>NC_044388.1:113288878-113625575 GCF_006542625.1 Nomascus leucogenys
ACCTAATTTTTCTATTTTTAGTAGAGACTGGGTTTCGCCACATTGGCCAGGATGGTCTTAATCTCTTGACCTCGGGATCTGCCCGCCTCGGCCTCCCAAAGTGCTGGGATTACAGGCGTGAGCCACTGCGCCCAGCCCAAGCAACCACTTCTAAGCAAAGACAGTCAAAACGAGATATGTCTTCTACTAAACTGGCCATAATAAAACCAGGGCCACTTTGGGTGTCAGTGGACACACCGCATGTGCAAGGGTCTGCAGGGCCTGCTCAGAGGATAGGCCGGGGGGGAGGCTGGGTCTGGACAGGCGGCCTGAGGATCTCGTCTCCTCGTCTGTGGGTGACACCCCCCGCCCCCCACACCCAGCACCCGAGGGGGCAACTGTCACCACACGCACCAATGAGGAGTGTGTAGGAAGTGGGGGGACTCACCTTGCTCCCCCTCCCCCAAGCACCAGGGCAATGGCATTGCCCGTCAGCACCCTCGCCAGGCGGGAGAAGTCTGAATGTCGGTCCGGGGGCCGCTGGAAGACACGCTTGTACATCTCCACCTGGGGGAGGAGCCGTCAGGCAGGGCTGGTGCAGGGCCCCACCCTCGGCCGAGACCTCGAATCCTGGCTTGACTGGGGGGAGTTTCCTCCACTTCTGACCCAAACCGACCCCAAACCCTCTCCAGCATGCAGCAGGCCCTGCCTGATACGACTGGTCAGCACCTCAGTGCCGGGGCCGGGCCCCAGAGACAGCTACTGGGGCGAGGACACTGGCAGAGGGTACGTGGGCAAGAGAGTGGGCCCGGGCGGGGGGCCAGAGGGCATCCTCAGAGCTGTCCTCACTGGGGTCCCCCTATCCTGCAGCAGATGGTGCCTTCAGGGTGCAGGTTTCTCGACGGAGCTGTGGGCTGGGGGCCGTGAGCATGAGCAGCCTCCCCACACCCCTCACCCTCAGGCCCCAGGGCTGCCTGAGGACACAGGAATTAAAAGTCTCAGGGTCTTCTGCCCAAAAGAGGGAGCAGCGCTGGCCTGAGGACACCCTCATCAGCTGGATGTGGGGGCCTCAGCCTCAGCCCTGAGCAGCCCTGACATGAGGCCCATCCCCCAGGGTTCACCGAGCACCCCTGACGTCAGGCCCATCCCCAGGGTTCACCGAGCCCCACTGACGTCAGGCCCATCCCCAGGGTTTGCTGAGTCCCCAGCCCGATGGCCGCCCTGTGCCTGCCCCCACCACACCGGCTGCCTCCTGGCCGTGGCCACCAGAGGCCCAAAGGGCAAGATGAAGGAGATGTGAGGCAGGGTCACGTTCCCAAGCACAGGAAGGGCCCAGGGAGTGAAGGTGTCAGGGAATCAGGTGGGGAATGTGAACGCTTCAAACGTTCAAGGAAATGAACCACAGAGCCACGGGCAGGCAGCCTCCTCTCCCCGCCTCACCAGCTTGGGCAGGCTCCTCCTGGAGAAGACGCGGCGCGGGCAGCAGAGGTGCAGGTGGCCGGAGCACCAGCTCCGCATGTTGAGCCACTCCACGGTGCGGGCTGGCACCGGGCCCTCCTCCCTGTGCAGCAGGATCAGCTGCTTCTGGGCACGCACAGCTGTGCTCTCCAGCATCCGCTCCAGCTGAAAGGCAGAGCCCACGTGTCTGGCAGCCGGGCGAGCCTGGGACTCGGGGCAGGACGGAGCTGAGGGCCAGCACAGACGGTCTGAGGGCAGGACCCCGGGAGCAGCTCCTGGGTTCTGCAAAGCAACTTGGCTGTGGCCTGGTCTTGGCGCTGCCGAAGCTCCGACGGCAGGGGTCCGTCCGTCCACTGTGTGCCAGGCAAGGTCAGCAGGGCAGGAGGGGCACCTCCTCTTGCTGTTTCTCTAACACTGCCTCATAAACACACACAGCAACCTTTTCAAATGAGGCATTTTGCAAACAAACCCTCACAAGGGAGCATCAGTAGCTGCAGAACGGGAACATACATCAGAGAGGAGGAATTTTTAGCTGCCCCAGGATTAGCCCAGGCAGGCTTGTGATGAGAACAGAGCAGGGGGCAGAGGAGGGAGACGGGAAATGCGAACTGAAGGCAGGAAGCTGGAGAACACGGACAGGACTGGGCGGCTGTGAGCCCGAGGCCTCGCCTGCAGCAGTGGCCAGGTGGAAGGTCCACAAGCAATCGGGTCAGTGATCTGCTGCCATCTGGGAACCTGCAGACACAGCCTGGGGCCGGCGTCCCGAAGGTGCCTGCAGAAGGCTGTTCCTGTTGGCTGAGGATGCAGAGGCAGGGGGTGAGGCATTCACAAGAGGAAAACTAGGCAGCCAGAAAAAGCAGTGAGGGCAACAGGAACGACGCTGATACCTAAGTGCTGTGGAGAAAAGCAAACTTCAGACGGCACAAAATAGGGCACCGTTTACGTAAAAAGTTAGTCCTGGAAAGGGCTTCCTGCACCTGCTGTAAAAGTGCGAAAGGCGGCCAGAGGCTCCGGCTTCACAAGAGGCCACGTGGGGCACCTGCCCTGCTCTGTGCTAGAACCGCTGGAGGTCAATACAGCACCGTGTTTTAAAAACATGGGTGGCAGATATCTGAATGTTGGCTCTTATTATCTGTCTTTTTCTGAGTTTGTGCAGTATTTCACTCAAAGGAAAAGAGAAACAGGAGTTTCTGAAGAGAGGGCTCTCCCCAGCTCCACCAGCCCTCCCCATGCTCACCTCGCCCACCGTGGGCTCCTGGTCACCCAGGCCCACGATGAGGATGCAGTCGGCCTGGCGCACGCAGCGCTGGGTCCAGGGTGTGAGCGTGCCGTCTGCCTGGTAGAGCACGATCCTGTGGGTGTCCTCCTGCTGCCCCAGCCAGACGGACAGCCGGTACTCGTGGACACTGCAGGACGCAGAGGGAGTACCTCACTACTCTGCAGGGGCCTGGCACTCTTAGCATGTGTCCCAGGGGGAAAGAGGCAGCAGAGGCCAGCACCAGCCGCTGCCCCTTCCCCTCCCTGCCCAGCACTTCCTGCCATCGCTAGTTCGCAGTGAGTTATTCAGGGCCTAGGCGGTCACGCAGAGGCTGCAGTTAAGCTCAGAGGCTGAGGCTCATTGAGGGGCAGGCTGGGGAGGGTTAGACCCGGGGCTGCCCAGGCGGGAAGCGGGGGCTGGGGTCCCCTGGGAGGCCTGACAGTGCCCAGCAGGTCAGCGCTGCCCAGTGTGTCCAATGAAGGGAGTCACGTCATCAGGCCTCACACCACAGTGTTGCTGGACGAGGAGCACACTGCAGTGCAGATGCTGGATGTGGACACAGTGGGGACACATCTCAGGGCTGTGCTGGGCCGGCGGGGAGGAAGCAGTCGGGGCTGGCGGCACGCACCTGTCCAGGGCAGCAGAGCCGAGGCGCTGTTTTATGTTGTCACTGGTCAGCAGCAGGGTCGGGCCTGAAAACACCATCACCAGTAACGGAGCCTGCCTGAGCAGCCCACCTCCAACGCCCAGCAAGGCACCAACGCCCAGCAAGGCACTGACGCCCAGCAAGGCACTGACGCTGACAGGGCACCAACGCCCAGCAAGGCACCAAGGCGGAGGAAGGCAGTGAGAGCCCACTCCCCACCCCCAAGACCTGCTCCCCTTGAGCGCAACTGCCAAGCCTTCTTCACCTGCCAGTGAGGAAGGGCCTGTGGCCTGATGCTACCTCCCCTCTGCCCTGAAGGAGGCCTCGGGCTGCCTCTCTGAGCCTCGGTCTCCTCCAGCACGAGGAGCAGTGGAATCTGTGTCCTGCCACATGTGCAGGGCAAGGAAGGCTGTGCGATGGGAGACAACATAATTTCCAAAACCCAGATTGTCGAGGTGCCAGACGCCAAGAGGCCAGGGTCCCCAGTGTCGAGATGCCTGTTCGTATGCATCTCCCACATGGGCACGGCTGTCAGAGCCCTTCTCAACCAGGGGCGCCAGTGTCAGCCCCGGCGTCACGGCCACCAGAGGCTCGGGGGAGAAGCTAAGATGAGGGGCTCAGCCTGAGGGGTGCTGCTTGGCAGTGCCGGGTGGGAAAGGACTCAGAGCCCCATGTATGGGAAGCAGGGAGGTCTAATTCTAATTAAAAGCTAGAGATCGGCCGGGCGCGGTAGCTCACGCCTGGAATCCCAGCACTTCGGGAGGCCAAGGAGGGCGGATCACGAGGTCAGGAGATCGAGACCAGCCTGGCTAACACGGTGAAACTCCATCTCTACTAAAATTACAAAAATTAGCCGGGCGTGGTGGCGGGTGCCTATAGTCCCAGCTACTTGGGAGGCTGAGGCAGGAGAATGGCATGAACTCGGGAGGCGGAGCTTGCAGTGAGCCGAGATCGCGCCATCGCACTCCAGCCTGGGCGACAGAGCAAGACTCCGTCTCAGGAAAAAAAAAAAAGCTAGAGATCAGATCAGTGTGTCTCGTGCCTTGCCTTAACTAGCAACATTTGTTTCTTAGAGGCACACAAAATAAGGGCCCCTCTTACAAGTGAACTGGAATGCCCCCTGGGCTCAAGAGACAGCTGTGAGCCCAAAATCTAGCCCAATGCCGGTGCGATGTGCAGCAGCCGGAACCTGCTCCCTGCTGTGGGACTGCAGCCTGGTGCAACCTCACTGGAAGTCGGCTTGGTGGTTTCTTCTACAACTAAACATACTCTGACCACAGGATCCGGCAATTATGCTCTTTGGTGTTTGCCCAAAGGCACTGAAAACCTCTGTCCACACAGAAGCACGCACACAGGTGTTTATAGCAGCTTCACTCATAATTGCCAAATCCTGGAAGCAGCCAAATGCCCTCCAGTAGATGAACAGATAAACTGTGGTGCGTCCAGGCAGCGGAAGATGACTCAGCACCAAAAAGAACTGAGCTCCAGGCCAGGGAAAGGCCAGGAGGAACCTTGCGTGCACGTGACTGAGTGGGAGAAGGCCGTCTGCAGAGGCTACACCGTGTGGTTCCATTTCTATCACTTTCTCAGAATGACAAAATTACAGAGATCAAGAACAGATCCGCGGCTGCCGGCAAGCTGGGGTGCTGGGTGACAACGTGGCAGCCACCTGCAGGGTCTCCTCCGTGACAGAGTGGCCCCGTGTGGTGCAGGTCACAGAAACGGCACCCACGCCACACCGCACCACACACACCCAGGAGGGCAAGGACAGGCTGCTGGGACCCGAGGGGTCTGCAGACGGCGTAAACGCCAACGTCCCGGCCTCAATGTTACCCTCTAAGGCGCTGCCCGTGAGGGAGCCCTGGCGAGGGGCACATGGGGTCTCTACTATTCCATAATTTCTCCAATCCTATAATTATTTCAAAATAAAGTGGGTTTTTTGTTTTTGTTTTGACACGGAGTCTCACTCTGTTGCCCAGGCTGGAGTGCAGTGGCACCATCTCGGCTCACTGCAACCTCCATTTCCCGGAGTCAAGCGATTCTCCTGCTTCAGCCTCCCTGGTAGCTGGGACTACAGGCGCCCGCCAACAAGCCTGGCTAATTTTTGTGTTTTTAGTGAGACGGGGTTTCAACATATTGGCTAGGCCGCTCTTGAACTCCTGACCTCAAGTGATCCTCCCACCTCAGCTTCCCCAAGTGCTGGGATTACAGGCGTGAGCCACCACGCCTGGCTTAAAAGGGAACTAGTTTATGTGATGCGGGACAGCTCCACCGCCCAGCTCGAAGATGTTTTTGGATGCACTTGGAATACTCTGACTGATGTCACTGGAAATGAGTAAGATTTTCTGCATATACTGGGAATATGTGTCATGTAATGACGGTCAAGGCCATCAGACAAGGCAATCCATGCTTTACGTGTTTTAAAATTTTGTTTTGAGAGTAACTTTCATTTATTTATTTTTGAGATAGAGTCTTGCTCTGTCACCCATGCTGGAGTGCAGTGCTGCGATCTCAGCTTACTGCAACCTCTACCTCCCGGGTTCAAGCGATTCTCCTGCTTCAGCCTCCCACATAGCTGGGATTACAGGCATTCCCACCACCATGCCCAGCTAATTTTTGTATTTTTAGTAGAGATGGGGTTTCACCATGTTGGCCAGGCTGGTCTCAAACTCCTGACCCTAAGTGATCCGCCCGCCTCGGCCTCCCAAAGTGCTGGGATTACAGGCCTGAGCCACCGCACCTGGCTGAGAATAACTTTTAAATATTAGATGTTTATAGTAGCATCTTTCTACACTATAAATTTTTTGCATTTATTGTTTTCTATTACCAAATGTCTGTATCAAGAGAGAGCATTTTCACATGGTTCTGAAATACTCTTGCCACAATATATTGTTTCATAATAATTATACAACATTCATTGCATTTATTATTATTATTATTATTATTATTATTTGAGACGGAGTCTTGCTCTGTCACCCAGGCTGGAGTGCAATGGTGTGTGATCTTGGCTCACTGCAACCTCCGCCTCCCGGGTTCAAGCGATTCTCCTGCCTCAGCCTCCCCAGTAGCTGGGATTACAGATGCCCACCACCACGCCCAGATAATTTTTGTATTTCTAGTAGAGATGGGGTTTTACCATGTTGGCCAGGCTGGTCTTGAACTCCTGACCTCGGCCTCCCAAAGTGCTGGGATTACAGGCATGAGCCACCGCGCCCGGCCGCATTCATTATTATTGCATTATTTTGCCAAGACAACACTGAACTTTTTAGTATAACCTTAAACCCACAGAAAACTGACTTCCTGTCTATCATCATGGTCCCTATAATCACATGAAAACTTGTAAATAAAATGTTGCAAAGAATATAGAATAACTTAGTATTTTGAGAGTTCTCAGGAAATTCAATTCCTTGTCCTTGAATCCCCAAATTTAACAGCTGCCAGGAATTTGGAAACACTACCGAACACCGACCCCACCTGAGCCCTGGCCACCCACCGCCGTGTCCCCTCGAAGACAGAGGGCAGTCGGCAGGTGCCCTCCACCAGGCCCAGAACCCAAGGACGGCTGGAGGCTGGGAGGCCGGGCTTACCGATGGCGCTGAGGGCGTGCTCCAGCTCCAGGGCAAAGGCGGTGAGGGGCACTTCCTCTGACACGGGCATCACTGCCACCGTGGACAGGTTGACAGCCGGGTTCCCCGAGTCCCACTTGCTGCCCTCCGTGGGGAGCCCAAGCTGGTGGCCTGTGGAGCAAAGGACCCACGTCAGCTGGGACAGCCCACACGCTCACAGATGCCTCCAGACGCCCTGTGGCCCCCCAGGCTGCACTTGAGCAACGCAGCAGCACCAGAGGCTGCCTGGACCTCGCGCCTCCTCCAGGCCTCAGGGGCTGCCTGGACCTCGCGCCTCCCCAGCCCTCAGGGGCTGCCTGGACCTCGTGCCTCCCCAGTCCTGAGGCTATCTTGGTCTCACGCCTTCCCCAGCTCTTCCTAATGAGCTGTCAGTCCACGCCTGCAAGCGTCCCCAGGCCCCACACAGCACGCCTGACCAGCACTGGCCCAGGCCCAGGCCCAGGGAGTGGATTCGTCCTGACCCACCAAAGACAGTGATTCAGGGAGCGACTGAAAGGAATGTGAGGCTCAGAGTAAACCAGACCAACTCTCCAGGTGAGGCCTCATCCTCTGAACCACCCCTCGCAGGGCTTTCCACCACTCACTCCAGGAACAGTAAACAACACACGGGCTAGAGATCAACAGGCCCGTTTCTCTTGTCTGTCATCTGCAAAGGATTCCAGAAACCAAAGGAGCACAGCGCAGCCCTGAGAAGCCTGGGCCGGGCCCTGGAGACCCCGGAGATGCGAGAGAGGAGGTCAAGGCAGACCAGGCTTTCCTCTCCCTGAGACTGGAGCCTCCAGGGCCCACCAAGGGGCCCACCCAGACAGGCAGGACCCTCTCCCCGGCCCCCATGTGGGCTCTGGGGCCCCTCAGCCAGCACAGTGGCAAGGACGTGGACCGGGGGTCTGGGACTTGAGAGTCCCCCAGAGGGTCCCAGGCCCTGTTTACTGGACGCCGTCTGGTGAGTGGCATCTCTGCTTCCACAGAAGAGCTTGAGGGGATGGCCTCACCACTCCTGAGGCCACCGTGCCACCAGCCACGCTCCTGCCGAGGGTCTCCTGCATCCAGGTGCCGTGGACGCTCCTGCTCTGCAGTCCCCATGGCCCAGCCCTCCCACGGGCTGTCCCCTGGCCTATGCCTCCCGTCCCCAGTGAGGTGGCTTCCAAAATCCACCAGACACGCAGGTCCTGATTGGCCAAGGTCAGAGTAAGGGGACGCGGCATGGTCAGGGAAGAGGCCAGGAGAGCAAACCTGGGGACACAGAACCAAGTGAGGGCTTAAGGGCCACTCCCTGCGGACGGCAGCCAGTGGACGCCTGCAAGCTCCCGGGACGCACACGGCGCCGTGGCAGCACTGCGGGTAAGAGCCTGTGAATGGGGAACGTGGCTCGGAGAACCAGCGCACAGCCGGCAATCGTGTGCTCACAGGAAAATAGCTGATGACATGCTGCTGAGCAGGAAAGCTGCAGAGTGGTTTATAAAAACGATTCCATTATTAAATAAATACTCAAGGCCTCCTGAAACAAAAACACCTGTACCTGTATGCAGGCAGAAACACGGATAAATGATGCTGCCCATCCAACATCCTGAATGAGTGTCCAAGACTCACACAGCCCCAGATCCTCCCTCGGACTTGGCCCCCACCTCCGGCCCCAGGCTCCTACCCGACCCAGCAACGCTCAGTCCCCGCCCTCAGTCCAACTCAGCACTGGGAGCCCTGGGCCTCCACTGCCCAGCCTTGGGGTGGCTTCAGCCGCCTGCTTGAGAGGAGGCTCTGTGCACAGTGGCCAGGGCTGACCTTCAATGCCCAAATCTGCCAGGAGCCTTTTTTGCTCAAAGCCCCCAGTGCCCATCCCCACTCAGAACAAGCCAAAGTCTGCAGCCTCTGCCCATCTGCGGTCCCCGAGAGCTGCTGGTGACCCCCACACCACACAGCTCTCTCCCTGGCCCAAAGGGTCCTGACCTCCTCAGGGAGCGCTGCCCCACCATCTGCGTGCCCCTGCCCCTCCCCACCCTCTTCTGAGCCATCTCTCTTGCCTTCTTGGTCTGATTTCGTCCCTGACCCAACTCGACTGGAGCTCTAGGAGAGGGCTCTTTCCTGACTGGCTTCCTGAGCATGGTGCCAGCTTCCGACAGGGCCCAGTGCTCGGTCGGCCCCAGCAGGTAAGCCAGGGATGGAGGGTTGCGTGCTGCGCACCGGCTGCCAAGGGCTCAGTGTTCTGTGCCCATCTCTGCCTGGAGGTTGCAAAGCCCAGCTGCATCCCCAGCTGTTCACAGACTGCACCCAGCTTCTGCCAAGGGCTGTGACCAAGCAGCGCTGGAGACGTGCAGAGGCATCCACACGGGGCCCTGGCAGGGATAAGCGCTTGGAGCTGAGCGGCCCAAAGTGCAGGGCTGGAGTGCAGGGCTGGCCGTGTGTCGCTGTGGGGCTCATGGACCCCCGGAGGGGACCCCAGCCCTGGAGTAAATACCCAAACCAGCGGCCCCAGTAAAGGACCCTGCCTGACGCGTGTGCAGCTGTGTCTGTGCAGGAAAAGAACCAGGGTGCTGGCGCCTCAGCACCACCTGAGCAGCTGTAAGAGGGAGGCGCCCACGTCTTCATCTCCTGCCTGAGGGCTCTTAGGTCTTTTTGCAGCCTACACAGCCTTTGTGATAAAACTCCACAATGACAGACAAGAAAAATGAAGCAAAATAAAACCCTCCACACACGTTCCTCCTGGCAGCCTCTGCTCCTCTGGGGGAACCAGCCACACTGGCACGGAACCTGTTGTGCCGGCCACAGAGCCTCCAGTTCTCACCACCCCCAGCTGGCCCCCCGAGAGGCCGTCCCATCCAGCCTCCACCTGCCTGTCAGGGGCGTCTCAGGAGCCCGGGCCACCACCACGACCCAGCACGCCCTGCGAGGTGTCCCCAGCATCACCTTCACCGCACACACTTCAGCCCCTCCCTGCAGCTGAGCCTCCGCCACATGGGAGGAGAGGGAAACTCGGGCCCAGATGATGCTTCTCCACCTCTAGGCGCTGAGTGGAAGGCAGGTGCCTTCTATAATCAGGAGGAAATAACTCCCAGAGAGCAAACAAACAATGCACACACACGCCAAAGTGCTGCTGAGCACAGAAAGACGGAGAAGCGCCTCCTCGGCCCGAGCTTCGGCCTGAACGCTGCTCTTGCAGTCTGATGTGGATTTATTTTTCCTGCAGCTTTTCCTTGGGAATCCCCTTCCTCTCGCCTTTCCAGGGACTGAGGTGTCAGAGTCCTCATTTCAGGAGGAATGGGGGAGGCTATTGCTAGTTCCGTATGGCCTTAGCCTTGGGAAAAGGCACTGGTGAGGTTCTGGCTCTGGGCCAGCAGGGAGGTGGAGCAGACACAGGCCACCTGACTGTCACCAGTCATGATCAGAGAGGGACAGAGCTCGAGGCAGCTCTCACAAGACTCCAAAGGATGGAGAGGAAGGCAGGCTGGCCAGGGACCTCGGACTCATGGAGGAACCACCCGACTCAGGCCAAGAAAGAAGCAGAGTCTGCTTCCCAGCCACAAGGCTGCCACAGATGGAGGGGTCTGTCCCTCCCTCCCCATGGGAGCTGCCTCCAGGGACACTGACTGGCACCAAACAAGCACCAGCACACGTCCTTCCCAACTATGCACCCCCTGTACCAGCCAGCATCCTCCCAACTGTCCACTGCCCACAGCAGGAAACATCTTCACCAACTGTCCACCGCCCACACCAGCAGACATCCCCCCAACTGTGCACCCCCTGACCAGCAGACATCCCCCAACTGTGCACCCCCTGACCAGCAGACATCCCCCAACTGTGCACCCCCTGACCAGCAGACATCCCTCCAACTGTGCACCCCCTGACCAGCAGACATCCCCCCAACTGTGCACCCCCTGACCAGCAGACATCCCTCCAACTGTGCACCCCCTGACCAGCAGACATCCCCCAACTGTGCACCCCTGACCAGCAGACATCCCCCAACTGTGCACCCCCTGACCAGCAGACATCCCCCCAACTGTGCACCCCCTGACCAGCAGACATCCCTCCAACTGTGCACCCCCTGACCAGCAGACATCCCCCCAACTGTGCACCCCTGACCAGCAGACATCCCTCCAACTGTGCACCCCCTGACAGCAGACATCCCCCAACTGTGCACCCCCTGACCAGCAGACATCCCCCCAACTGTCCACCCCCCACCAGCAGACATCCCCCAACTGTGCACCCCCACCAGCAGACATCCCCCAACTGTCCCCCCTGACCAGCAGACATCCCCCAACTGTGCACCCCCTGACCAGCAGACCCCCCCCCCCCCCCCCCCCCCCCCCCCCCCCCACCCCCCAACTGTGCCCCCTGACCAGCAGACATCCCCCAACTGTGCACCCCCTGACCAGCAGACATCCCCCAACTGTGCACCCCTGACCAGCAGACATCCCCCCAACTGTGCACCCCCTGACCAGCAGACATCCCCCAACTGTGCACCCCCTGACCAGCAGACATCCCCCAACTGTGCACCCCCTGACCAGCAGACATCCCCCCAACTGTGCACCCCCTGACCAGCAGACATCCCCCCAACTGTGCACCCCCCCGCGCACCCCCCCCCCCCCTGACCAGCAGACATCCCCCCCAACTGTGCACCCCCTGACCAGCAGACATCCCCCCAACTGTGCACCCCCTGACCAGCAGACATCCCCCCCAACTGTGCACCCCCTGACCAGCAGACATCCCCCCAACTGTGCACCCCCTGACCAGCAGACATCCCCCCAACTGTGCACCCCCTGACCAGCAGACATCCCCCCAACTGTCCACCGCCCACACCCACTGCACCCCCCACCAGACATACTGTCACCGACCAGCAGACATCCCCCAACTGTGCACCCCCTGACCAGCAGACATCCCTCCAACTGTGCACCCCCTGACCAGCAGACATCCCCCAACTGTGCACCCCTGACCAGCAGACATCCCCCCAACTGTGCACCCCCTGACCAGCAGACATCCCCCAACTGTGCACCCCCTGACCAGCAGACATCCCCCAACTGTGCACCCCCTGACCAGCAGACATCCCCCCAACTGTGCACCCCCTGACCAGCAGACATCCCCCAACTGTGCACCCCCTGACCAGCAGACATCCCCCCAACTGTGCACCCCCTGACCAGCAGACATCCCCCCCAACTGTGCACCCCCGACCAGCAGACATCCCCCCGCAACTGTGCACCCCTGCAGAGAAAGCAGAGGAGGCCCCACCCCCTGCCAACTAGAGGTAGGAGATCAAGAAAGCCTCAAATCTGCTAATGAAGACCCAGCCTGTGCCAGGGTCAGGTGTGCGGCTCTGAGAGCTGAAGATGGTGCAGAATGTAGCCTTCACACTGGGCCTGGGCAGCACCCAGTAGGCAGACCAGGGTCAGTTCACGTTCAAACTACACTCCACAAACGTCGGCCAGGACATGCCCTGTGAATACAAGCATGCTGACAGTGAAAATTGAAGACTTAAATGGGAACGAGTCTCATAGCGTTAACACTCAAAACATCAGGACACAAAATCCACAGTGACCAGGACGGGTCCACAGTGACCAGGCCACATCCACGGTGACCCGGTACGCCAAGAGCAAGGAGAATCTGAACCACAGCAGCAAAAACAATCCACAGATAAAAACGACCACACGTCACGGATGGAATTATTTCTCCAGGACAATAAAGCCGTTATCATTACCAGCTAGAACCAGCAATCCTGAACACTCCTGAAACAAAGACAAAGAGAGAACGTCCTAGCAAAGAAACAGGAGGCATACAGAAGAACCAAAACACGACAGAACATTTTTTTAAAACTCTCTGATAGGCCTCAAAGCAGAATTGAGATGACAAAAAGCCAAAGATCCTGAAGATAGATCAAAAGAAACAATTCCATCTTAACATCAGAGAGAGAAAAAAAAGATTCAAAAAATGAACAGTGCCCCAGAGGCCTTGGGGACAATAACGCGAGGTCTAACACTTGTGCCACTTTATTTCCAGAAGAGGTGGAGGAGTACACGGGTGGAAGAATCGTTTGAAGACATACAGACTGAACACTTCCAAAATGTGTTAAAAGCTATAAACCTACGGGTTCAAGATGAAGAAACCTCAAACAGGACAGATCCAAACTATTCATGCTCAGACACTTCCAAATCACATTTCTGAAAACTAAAGACAGAGAAAAACACCTTTTTGTGTGTGTGTTTTGAGGCAGGGTCTTGCTCTGTTGCCCAGGCTGGACTGCGGCGGCACAATCGTAGCTCACTGTAACCTCAAACTCCGAGACGCGAATGATCGTCCCACCTCAACCCCCTGAGTAGCTGGGACGACAGGTGTGTGCTAACATGCCTGGATCATTTTTCAAATTTTATTCATAGAGACAAGGTCTCACCATGTTGCCCAGGCTGGTCTCGATCTCTTGGGCTCAAATAATCCTCTTGACTCGGCCTCCCAAAGTGCTGGGATGAGGTGTGAGCCACTGTGCGTGATCCAAACATTCTTGAACACAGCTAGAGAGAAATGATGCGTTACCTACTGGAGAACATCTGAATACCTGGATCCTTCATTAGAAGCAACAGAGGCCATGAGGAAGTGGCACAACATTTTTAAAGTGCTGAAATACTTTGTATTTCTGCCAAACCAGAATTATACATCCAGCAAAAGCACCCTTCAGCATGAGGGCGATGCGGAGACATTCTCAGATTCTCAGATGAGGGAAGGCAAGGGGATCTGCAGCCATCAGACCTCCTCTGAAAGAACCGCTAACCACGATTCTTCAACAGCAAGGAGACGAGCCCAGAAGGAAACCTGAGACACCGCAAATGAAAGAAGAGCAGGAGGACGGTGACTCTGGGTCAACATCACAGACTATTCTCCTCCTACGTTTTAAAAAGTATGTTTGATGCTGAAAGCGAAAGTTGTGGCCCTGTGTTTTTGGGGGGTGGGGTTCAGTGCACACAGAGGTAATAGTCAAGACAACCACATCATAAAGGGGGAAGGATGAAGTGACTGAACAATGGTGAGTTATCCACATTCCACTTAAAGTGCTGAGATGTGGCTGTCAGTAAACAAGGATAAGTTAGGTACGGATACTGTCACCGCTAGAGGAACCACTGAAAATATCACGTGAAGAGACATCATGGAAACCACAGTTGATAATTATAATGGAATACTCAAAGAAGTTCAAGTAACCTAAAAGTAGACAGAAAAGCTGGGCGCAGAGGCTCACAGCTGTAGTCCCAGCTACTCAGGAGGCTGAGGGGAGAGGATCACTTGAGCCTAGGAGTTAGAGGCTGCAGGGAGCTATGATTGCACTTGTGACTAGCCACTGCACTCCAACCTAGACAAAATAGTGACACCCCATCTCTAAAATAAAAAGAGAAAATACAGTAGTGTTTAACAACAGTGGGGGGTGTGAGAACAGAAAAAACAATAAAATGGAAGACATAAATCCCAACAGAATAATTACACTAAGTATCTACGGTCTAAACACACAAAAGATAAAGATTGCCAGAAGGGATGAAAAATAGATGATCCAACCAGACACCTTCTACAAGAAACTCACTTCAAAACTCATGGTGCAGGTAAGTGGAGAGTGAAGAGTTACATTACGTGTTAGACAGTGTCCCCCAAAATTCACAGTGCAGGTAAGTGGAGAGTGAAGAGTTACATTATGTGTTAGTGTCCCCCCAAATTCATGTCTACCCAGAACCGCAAAATGTGACCTTATTTGGCCAGGTGCGGTGGCTCACGCTTGTAATCCCAGCACTTTGGGAGGCCGAGGCGGGTGGATCACGAGGTCAGGAGATTGAGACCACGGTGAAACCCCGTCTCTAGTAAAAATACAAAAAATTAGCCGGGCGTGGTGGCGGGCGCCTGTAGTCCCAGCTACTCGGAGAGGCTGAGGCAGGAGAATGGCGTGAACCCGGGAGGCGGAGCTTGCAGTGAGCCGAGATTGCGCCACTGCACTCCAGCCTCGGTGACAGAGCGAGACTCCGTCTCAAAAAAAAAAAAAAAAAAAGGGACCTTATTTGGAAACGGTTTTGCAGAGGGACTCAGATGAAGATGGGGTCACCCTAGAGTGGGGCTGACACTTCACTGCCTCTGTGTGGCCCTCTGTGCATCTCTCCGCTTCTTGGACAGACGTTCAATGCTGTGCACACGTCACTGTGTGAACACAGGTGCAGGCTCCTGCTCCCAGCCAGCTCACATGCCAGTGCCAGAGGCAGGTGACAGGTCATGCAATGCGTCGGGGGTGACAAGCGCAGAGGAGTAAAAGGAAGTGGAAAGGGAGCTGAGAGTTCTGGGGGGATGGGGAGGCCAGGGAGGCTGCGCTGAGACGGAGCTGCAGGACACGCGGGAGCAGCCAGGCTCTCCTGAGGGCTCCAGGCAGAAAGCAGCAGGCACAGAGGCAGGAGGCAGGAGAGAGGCGCTCCCAGAATGGCAAGGGGGTCTGGGGTCAAATGCTGTCCAGAGGAGATAAACGGTCAGAGTCCTCAAGTATGTGGGACCCGGTGAGAGAGGACGGCCTGAGAGCTAACAGTGGCTCCAGAAAAAAGCACACCTCAGAACTAGGAAAGGATGAATACGCTGGAGCAGGAAAAACTAAATTCCCCGCACTCTAGAATGGTCTCATCATCTTTCCTTGCTTAGCACAAGAGAGAGAACACTCTCTGCTCCACCAATATCGTTTCCGGAGGTTTCACCCTGTTTCCTTTTTCCAATCAGCTGACAAAAATAGGAGGGAGATATATCACATTTCATCTTTTCACATATAGCGGAGCTTTCCTCCAATGCTGCCCACATTCAGACACAGTTTGACAAAATTACTGGGCTCGGGTGGGCGGGGCTCTGAGGTAGGTGGGGCCATGGGTGGGCGGGGCTCCAGTGGAGGGTGGGACCATGGGTGGGCGGGACTCCAGCACACGGCAGAGCCAAGGGTGGGTGGGTGGGTGGGCGGGGCTCCAGCACAGGTCAGGGCCGTGGGCTTGGCGGGTGGGGCCCCAGTATAGAGCAGGGCCCATGAGCTGGGTGGGTGGGACTGCACGACAGGGCGGGGCCGTGGGCTGCGTGGGTGAGGCTCCAGGATGGGTGGGGCCATGGGCTGGGTGGGCGGGGCTCCAGGACAGGGCAGGGCTATGGGCTGGGTGGGTGGGGCTCCAGGACAGGGCAGGGCTATGGGCTGGGTGGGCGGGGCTTCATGACAGGGAAGGGCCATGGGCTGGGTGGGCGGGGCTCCAGGACTGGGTTGGCTCTGGGTTGGGGGAGGTGACCCACCTGTCACAGGTCCCTGCTGGAGGCTGCCCAGGATCTTCTCACCCAAGAGATGAATCAGCCGAGTCACCACCTGCAGGCAGACACAGGAGCCGAGAGCCACACATTTTAAACAGAGAAACTGTGGGAACCAAAGGCAGTGATGCTCAACAACAGTGAGACTCAGCCAATGGGGCTGGGTCTGCTTTTCAAAACCTCCATGAACTGAGTTGCACGTGGCTCACAAGCCACATGCTGGGCCATGGCTGTCCAGGCCTTGAAGCCCTCTTGATGCCCAGCTAAGCCATACGGCTGCCTTTCTGGTTGCCAGGCCAGCAGGTACAAGGGGTATGTCCTGTGACTGTGAGCCCAGGCCAGCCTCTCGCTCTCACTTCAGGGCAGGCGGACAACTCCGGGGGAAGCCACCCACAACCCTGAAGGCAGGACAAGGGCAGGCTGGCAGGCTTCTCTGGAACTGAGGGCTCATTGTGGCTGTTGCTTCTGGGTGCCAACCCCGCTTCAGGGCACAGTTGGAGACATTCATCCTGACTGAACCAAACGGTCCCCACACCAGGGGTCGCTGGCTTGCAGGGACCCTGCCCAGGGGCTGACTGTACAGCAAAGCTGGCCCCACAACAGTGGACCTGCTGGCTCCACCCACATGTCCCCCAGAAGCTTTTGGTCGGACGGAGCCCTGCAGCGGCCTCTAAAGGGTGGGCCAGGGCTCCTGCTCCGAGGCGCTCATGAGGACGAGGCCTGCCCGGCAGGCCAGGACAAAGCAGACGGAGGAGTAGCCTGGCTCCCTGCTGCTCCCAGCAACTGTGGCTGCCACCCCGGAGCCTGCTGGCCCTGTGAGCTGCCCTCACATGCTCCGCCAGGCTCCCCTGGTCCATAAGTGGGCAAGTGCAGCAAGCGCCAGGACCCAGGAGCTGCGGGCAGGAGAACCAGGACCCAGGAGCTGTGGGTGGGAGAACCAGGACCCAGGAGCTGTGAGTGGGAGAAGCACTACCTGAGGGGAGGCGGTGGAGGGAGGGTAGTGATGGCCTCTCAGGGTGAGCCCCAGGGGTGGCGAGAGGCACTGGCTGTAGAAGGCCCTGCAACATGCTGGGGGCCACACCTGCACCCCCTTTCCATTTATTCTAGAATGCAAAACTTCTTGGGATCCGTGTGCTGGCTGATGAACAACTGCAGACGTGCCCTTCGGGCCCCTCGGCCGGTCCTTCCTGGGCACTCTCCTCACTGCTGACCCTGCACTTCCGAGCAGCCCGCCCTGCCCTTCTGCAGATCTCAGAGTGAGAGTCGCTTCCCCTTCCTCTGCCGCACCCACATCACTCACAAGTAGAGAGGCCACCAAGTAGGCAGCTGTGTGACTGTCCAGGGAAGCAGCCCGGGAGCCTCTCCAGGTTTCCTGCCCACCGTTCCCGGCCTCCACCCAGCTGGGCTCTGATTTTCACCTCCTCCAGGTCGTTTTCCATCCACATGTACGTAGACCGAATGATCACCACAACTCAGGACACAGCTTGAGACATGGCCTGTGCCACCCTCACCCGCACCGCCCTCACCCACACCCTCACCAGCTCTGCGCCCTCACCTGCTCCATGCCCTCACCTGTGCCTTGCCCTCACGTGCTCCGCGCCCTCAACTGCTCTGTGCCCTCAACTGCTCTGTGCCCTCACCCGCTCCGCCCTCACCTGTTCCGTGCCCTCATCCGCTCCACACCCGCATCTGCTCCGCATCCTCACCCCATCCTCACCTGTGGGTACCTGCGCTTGATGGACGTGAGGGCTCCTGCAGGCAGCTTGGCCAGTTCTGAGTCCCGAACAGCATGCACCGTGGTCACCCGGGCCTGGTGGGTCAGCGTCTCCACCTGAGGGGAGGGGCCAGCTGCTGGGGCTGCGGGCTTGGGAGGGCTGAGCCAGCTGGGCCTGTCCCTGCCAGAGCCACACATGGCCCCGGCGTGCAGAAAGCAAGGGAGGAGGCCAGGGCTCCCACACGCCATCCACACCGCAAGGGGGAGGCAGCCAGTGAGTGCTGGCGGGTGACGTGCTGTCAGAACCACTGGAACATGCCAGAAGCCAAAGGTGCCCCTAGCAACCCAGGCAAATCGCAGACACAGGCATTGGACACACAGGCTGGAACAAGGGCAGTCTCAGCTCTCCCGAAGAAATAAATGCCTTTGGAGAACACCCCTTTTTTTTTTGGAGACGGAGTCTCGCTCTGTCGCCCAGGCTGGAGTGCAGTGGCGCGATCTCGGCTCACTGCAAGCTCCACCTCCTGGGTTCACGCCATTCTCCTGCCTCAGCCTCCCGAGTAGCTGGGACCGCAGACGCACCACGTCCGGCTAATTCTTTTGTATTTTTAGTAGAGACGGGGTTTCACCATATTAGCCAGGCTGGTCTCAATCTCCTGACCTCATGGTCCGCCCATCTCAGCCTCCCAAAGTGCTGGGATTACAGGCGTGAGCCACCGTGCCTGGCCTGGAGAACACCTCTTTTTAAGATGTGTCCCTCAGAGCCTGCGGGAGCCCTGCTGTCTGGCACTGAGGCCTCCCTGCCGGCATCTGGCCAGGTGTGTGAGCCTTCACCCGGTGGACGGAGCTGGAACCGCCAGGCTGCACATACCACCAACCAGAGGCCCAGGGCCTGCTGAGCCATCGGGAGCGCGGGACTCTGAGGGGAAGACCTTCGGCCCTGGCAGAGCTGAGATGAGGCAGTGCTGGAGCACACTGGCACAGAGTTCCCATCACCGGCAAAACACAGAGCAACTCGGCACCTCCGACCTCAGAGGCTGCCCGAAGACCACGCTGTCCCCAGGAGAGGGCACCTAGGCCTCCCCACACACTGGTTTTTTTTGAGACGGAGTTTAGCTTTTTTTTTTTTTTTTTTTTTTTGAGTTAGAGTTTAGCTCTTACTGCACAGGCTGGCGTGCAGTGGCGTGATCTCAGCCTCTGCCTCCCAGGTTCAAGCGATTCTCCTGCCTCAGCCTCCCGAGTAGCTGGGATTACAGGCACCTGCCACCACGCCCAGCTAATTTTGTATTTTTAGTAGAGATGGGGTTTCTTCACGTTGGTCAGGCTGGTCTCGAACTCCCAACCTCAGGTGATCCACCCACCTTGGCCTCCCAAAGTGCTGGGATTACAGGCATGAGCCATTGCACCTGGCCACTGGTTTAAAACTTAACACAGTCTGGGAGCGGTGGCTCACGCCTGTAATCCTAATACTTTGAGAGGCTGAAGTGAGTGAATCACCTGCGGTCGGGAGTTTGAGACCAGCCTGACCAACACGGAGAAACTCCGTCTCCACTAAAAATACAAAATTAGCCGGGCGTGGTGGCGGGCGCCTTTAATCCCAGCTACTCGGGAGGCTGAGGCAGGAGAATCCCTTGAACTCAGGAGGCGGAGGTTGCAGTGAGCTGAGATCGTGCCATTGCACTCCGGCCTGAGCAACAAGAGTGAAATTCCGTCTCAAGAAACAGAAACAAAAACAAAAACAAAAACTTAACACAAATCGGCAGAAGCCCCAGGCCGCGGCACCTTGGAGCTGGGCAGCCCCCCGCTCGCTGAGGATGCAGGAGCCTGCTGTGAGGCCCAGACCGGCTGTAGCTGCTCCCGTGGAGCCTCAGACCAGAGGCAGCTCCTGCTGCTACCAGCTCTCAAGAGACACCTGAGGCATCTGGGCCAGTGCGGCCAGATACCAGGATAGGTGCCTGGGAGCCCCCCACAGAGGCAGAGCCCAGGACTCACAGCAAAGCAGCTGTGGGGAGTCCCCCCAATGGAGACAGAGCCCGGGGCTCACAGCAAAGCAGCTGCGGGGCATCACTCCTGCCATCCACTCCCAGGGCCTTTGCTCCCCTGAGTAACTGGCCAGGCCACACCCAGGCCAGAACCCAGGATGCCCCGAGAGAGATGCAGAGGTGGGGGAGGCAGGAGCAGGGCCCAGCGCCTACCACACCGACGAGGTCTCCTCGGCCGTACTCCCCGGCCAGGCGCTTCTTCCCGTCGTCCTTCTGGATCACAGAGCGCAGCCGGCCGCTGAGCATGATGTACGTGCAGTCGGACTTGTCCCCCTGCCTGCGGGAGACGCAGAGGCCCTGCAGCCCTGGGCCCCCAGCCTCAGCCTCCACACCCAGCTTCCCAATGCCAGACAGACTCAGGATTGAGAAAAAGAAAACGCAGGTTTCTCACTATCTTATTTTTTGGAAAACAAAATTTTAAAATATTTATGTTAACAGGCCTGGGTTGTTTTAAATGAATAAATATTCTAAAATTGTCTTGGTTTTAATTATTATTATTTTTTGAGACGGAGTCTCGCTCTGTCGCCCAGGCTGAAGTGCAGTGGCACGATCTCGGCTCACTGCAACCTCCACCTCCCAGGTTCATGCGATTCTCCTGCCTCAGCCTCCCAGGTAGCTGGGATTATAGGCACACACCACCACGCCCAGCTAATTTTTGCATTTTTAACAGAGACAGGGTTTCACCCATGTTGGCAAGGCTGGTCTCGAACTCCTGACCTCGTGATGCGCCCACCTCAGCCTCCCAAAGTGCTGGGATGACACGTGTGAGCCACCGCGCCCGGCCAATGGGGCCCTTTTAAAGGGACGGTGTGGACTTGAATATACTGACACGGAGAGATGCTCGTGGAACATGGACTGTGTCCAAGCGTGTGCGGGTGTCACGAAATCCAGGAGGCCACGAAGCGTGTTTCCAAGCTAAGCTGGGGTGGGGCTGGGGAAATCCAGCCTTCCGTGTGTGGTTTCCACGGTAACTTCCGTGTGTGGTTTCCATGGTAACTGCGCTTTGCCCATCCCCGGCTTGCATGGATGCCAGGGCAGCATGGATGCGGAGTGTGTGGCACCCACGGCCTCACCTGTATATTGCTCGCCCGGCCTCCACCTCCACCCAGTCCAGGGCGAAGTCGATTTGCCGCACGAAGGATGACATCCTCTTCACCACAGTGTGCGCCACGCCCAGGACGACGGTCGGCTGCTTCCGCATGATCCTGCCGGCAGCCCAGAGTCACTCCCCCCATCCCTCCAGCCCTACCCTTCACCCAGGGCCACGGTGCTCGGGAATGGATGGGACCCGCAACCCCCACCCCACCCTGAGAGTAGAGAGACCACTGGCGGGGGCTGGGACGGGGCACGCACCGGTCAGCTGCCTGCCCCATGGCACAGCACCGCCCACCAAGTGCCTAGTAGCTGTTGGGGAGCCCAAAGAGCCCCCTCCTGGCACACCCACGAGTGCCCCTTGGGCACAGGCCCTGTGTCAGGCTGCGGTCCTGGCAGGGGACTGCACATACCGTCAGGAGCAGCATAATGCACACTGAGGCCGTGGGTGTGGCTGGCAGTGAATGCCGTGAAGGGCACCAGCAGGCAAAGGCAGAGGCTGAGAGACCCGTGGGGCCTGGAGAGCACAGGGTCTCTCCTGGGTGGGTGGAGGGTGGCCGGGGCCTCTGACCTGGGGAACACTGTCGTCTCCCAGTGGTCGTGTGGGGACAGACTGTGGAGGGGGAGGGCTGCAGCAGGGACATGCCCAGTGGCTCTGGGCAGTGGCGAGGTGGGACGTGGGGCAACCTGCACCAGGCGTGAGAGTGATGCCAGACGACTCCAGGCCTAGCCCGAGCCACGGGCAGGTGGAGCTGCCATTTCCTCAGAAGGCAAAAGCAGGAGGAAGAGCAAACGTGGAATCAGGATCCGCTTTGCATAGGAGGTGGGGAAAGCCCCTTTGATACCCGGGAGATGGCAAGACAGTGGCTGGGTGAGGGCGTGAAGGGCGTGAGCGTGGCACTTACAGCCCTGGGGGTGGAGGAGAGCTTCGGGACACTGGCTGGGGTGATGGCTGCAAGGCACACCAGGCACAGACACACAGGCAGACACACAGACACACACAGACACACGGAGACACACAGACACACGCAGACACACAGGCACATGGAGACACGGACACACGCAGACACGCACACACAGAAACACACAGGCACATGGAGACACACACGGACACATGCAGCCACACAGACACACACAGGCACGTGGAGACACACACAGACATATGCAGACACACACAGGCACACGGGGACACACAGACATGGACACACAGACACACGCAGGCACACAGAGACACACACGGACACACAGACACACACAGGCACATGGAGACACACGTGGACACACACAGACACACAGTGAGAGACAGCACACGAGACACTGGGACACATGTCGCAGACACAGAGACACACGGACACATGCAGACACATGCACACACAGAGACACACAGACACACGGACACATGCAGACACACGGAGACACACAGCACGGGGGGACTGAGCTGCATTAAGACAGGGCTGAGGGCCCTGAGCTCTGCCCTGGGTGGTTCCTGTCCCTGTTCTTTGCCATCTGTCCTGATCTCCCTGGCGCTGACACGGAGCAGCTAGGGATGCTCAGGAGGGAGATGGGTCCAGCTCCACCCCGGGTCCCCTGCTGGTGGAGGGACCAGGACTTGGAGCCCCAGTCTCCCCATCCGCATGCTGCGGTGTCAGGGCACCCAGCATCGGGACCCAGCTGGAGCCACTCAGGCCAGGCCTGGAAGACAGAGGCCATGCAGAAAGACCTTCCCAACTGGGCCAGGGCCTCGCTGCCCCCACCCCTGCCCCTTGCCCGGCTCGGGGTCCCCAGGCTGAAGCAGAAACGGCGTGGTGCCGTTTGCTGGATTACAGGCGTGAGCCGCTGCGCCCAGCTGACCTGTTTTCTTCAGCTGCTATGCTTCCACTGACCTTTAGGCTCCTGACCTCTCCTTCTGCCCAGCCACTCAGACAGAAGAGATCTGGGACCACAGCAGACATCTGGCCTGCAGGGGTGCGGAGGCCTTCCAGAAAACACACACAGAACGGCTCAAGCTGCCAGAGGCGAGAGCTGGGGTTAAACTGAACCCCAGGCTCCAGGAGATTCTGGACCTGACAGAGCAGAATGCCCAGCGCCGTGGATGCGAAGACGTGGCGGCTCTGCCAGGCAGCCACAGGCGGGCCGAGGGCAGCTCTGGGCCTGGAGGGGCCGAATCTGAGACTTACGGGCTGGGCTCAAGCGGACAGACGTCTTCCAGCCCAGAGCCTGGAAGGCGACACGGGCACATTCTGCCCCAAGAAGGGACACACGTCAGCGGGGCTCCTCCCCCGAGCCAGACCCGTGTCCTCACCCACTGCCTTGCCCTTCCACCTCCGCATCGCCCATCGCCCATCGCCGGCTCCCGACACGTCAGCCCAGGCTGCAGGGGTGGGGCGGCTCACAGCCCCTGACGCCCGGCCCCGCCCCAACGTGGGCCTTGCTGAGCCAAGCTGGGCAGCCCCAGAACTGTCCAGCGATAAATGGTCACGGCTGGGAGCAGACCACAGAGATGGCCGTGCGAAGCAGATCGCTGTGGGCAGATGCGGTCGGCTGATTGAGCGCTGGAGCAGGGGGCACAGGCCTGGGCCTGCACAGGTGCCGGGGACAAAGCGGGGAGCCCGAGCAGCAGGGAAGAGGCCGGCCATGCAGGGAGGGGTCTCGGGGCAGGCGGGGCTGGGGCCAGGACCTCGGACTCACTCGTAGAAGTGGGCCTTGGAGATGGACAGGAAGCTGCAGTCCCTGTTGGCCTTGATGGTGAAGATGAGAGGTTCCCCTGTGAGCACGGCCAGCTGGCCCACCATCTCCCCGGGGCGCGTGAGGAACAGGCAGGTGTCTTCCTGGCTGCCAATCTTCTGCTGGTACACGTGCAGCAGCCCCGAGACCACGAACAGGATGCTGGTGTCCTGACAACACGAGAGGGCTCAGGAGGCGCCGCGAGTGGCCACGGGCAGGACGGGGGCAGCTCTGGACCCAGAGCAGACAATGCCACCAGGCTCGGCCGGGAGACCATCTGCCGACCTGATCAGCTCTGGGCATGGACTTCACTGGAAACATTTCGGCAGTGCCTACGGTTTCATGATTTCACGAGCAGTCATGGAAAATCTGGGTTCTCGAGGGCTCCGTGCAGCGAGCCGGGCCTCGGACCTGCACACCTTCTCTCCCGGCACCCGCATACTGACTGTCCCCAGTAAATACGCGTCAGCCCAGCGTTCCTGTGTGTCGGGGGTCCCATGCTGCCTCGCCTGGGGCCTGGCCTCTGAGGGGTGGGTTCCCGGCCCCTCCCACACTGAGCCCCCTGCACACGCCACATGTTTTGGTCCCACATCTGCAGATGTGCCCATGAAACCACTCCAAGGCCACGTCCACTGATCTGTATCCACTGTGACCTCTTATGACCTCTTCCCAATCTGCTTGCCCGGCCCACTCTCAGGTGCGAGCGGAAGGGCCACTGCAGCAGGGGCCAAAGGTGGACACAGCTCTCAGGGCTCAGGGCCGCCTGAGGGGAGGGGCTCTGCCATGGTGCCCAGAGGGGCAGCGGCCCAGTGCTGGGAGGTCCCCACTCACTGGTGTCCAGCCCAGGCCCTCCTCTGGTGCTCCACTTGGCACTGGGCTGCGGCATTGGGTGGTCCCAGTTCCCCCCACCGGATCCCCGCTCACCTGGTCTCCCTGCCTTGACACCACTGTGCCTGCAGGAACGTGCAGAAGTGCCACCCGGCCATCCAACAGAGATGAGTCCTGAAAACAGAGCAGGCTTCAGGGAACATGGGCGGGAAGCATAAATGAAGGTCCAGAGAACGGAGGCTGCGCTGGGCTGTTTGGGGCAACGAGCGGTGAGGCCAGAGGCCGGGCAAGGCCCTCCTCCGAGGCTGCCCTCCAACAAGGGCCTGATGGACACCGGGCATTCTGCAGAGCCACCGATGCCAAACCAGGGCCTCGGTACAGAGACAGACACCAAACAGTGGAGCAAGGCAGAAAATGCAGAAACAGACACTCGTATTTTTGTGAATTTATGTAAAAGAGAGAGGATGTCATTTCAGGGAGAAAGGGTGATTTCTTTATAAGTGGCGCTGGCATAGCCAGCAGTGGGACGCCTTCTCCACCCCACCTACAGAACGACGCCCTCCAGGGCACGAGGACTCTGGAATCTGGGAGCTCCCAGAGGTGACCCAGGAGTGCCCAACACACTCGAACCCAGGAGGCAGAGGTTGCAGTGGACCCCGAGCCTGTGGAGAGGCCCTGGGGCAAACCAACGGTGAGGGAGCGTCTGCGGGTACCACACCCACAAAGGTTTGAAACATCAGGTGTGTGAACCCCTAGTCCACAGTGATAATGAAATAAAAACAAGAAACCCCACCCATCACCTTTGGAAGATGATTGAAAACCAAACCATTAAACTTCCTAAACCCTGACGGTGAAGGGGGTGACGCCAGTTCCCCCCAAAAGAGAAATGACATCACACGTCTCCACAAGTCTGTCAAACAGGAGGGAGAAGAGGTGGAGGAGGATGAGAAGAATCTGAGCAGCCACGTATCTAGCTCTCAGGTGGAGGATGGCCGCTGACGGGGAGGCCACACCGCCCCAGGGCGCGTTGTCAGCCCGAGGAGCCGAGGAACCATGAGAAGCTCTTCAGGAGGAGAAAGTCGCCCCCTGAGGAAAGCAGCTGCGCGAAGAAAGTCAGAGCCTTCGGGAGACGAGGGAGACGTGGGGATGAGGGGGAAGAGGGGGATGAGACGACGAGGGGGATGAGGGGGATGAGGGAGATGAGGGACGAGGGGGACGAGGGATGAGGGAGACAAGGGAGATGAGGGGGATGAGGGGGATGCAGGGGACGAGGGGGATGCGGGGGACGAGGGGGACACGGGGGATGAGGGGGACGAGGGGGACACGGGACGTGGGGGATGAGGGGGACGAGGGGGATGAGGAGGACGCGGGAGACGAGGGGGACATGGGACGAGGGAGACGAGGGGGATGCAGGGGATGAGGGGGATGAGGGGGACACAGGATGAGGGAGATGAGGGGGACGAGGAGGTCGTGGGAGACGAGGGGGATGAGGGGGATGCGGGGGATGAGGGGGATGCAGGGGATGAGGGGGATGCAGGGGATGAGGGGGATGAGGGGGATGCAGGGGATGAGGGGACACAGGGGATGAGGGGGACGAGGGGGACGAGGGGGACGTGGGAGACGAGGGGGATGTGGGAGACGAGGGGGATGCGGGGGACGAGGGGGACGAGGGGGACACACGAGGGGGATGAGGGGGACAAGGGGGACGAGGAGGATGTGGGGGATGAGGGGGACGAGGGGGACGTGGGAGCCGACTACGGTGACACGGACAGGCTGCTGGACAGGGGGGCACTGACCGCACAGCTGAAGCCATTTGGCCGTTTTAAGGATTACTGTTAAGTGTTCAGAAATGATAAGAGTATTGTGGCTAGAGATGAATCCTGAAATATCCACCAGTGACGCACTGTGATGATGGGATTTGCTTCAAGGGTGAGCACCTGGACGGGACGGAAGGACGGGACGGAAGGACGGGACGGAAGGACGGGACGGAAGGACGGGACGGAAGGACGGGACGGAAGGGGTGCAGAGAAAACAAGGTGGGCTGTGGTGTGATTGTTACTGTGAGGGATGCTAGGTGCTCACCTTCACATATTCCATCTGTTCTAGATAGTTTTGAATTTTCCCACAATTAAAAAGTTGTTTAAGGAGAAAGAAGACTGGCTGGGTACAGTGGCTCACGCCTGTAATCCCAGAATTTTTGGAGGCCGAGGCAGGTGGATCACTAGAGGCGAGGAGTTCAAGACCAGCCTGGGAAACATGGCGAAACCCTGTCTGTACTAAAAATACAAAACTTAGCCAGGTGTGGTAGTGAGCCTGTGGTTCCAGCTACTCAGGAGGCTGAGGTGGGAGGATCACTGGAGCCCAGGAAGCGGAGGTTGCAGTGAACTGAGATGGCACCACTGCACTCCAGGCCGGATGACAAAGCGAGACACTGTCGAAGAAGGAAGAAGAAGGAGGAAGAAGAAGGAGGAGGAAGAGGAGGAGGAGGAGGAGGAGGAGGAGGAGGAGGAGGAGAAGAGGAAGAAGAAGAAGAAGAAGAGAAGAAGAAGAGGAAGGAAGAAGAAGAAGAAGAAGAGGAGGAAGGAAAAAGAAGAGAGAATTTTTTTTTCCTTTGGGACAGAGTTCACTCTTGTTGCCTAGGCTGGAGTGCAGTGGCGCTACCTCAGCTCACTGCAACATCCGCCTCCCAGGTTCAAGCAATTCTCCTGCCTCAGCCTCCCAAGTAGCTGGGATTACAGGCGCCTGCCATCACGCCCAGCTAATTTTTGTATCTTTAGTAGAAACAGAGTTTCACCATGTTGGTCAGGCTGGTCTTGGACTCCTGACCTCAGGTGAACCACCTGCCTCGGCCTCCCAAAGTACTGGGATTACAGGCATAAGCCACCATGCCTGGCCAGAAAAGGAGATTTAAGAGATAGATCAGCCAACTGTAGCGTATAGCCCTTACTCAGATCCTGTTCTGTACAACAAGAAACCACTGAGAACCACTCACGACACAGTCAGGGGTCCAGGAACACGCTGGGTGGGTCAGCAATCGCAGCTTTTTAACATTTCACTTGCAGAACGACACTGTGGTTATGCCTCAAAAGGAGTCCTTAACCGTTAGAGAGGCATGATGTGAAATTATATTGTGTTGGAGATTTTTCAGACAGAAAATAATTGGGGGAGGGACTAGGAGTACAGCTGTAAAGTGATTAGCCATGATTGGTAATTATGGAATTGGGTGACTGGTGCATGGGAACTCACGACACCGTCACGGCTGCCTTTTTACCTATTTAAAGCTTTCCATCGGCCGGGCGCGGTGGCTCACGCCTGTAATCCTAACGCTCTGGGAAGCTGAGGTGGGCAAATCATTTGAGGTCAGGAGTTCGAGACCAGCCTGGCCAACATGGTGAAGTGGCACTGCCTGGGCCCCGTCTCTACTGAAAATACAAAATTTAGCCAGGCATGGTGGTGGGTGCCTGTATCCCAGCTACTCGGGAGGCTGAGGCAGGAGAATTGCTTGAACCGAAGAGGTGGAGGTTGCAGTGAGCCGAGATCACATCACTGCACTCCAGCCTGGGCCATACGGCGAGACTCTGTCTCAAAAAAAAAAAAAAAAAAAAAAAAAAGCTTTCCATCATATGTAAGAAATTAAATCCTAGATGAACAAATGATTGAATATTAAAAAGTAATAAAAATAAATTATGAAAGTGAAGCTGACAAAATGTCATACTACAATAATCTGACACTGTCGTTGCTCTATTAAATATAAACATAGATGAGAATTCTGAAGTCCAGCTTTGGGACACCCTGATGTCCCAGAAAGCCTCAGCTTTGAGTTTGAACATAAGGCCATCTCAAGCTGCTAGCTTCCCAAAAGGGACACCAAAAGACAACTAAGCCTGCACTCCACCCACAGCACCTTCTTTGCAGCCACGTCCTCCACACCCGGAACCACTGCCTGACAGAGGCAGAGAGGAGGCCACGGGCCCTGCGTGGGACAAGGGCAGGTGCCTGCCGGGGCCACTCACTTCCAGCTTCATCAGGGTGAGCAGGTCCTTCTTGGCAGCTCTGAAGATGGCATCCGACTTCCCGCCGGCCAGGGTCTCGTCCGCGTGACTCTCTGAGTGGTGGGAGACCGTGGAGGGCACCTCTGCAACCGTCACGCTTTTCCTGGACTGGAGAAGCACGGAGATAACGGCAATTCGAAGGGATGTGGTTGGGGAACATCGCACAAGGGCGTGGTCAGGTCTGAATCGCACAGTGCGGAAAGGCCGGCTGAGCCTCCTGAAGCTGCCGGTGCCACATGACACCAGAGCCAGCGGTGCCCCCAATGCGCCAGCAAGCCACGGAGAGGGCAGGGCCCCAAGCGGAGGGTGAGAAGGACAGCCAGGGCCTACCTTGCTGGTCACGGAGCTCCCGGGGTGCTCGTCCGAGTGCAGGAAGACCCTGGCACGGTCACATGCCATCCCCAGGTCGGAAGTGGCACTGCCTGGGCCCCCTACACACAGAGGGGACACTCAGGACACGGCTCGCTGGGCCACAGACACAGACACCCGCGGTGTGGGCTGCGCGCACCCTGCAGTCTAACCACACGGACCCCAGCAGGTCCCTCAAGGGCGTCGGCCCCTGAGATCCCTCCATACCCTGCTTTCTTTCGGCATCTGCCTCAATGGCTCTGTGACCCACCAGCTACAGGTTTTCTCCGCAGCTTAAACCCACACGGGGCCTTCAACATTTCTGGGCACTGATAAAGGTAGCCCGGTCGGTGACTAAAACACTGAAAGAAACCAGCCCTGGCCCTGAGCCAAATTCCTCAAACCTTGCCATGCGCGCCACACCCTGACCGCTCGCTGCGGGCCACTCTGGGTGGAGCCCCCTTTCTCTCGCTGTCCATCTCAGGGATGCTGCCGCCCTCTGTACGTGAGCTCCCCTAACGAGGGCCCTGGGCCATCACCCTGGTGCTTTGGGCTTGGCTGTCTGCAGTCCCAGCCCCGTCTCAGAGGTTCGCTGTTTGCAGTCCCAGCCCCATCTCGGAGGGAGGGGGTTGAGGCACCTCCTGCAAAGAGCTCGCCTGTTGCTGCTTTTGGGCGGCCTCGGGCTGAGCGGGATGAAGCAGTGTGCACCCTTTTACGGCCCACCCTCAGCATTACACATCACTACACACGCAGCGTATCTGACCTCTGGACCAGCTGCTGTGGATTCTGAGGAAGGGTGCGCGCTCTGCACGACGGGGTCACGCACACCCAGGCACGGATCCAGCCCTGCGTGTGCGGCTGCGCATGCGAGCGAGTCATCCGCACTGCGGTTTCCCATCCAAACTGGAATTCGCAACACCCATTTCTCAGCGGAATACAGAGGAACCGCGCAGACACTAACCGCGGACACATGCCACACAGATGCCGCGGCCACATGGCGCTGCAGGAAGGAACCAGGCCCAGGAGCACAGCCACGTGCCCCTCCCTGGGAAGCCAGACACGGAGAGCCAGGAGCGCTGGGCCTTGGAAAGGGGTTTGTGTCTCCGAGGCTTACGCTGAGGGTGCGCTGGTAGGGTTTCACGAAGCTGCACCCTTCAGCCCAGTGCACTGTTTTGTGTGTTACTCATGCCCCCGTCAAGTCCTGCTGTTTTTTAAAAAAATCCGAACTGGAAACCAATCTATGGCAACAAAGGTCACCAGTGCTTCCTCTGGGGCTGACCCTCTGGGGTGGGCGAGAGGAGCGCAGCCCCTTTACCTGGCCGCAGCCACACAGGGGAACACTGGGGTGCAATGACCACACCTTGTACGTCAACAAGCACGTAGCTAAATGATAAAATTTCTTACACCTGTAATCCCAGCACTTTGGGAGGCTGAGGCACGTGGGTCGCCTGAGGTTGGGAGTTCGAGACCAGCCTGACCAACATGGAGAAACCCTGTCTCTACTAAAAATACAAAATTAGCGGGGCGTGGTGGCGCATGCCTGCTATCCCAGGTCCTTGAGAGGCTGAGGCAGGAGAATCCCTTGAACCCGGGAGGCAGAGGTTGTGGTGAGCTGAGATCGCACCATTGCACTCCAGCTTGGGTGACAAGAGCGAAACTCCGTCTCAAAATAAATAAATAAAATAAAATACAGGGGCCAGGCATGGTGGTATGCACCTGTGGTCCTTGCTGCTCAGGAGGCCAAACTGGAAGGATCGCTTGAGCCCAGGAGTTTGAGGCCTGGACAACATAGTGAGAGACTGCAGCTCTTAAAAATAAATAAATAAATAAATGGGCCAGGTGCAGTGGCTCATGCCTGTAATCCCAGCACTTTGAGAGGCCTAGGTGGAGGGAGCGCTTGAGGCCAGGAATTCAAGACCAGCCTGGGCAACACAGCAAGACATCTCTATCTACAAAAATTAAAAAAACTAGCCAGGTGTGGGGGCCACACCTGTGGTCCCAGCTACTCATGAGGCTGAGGCGGATGGATCACTTGAGCCCTCATGGGCTGAGGCGGGCGGATCATTTGAGCCCAGGAGTTTGAGGCTGCAGTGAGTTGTGATTTCACCACTGCACCCCAGCCTGGGCCATGGAGCAAGAACTTACCTCAAAAAAAGAAAAAGAAAAAGTGGTGGATCAACTAGATAGCCATTTAGAAAAGGATGTATCGGCTGGCTGCGGTGGTTCACACCTGTAATCCCAGCACTTTGGGAGGACGAGGCGGGAGGATCACGAGGTCAGGAGATCGAGACCATCCTGGATAACATGGGGAAACCCCGTCTCTACTAAAAATACAAAAAACTAGCTGGGCGTGGTGGCGGGTGCCTGTAATAACAGCTACTCGGTGGCTGAGGCAGGAGAATTGCTTGAACCCGAGAGATGGAGCTTGCAGTGAGCTGAGATCACACTATTGCATTCCAGCCTGGGCAACAAGAGCGAAACTCTGTCTCAAAAAAAAAAAAAAAAAAAAAAAAGAAAAGAAAAAGAAAAAAGAAAAGGATATACTTTTTTTTTTTTTGAGACAGAGTCTCGCTCTGTCACCCAGGCTGGAGTGCAGTGGCGTGATCTCGGCTCACTGCAAGCTCCGCCTCCCGGGTTCACGCCATTCTCCTGCCTCAGCCTCTCCGAGTAGCTGGGACTACAGGCGCCCGCCACCACGCCGGGCTAATTTTTTGTATTTTTTTTTTAGTAGAGACGGGGTTTCACCATGTTAGCCAGGATGGTCTCGACATCCTGACCTCGTGATCCGCCTGCCTCGGCCTCCCAAAGTGCTGGGATTACAAGCGTGAGCCACCGCGCCTGGCCCAAAAAGATATATCTTGACCCCTACTCACTTTCTACAAAAGAATAAATTCTAGATGGATAATATGAAAGGTAAAACGTTAAATCTTACAGACAGATTTCTTAAACAGGACACAAAATGTATTAACCACAAAAGAAAAATATTGATAAATTAGATCCCATTAAGTTTAAAATTTCCTATTCATCAAAAGACACCACTAAGATAGTAAAAAGTGAATAGAAAATATTTTTAATATACATACTGGACAAAGGAATCATACAGAGAATATATAAAGAATTCCTATTAATAATAAGAAAATGAAAGCCAAGAGGAAAATGGGCAAAAGACAAAGAAGGCTATCCAAGTGGAAATGACAGGTGCTCGGCCTCACAGTTCATCAAGAAGACAGAATCAGAGCACAGGCAGGCTCCACTGCACGCCTGTCAGAAGACAGGGCAGCACATGCTGGGCCGGAAGTGGCCGCTAACCATGGGTGGCCAGTAAGCACCTGAAGTGTGGCTGGCATGAGTGAGTTTAGCTGGTACGAATGAGTTTAGCTGGTACGAGTGAGTTTAGCTGGTACGAGTGGGTTTAGCTGGTACGAGTGGGTTTAGCTGGCGTGAGTGGGTTTAACTGGCGTGAGTTTAGCTGGCGTGAGTTTAGCTGGCGTGAGTGAGTTTAGGTGGTACGAGTGAGTTTAGCTGGCGTGAGTGAGTTTAGCTGGCGTGAGTGAGTTTAGCTGGCGTGAGTGAGTTTAGCTGGTACGAGTGAGTTTAGCTGGTACGAGTGAGTTTAGCTGGCATGAGTGAGTTTAGCTGGTGTGAGTTTAGCTGGCGTGAGTGAGTTTAGCTGGCGTGAGTGAGTTTAGCTGGTATGAATGAGTTTAGCTGGTACGAGTGAGTTTAGCTGGTACGAGTGGGTTTAGCTGGCATGAGTGGGTTTAGCTGGCGTGAGTGGGTTTAGCTGGCGTGAGTGGGTTTAGCTGGCGTGAGTGAGTTTAGCTGGTACGAGTGAGTTTAGCTGGTATGAGTGAGTTTAGCTGGCGTGAGTGAGTTTAGCTGGTGTGAGTTTAGCTGGTGTGAGTTTAGCTGGCGTGAGTGAGTTTAGCTGGCGTGAATGAGTTTAGCTGGTACGAATGAGTTTAGCTGGTACGAGTGAGTTTAGCTGGTACAAGTGGGTTTAGCTGGCGTGAGTGGGTTTAGCTGGCGTGAGTGAGTTTAGCTGGCGTGAGTTTTTAGCTGGCATGAGTTTAGCTGGTGTGAGTGAGTTTAACTGGTACGAGTGAGTTTAGCTGGTGTGGTGAGTTTAGCTGGTGTAAGTGAGTTTAGCTGGTGTGAGTTTAGCTGGCGTGAGTGAGTTTAGCTGGCGGGAGTGAGTTTAGCTGGTATGAGTGAGTTTAGCTGGTACGAGTGAGTTTAGCTGGTACGAGTGAGTTTAGCTGGTGTGAGTGAGATTAGCTGGTGTGAGTTTAGCTGGTGTGAGTTTAGCTGGTGTGAATGAGTTTAGCTGGGACGAATGAGTTTAGCTGGTATGAATGAGTTTAACTGGCGTGAATGAGTTTAGCTGGCATGAGTGAGTTTAGCTGTCAACAGTCACATGAGGCTTGTGGTCCCATGATGCACAGCACAGGCATGGAGCAGGCACAGCAGTCAGATGAGGCTGAGGAGTAGACGCTGGTGTCAGTGCCTGAAATGCCACCAGGCAGTGCTCCCGTGTGGGTGGAAAGCCACCCAGGTGCTGAGGCACGAGACTGAGGGCACAAGCTGTTCCAATATAATCAAGAAAATAGTTAGGATAGGAGAAAGTTATATTAGAAATAGGATATAGAGATGATTACATATGGAAATTATCAATCATTAGTTTTCCATATTAACCTTTGTATGATTATTATAACCAAAGAAAAACCAGGCCACACAGAGTTAGGAGCTGAAGGGACATTGTGAGAAGCGACCAGAAGACAAGAGTGTGACAAGCGCCCAGATAAGGGCTGCTTGAGGGCTCCTTGGTCTAGCAGTAGTGCCGTGCCTGGGAAGGCACCCGTTACTTAGCAGACCTTGGTCTAGCGGTAGCGCCAGTACCTGGAAGGCACCCGTTACTTAGCAGACCTTGGTCTAGCAGTAGCGCCAGTGCCTGGAAGGCACCCGTTACTTAGCAGACTGGGGAAGGGAGTCTCCCTTTCCCCGGGAGTTAGAGAACACTCTGCTCCACCAGCTCTTGTGGGGGCCTGACATCAGCCAGGCCTGCCCGCAGTCATCCGGAGCTTCGACGTCTCCTGTGGTGCTGTGCTTCAGTGGTCACACTCCTTGTCCACTTTCATATCCCGCCTGTACACCTGCTGCTTCTCTTAAGTTCTTAGAAGACAGCAGTAGCAGAATTAGCAAAAGTATTAGAGTCTTTCATCTCTCCGATAAGTGCATAGAAGAAATGCTGACGTCTGCTGTCCTCCCTCTCTGCTTCAGCTACCACAAAGGGAAAGGCCCCCTGTCACGTGGACACGTGACTTGCTTGACCTTATCAATCACTTGAGATGACTCACACTCCTTACCCTGCCCCCTTGCCTTGTATACAATAAATAGCAGCGTGTCCAGGCCTTCGGGGTCACTACCGGACTCCGTGCATTGGTGGTAGTGGCCCCTGGGCCCAGCTGTCTTTCCTACTATCTCTTAGTCTCGTGTCTTATTTTTCTACAATCTCTCGTCTCCGCACATGAAGAGAAAACTCACAAGGCCTGTAGGGCTGGACCCTACACCCCCGAGCCAAGCACACATGACTCCATGATCCAGCAGCCCCAGAAGAAATGTGTACATGCTCGTGCAGTGGACGCACAGACGCGAACATTCACACGGCGAAGCCTGCACCACAGCGAGAAGGTAGGGAGGCTTCTCCACATGACGGCATGGATGCACCTCCCCACAGGATGCGGGGCAGGGAGGCCAAACGCAAACGCACGCCACACGGCTCCACTTCTAAAAAGGAAAACAGGCCAACCTCACCCAGGCTGGCAGACATCGGGATGGTAGGCAGTCGTGGTGGGGAGCAAGTTTTACAACCAGACACGGCTGCTGGTGGTAACAAGAGGAGCATGAACGGGGCTTGCAGGGGCCAATTAGTTTCTTTACCTGGTTCACAAGTGAGTTCAGTTGATGGAGTCATCAAACCATCCACCTGCAATGTGCATCCTGCACGCGCATTCTACAACCATCACTAGTTAATAAACAAACAACAACTGGGCCGGGTGTGGTGGCTCATGCCTGTTATCCCAACACTTTGGGAGGCTGAGGCAGGAGGATCACTTGAGCCCAGGAGTTCGAAACCAGCCTGGGTAACATGGCAAGACACCCTCTCTACAGAAAACAAGAAAAAGAAAAAGAAAATACAAAAAAAAAAAAAAAAATGCCAAGTGCAGTGGTGTGCCTGTAGTCCCAACTACTCAGGAGGCTGAGGTGGGAGGATCACTTGAGCCCAGAGGGTTGAGGCCGCAGTGAGCCATGATCTCACCACTGCACTCTAGCCTGGGCCACAGAATGAGCCTCTGTCTGGAAAAAAAAGAAAAAAAAAAAAGCTATTACTTAAAAAAATCCATGTAGATTCAGATACCTGATGCCCGATGGCACAAAAAAAGCAAGAGAGAGACGACAGATTGTTTTGTTAATGGTGTTGGGTAAATTATCACCATAAAGAGTAAGAAAAAGATGAATTTCTTCCCTCATTCTTGCAGTATAAACTACAGATAAATGAAAGACCTCTATGTGAAAGGCAAAACTAAAAGCTAATAAAAATAGTCTTTGAGGCCAGGTGTGGTGGCTCAGCCTGTAATCCCAGCACTTTGGGAGGCAGAGGTGGGCGGATCACCTGAGGTTGGGAGTTTGAGACCAGCCTGGGCAACATGGAGAAACCCCGTCTCTACTAAAAATACAAAATTAGCTGGGTGTGGTGATGGGTGCCTAAAATCCCAGCTACTCCGGAGGCTGAGGCAGGAGAATCGCTTGAACCTGGGAGGCGGAGGTTGCGGTGAGCTGAGATCACGCCATTGCACTCCAGCCTGGGCAACAAGAGTGAAACTCCGTCTCAAAAAAAAAAAAAAATTAAAAAAAAGAAATAAAATAGTCTTTGGAAAATTTATTTATGACTCAGGAATAAGGAAAGAATAAATAAGACCCAAAACACAAATCACAGGTGCCAAGGCAAAAGGCTGGCTTTCCACAAAAGAACATCAGGGTCCCCGTTGCGTGAAGGTCCCGTGGCGGCATTTTCCAGCCCATGGACAAGAAGGAAGAGAGTCTCCAACAAAAACTAAGGAGACAACGGGGAAGAGAATCTCCAAAAGTGAAACTAACCAGGGATCTCTACCTACAGCACATAAAGAATCAACACAGATCAACCAAACTCCAGAATCCTGCAGAAAGTGGGCAGAGAATACGACCAGACAATCTGAGAGGCACGCCTAGATGGAACCGAATACAGCAGGAGCTGATGAGCTTGCCGGTGACCCGCGGGTGGCAGACGGCGGAGTGGGCAGGTCTGCGGCAGGAGCACGGCTGCACTGCCGGGCAGGATGGACTTGGAGGCTGCCCTGAAAATGCCCTGGGCCCTGGGACCGGGCTGCGGGCGGGTCACCCGGCTGTTGAGGTTTTGCTACACATCAATTACAGCAAAGGTCCCTGCGGGGAGGCACAGGTCAGCAGGGCTGGGGAAGGAAGGGCAGGCTTGCTAGAGACCCGGGACGCAAGGCAGGAGAGGGACCATGCAGGGAGGGCAGGAAGGGCCGAGCACACGGCTCTGCGGGGCATCTGGTGGCACCGGCCCAGCCCTGGCGGTGGTGGGGGTGAGACAGGGCGGGCACGCAGAGGAGCACACCAGGGTGTTCTGGGCAGCAGGACGGCCACCAAGCCTTAACCCTAGAGCCAGAGGACAGGCACAGGCCCCTCTGGGCATGTGGGGCTCAGTGGAGAGCGCCCACCTTGGTGGCGATGCTGGGCGTCAGTGCAGCTCAGCCTGGGTCTCAGATGCCGAGGGCCCTGTGGGTCACACGGGCTGGGCAGCTGTTGAGGTTCTTTACCTTGTGGGGCCGGAGGGTCAGAGTCACCTGCCCCGGGCTTCTCCAGCTCGTCCAAGATCCCTTTGCGAACGGAAGGCGCGGGGACGGAGTGGCTCCTCTTCAGCAGGGGCCCAGGAGCTGCTGGGCGGCCGCCCCCGTGACCTGCTGGGAAGGCGGCCATGAGCAACCTTGGTCTGCACGCACTCCCTGGGGCCACACAGGGAGCAGGGTCCCCACAGCAGCAGCAGCTGGTGTGCCCCGCAGTGCCCTGCTCACCTGCACACACTCTGGACCAGCCCTCGGGCCACCCATTCGTCTGCATCTGCTGGGCCAGCAGGTGAGTGCAAGCGAGTGCCACCCTCTGACTAGCCCTGGCCCCTCCCTGCCCTAATCCCCCCTCTCACATCCTCCTCCTCCCAATCCCCCTCCCTACCCCAATCCCCCTTCCCCAAATCCCCCCTCCCCATCTCAATCCCTCTCCCCCAAATCCCCCTCCCCATCTCAATCCCTCTCCCCAAATCCCCCCCCCCCCCCCCCCCCCAAATCTACCCTCCCCACCTCAATCCCCCCTCCCCAAATCCTCCCTCCCTACCCCAACCCCCCTTCCCCGAAATCCCCCTCCCCACCCCAATCCCTCCTCTCCGCCCTTTCCATCCCTACCCCAATCCCCCATGTGCCCCACCCCCAACCCTACCCTAACCCACCCCGTCCGCCCTCCAAGGCCTTGCTGCCCTGATTGTCCTGCTGTGGGCCAAGTGCCTTGAAGGCAAACTCCATCCAGGTGGGGCTGCCGGCCAGGCCCTTTCTCAGGGTGTCCCCTTGGTGGATGCGGCTGTCTGGGCTCACCTGGGATGGGCCACGCAGGGCTGCATCTGCTCCTCAGGTGAAACGAGGAAGGAGCCTGGCCTTGCCAACCACACAGGCTGAAGGAGGCTGCCCTGCCTGGACACTGTCCTTACCTACAGAGGCCCATGAGCCCCCCCCAGCCCTGGTCTCTGCCAAGACCCCACCCAGGACAGCTGCTGCCCCATCAAGTCACACGGACCTAATCCACTGAAAGAAATGCCATTCAGGCAACGACACATACTCTAAAATACACTTTGAGGCCAGGTGCAGTGGCTCACACCTGTAATCCAAACAATTTGGGAGGCCAAGGTGGGAGGATCACTTGAGACCAGGAGTTCAAGACCAGCCTGGACCACGTAGCAAGCCGCCATCTTTACAAAAAATTAAAAATAAAACTAAATGAGCTGGGCCTGGTGGCATGCGCCTGTGGACCAAGCTACTCAGGAGGCCGAGGAGGCAGGAGATTCCTTTGAGCCAGTGAGGTGGGTGTGGCAGTGAGCCAATATTGCACCACTGCACTCCAGACTGGGCAACAGAGCAAAACCCTGTCTCAATAATAATTATTATTATAATAGTATTAATAAAAATAAAATGCATTTCTGGGAAAAAGCAGACCAGCCAGAGCTGTGTTTAAAGGTGGCTGTGATGCTCATGGGGTCTCCCAAGCACACGTAAGTGGAGGAGTAACTCCACTCTGCTCACTCCATCCCCCACTCACTCACCCCACTCACTCCATCCCCCACTCACTCACCCCACTCTGTCCACTCCATCCCCCACTCACTCACCCCACTCTGTCCACTCCATCCCCCACTCACTCACCCCACTCTGTCCACTCCCCCCCCCCCCCCCCCCCCCCCCCCCCCCCCCCCCCCCCCCCCCCCCCCACCCCCCCCACTCCATCCCCCACTCACTCACCCCACTCTGCCACTCCATCCCCACTCACTCACCCCACTCTGTCCACTCCATCCCCCACTCACCCCCACTCTGTCCACTCCATCCCCCACTCACTCACCCCACTCTGCTCACTCCATCCCCCACTCACTCACCCCACTCTGCTCACTCCATCCCCCACTCACTCACCCCACTCTGCTCACTCCATCCCCCACTCACTCACCCCACTCTGCCACTCCATCCCCCACTCACTCACCCCACTCTGCTCACTCCATCCCCCACTCACTCACCCACTCCCCCCCCCCCCCCCCCCCCCCCCCCCCCCCCCCCCCCCCCCCCCCCCCCCCCCCCCCCCCCCCCCCCCCCCACTCACCCCACTCTGCTCACTCCATCCCCCACTCACTCACCCCACTCTGCTCACTCCATCCCCCACTCACTCACCCCACTCTGCTCCACTCCATCCCCCACTCACTCACTCCACTCACTCCATCCCCCACTCACTCACCCACTCACTCCATCCCCCACTCACTCACCCCACTCTGTCCACTCCATCCCCACTCACTCACCCCACTCACTCCATCCCCCACTCACTCACCCCACTCTGTCACTCCATCCCCCACTCACTCACCCCACTCTGCTCACTCCATCCCCCACTCACTCACCCCACTCTGCTCACTCCATCCCCCACTCACTCACCCCACTCTGTCCACTCCATCCCCCACTCACTCACCCCACTCACTCCATCCCCACTCACTCACCCCACTCACTCCATCCCCCACTCACTCACCCCACTCTGCTCACTCCATCTCCCACTCACTCACCCCACTCAATCCCCCACTCACTCACTCCACTCACTCCATCCCCCACTCACTCACTCCACTCACTCCATCCCCCACTCACTCACCCCACTCTGCTCACTCCATCCTCACTCACTCACCCCACTCTGCTCACTCCATCCCCCACTCACTCACTCCATCCCCCACTCACTCACTCCACTCTGCTCACTCCATCCCCCACTCACTCACTCCACTCTGCTCACTCCATCCCCCACTCACTCACTCCATCCCCCACTCACTCACTCCACTCTGCTCACTCCATCTCCCACTCACTCACCCCACTCAATCCCCCACTCACTCACTCCATCCCCCACTCACTCACTCCACTCTGCTCACTCCATCCCCCACTCACTCACCCCACTCAATCCCCCACTCACTCCCCACTCACTCCATCCCCCACTCACTCACTCCCACTCTGCTCACTCCATCCCCCACTCACTCACCCACTCTGCTCACTCCATCCCCCACTCACTCACCCCACTCTGTCACTCCATCCCCCACTCACTCACCCCACTCTGCCACTCCATCCCCCCACTCACTCCACTCCCACTCCATCCCACTCACTCCCCCCCCCACTCCACCTCACTCCCCACTCTGCTCACTCCATCCCCCACTCACTCCACCCCACTCACTCTGCTCACTCCATCCCCCACTCACTCACCCCACTCTGCTCACTCCATCCCCACTCACTCACCCCACTCTGCTCACTCCATCCCCCACTCACTCACCCCACTCTGCCACTCCATCCCCACTCACTCCATCCCCCACTCACTCACCCCACTCTGCTCACTCCATCCCCCACTCACTCACCCCACTCTGTCCACTCCATCCCCCACTCCACTCCATCCCCCACTCACTCACCCCACTCTGTCCACTCCATCCCCCACTCACTCACCCCACTCTGTCCACTCCATCCCCCACTCACTCACCCCACTCTGCTCCACTCCATCCCCCACTCACTCACCCCACTCTGCTCACTCCATCCCTCACTCACTCCATCCCCCACTCACTCACTCCACTCTGCTCACTCCATCCCCCACTCACTCACCCCACTCTGCTCACTCCATCCCCCACTCACTCCATCCCCCACTCACTCACCCCACTCTACTCACTCCACTCTGCTCACTCCATCCCCCACTCACTCACTCCACTCTGCTCACTCCATCCCCCACTCACTCCACTCTGCTCACTCCATCCCCCACTCACTCACTCCACTCTGCTCACTCCATCCCCCACTCACTCACTCCACTCTGCTCACTCCATCCCCCACTCACTCACTCCACTCTGCTCACTCCATCCCCTCCTCACTCTCATCAGCATTGCTTCATTTAATTTCACATACTTCTGTTAGTCACGTCAACTCTTCTGGGAACATGATGGGCTATAAATAACCAAATGTGCACCTCATCTGTAGGGTGGCTGTTAACTCCATCACACAGATCGTCCTGGGGTGACTCATGCGGTGCACGCCGCACCTGATCGCTTCCTCCTCAGATTCAGGCCCCCCAGTTAGCGCTCAGAACAGCGCACGAGAGCCCAACACGGGAGGCCCGCTCCCCACCAGGCACCGGGCCCAGGCCAAGCACGCAGGGAGAATTCTGGGAACAACTAAAGAATGGAGGGCGAAGGGTCCTGGGCCTGTGTGAGGTCATCCGGGCCTCGTGTGAGGAGACAGAGACAGTGTGATGAGACAGGGACACGTGATGAGACAGGGACATGTGAGGAGACCTGGGGTCAGTGTGAGGAGACCTGGGCATGTCTGAGGACATCCAGCCCGCATGTGAGGAGATGGGGACACGTGAGGGGACCTGGGGGGCATGTGAGGTGACTTGTGGGACTTGTAGGGTGACCTGGGCCATGTGAGGTGACCCGGGGATGTGTGAGGTGGCCTCAGGCATGTGCAAGATGACCTGGGGTGACCTGAGGCAGTGGCAGCAGGATCCCCCGGACTCTGGGGCTGGACATTGCCCTCCTTGGTGCAGGACAGTACCTGAGTCACAGGACTCCTGGAGCCGCGGTGACTTTTTAAGCCGCTCTTCTTCGCCATAGAACACCTGCTTCTTGGCCTTCCCGGCAGCCACACTGGCTACAGACACGAGAGGGATGGCCTGGCTCTCCTGGGACACAAGAAGGAAGTTCAGTGTCACCCCAGGAACACCCCACACCCACTGACAGATGTGGGCCTCTGAAAGGTGTGACAGGTGTGGGCCCCTCAAAGGTGTGACAGGTGTGGGCCTCTGAAAGGTGTGACAGGTGCGGGCCCCTCAAAGGTGTGACAGGTGTGGGCCCCTCAAGGCAAAGTTTAAGCTGCATTTCAGGCAATGGGAAGAGGCTGATCATCAACCCAGAAATCCAGTTATTCAAGAAAAGGACTGTTCTGTTTAAGGCTACCAAGCTCAGCCTGCTTTTACCCTAGGCCCTGTCTCAAACACTTTATCAAGTCAACATAATGCCCCAAATTGTCAGAACCTTAATACTCTTCATTAAAACAAAAAATAATGTAGAAAACAAAAAGATATTCCCTTAATGTCAACGACTGAAGACGACAAGCCCTAAAATGTCATCAGAATTACAATTTCCAACTGAAATGCACATATTAAAGACTAACGCGTGCTGGGCATTTACTAACCGAGCTCCACTTGCCCCATGACTAAAGAGAGCCCTCCACGTATCAGGCTACTGTTTCAGGCAGTGGGGATGGAGCAGGGCACGAAACCCTGGTCTCACTCGGTTCCCACGAGAGCTTGGCTAGGTGGGGACGGTCCCACGTCCTGGCCAAGTGCCTCCCAGGGTCACACTGCTGGGAGTAGGGAGAGCCCGGGTTGATAGACTCGTGCCCTTGACAACGCGCTGTACCCTCCAAACGGGTCACAGTTCGGGGTCAGCTCCGCCCCACCCGGTTCAGATAGGAGGAGCAGTCAAGGGCAACACACAGGGAGTGCTGGCAACAGGGACCCCACGGGATGGGCATGGGGAGGGGCAGCCTCTGCTGGACACGGCTGTAGGGACCCCATGGGATGGGCATGGGGAGGGGCAGCCTCTGCTGGACAGGGCCGTCAGCTTGGTGTGCAGCCTGCAGGGCCAGAAAGGGAAGGAGCGTGTGTGTGGCTGCCGATGTCCTACAGAACACAGGTGACCAAAGGAAGACTCATCACAGTCCTGAATGGGAGCTGCAGGGGCACCAGGCAGCTGCTCACAACCGTGTCCCTCCAGAGGGACAACTCCAGCGTCGGAGAAGGAATTCCACCTTTCCCAAGTCCCAACGGATCAGAGATTTTGGAACACAAGGCCCCAGGAGAATCAAGCCTCCAAATCGACTGGCAGGTGCTTTAAGGTAGGAAAATAAACACAGCACAACCATCCCCTCCAAAGTCCTAATGACCAGCAACTGGGAAGACTACAGCTGTTGCTGGCACTGCCCCACCAGGCACTGGGTGCCTGCTGTGCCAACCAACAGCTGTCCTGATGCCAGCTGCATGGAGCAACATGGGGCTTTGTGAGCTGGTTTCCACTTACAGGGTTGAAGAGCTCTGTGGTCAGGCCGAGGTAGTTGTGCAGAGCCAGAAAGGTCACCCTCTGCAGCCGCACCATGATGATCTGCAACAACATGCCAGCTGCGCAGTGACCACCGGCCTGGGGTACAGGGCGGGTCCCCGGCAGCACCACACAGAGCACTGAGAACCGTGCCCCAAGCCCCGCAGACACCACAGATCGAACCCTCTCAGGGTGAAGAACCCCGCAGACTTGACACCTCACCACGGTCACGTAAGATGTTCACATCATGGGGAACGGGGCGAGGGCCACATGAAGACTGCATTGTTTTTGCAAGTTTCCTATAATCTAAAGTTACTCCAAAGTGAGAAGTTTAATAAAAATGTAAAAATCTCTTTGGGGGGTAGTGAAGGATCTTAAGACCTCTTTGAGGTTGTGAACATTCATTTTTATTTTAAGATATATATTACAATTTTTTTTTTTTTTTTTTGAGACGGAGTCTTGCTCTGTCGCCCAGGCTGGAGTGCAGTGGCGCGATCTCGGCTCACTGCAAGCTCCGCCTCCCGGGTTCAGGCGATTCTCCTGTCTCAGCCTCCCGAGTAGCTGGGACTACAGGCGCCCGCCACCACGCCGGCTAACTTTTTGTATTTTTAGTAGAGACGGGGTTTCACCATGTTGGCCAGGATGGTCTCGATCTCTTGACCTTGTGATCTGCCCGCCTCAGCCTCCCAAAGTGCTGGGATTACAGGCGTGAGCCACCGCGCCCGGCCTACAAATTTTTAAAATATAACCTTAGTTCTTCCCGAACCCACTCAGAATCCCACATCACCAGTGGTAAGTCCCGCCAATGAAGTCGATTTCTCTATTCCTCTGAAATCACCTTCATGGCTGTAAAGCTGAGAACTGAGAAAGTAAGCGGGCAATAAACCCACTCAAATCCCAAACCAGTGCCCAGGCCCCCCCAGGGTGACCCACAGCAGCTAGAAGAGTTATCTGGAAAAGTGACCCACCTGCACCACCCTCACCAGAGTTTCCGGATATTTCTCAAAAACTCCGTGAAAAGCCGCAGCTGGAAGCCGGAGGATGGTGGACGGGATGGCCGCGCGGACGGAGACCGTTTTGTAAGGTGCAGCGTGGCCCTGAAACAACAGCTCCATCAGTCCCCGCTCTGTGGGCCTGGCCAAGCCCCCCAGGGACTGCCAAGGCTCCTGGAAGCCCTGGAGGAGGCCCCGCCTGCTGCCCGGTCACACGGCTCCATTCTCCTTCCCAGGCTGGGCTGTGCAAAGTGCTGCTTTTGGCACCAGCTGCACACGTTTTTTGACCGTCCAAGAGATGTGCAGCGAAGGGCTGGCTGACGACGAAATGTGGGTGAGGGGGAGGCCCGCAGGCAGCCACCCCACCAGCCCTGGGCACTCACCATGGGGAGCTCCAACCGCTCCCACCTGCCACTGAGGCTCACAGACCAGCTCACCAGCGTCCTACTCTATGTCCAACGTCAGCGTCGGTACCCCTCGCCAAAGGGCGTGCCAGACACCAACCTGAGCGGGCTTCCTAAAAAGGCCACCGAGAGGGTCAGGAGCCACCACCGTCAAACGCCCACCTCCACAGCCGGGTCACCACCTAGGACAGGGAGCGCGCACTGCCGGGTCGCACAAGGCCCAGGTGAGGAGCCAGAGCGGCTCACCGCGTGGATGTGGCCAGCAGAGCCCCATACGGCCATGGAAAGAGCCCAGGAAAAGCCCCAGTGAGTGCTGTGGTTTCCATCTTCCAGAAATCGGTGGGCTCTAGAGAGAAAAGGCTGTTTTTAAATCATGCTGTCATCTGCATGCAGGCAGATTCTTCTGGAAAGTTGTTGGCTCTAGAGAGGAAAGGCTGTTGTTTACACCATGCCGTCACCTGCCTGCAGAGACAGATTTTTTTTTTTTTGAGACGGAGTCTCATTCTGTCGCCCAGGCTGGAGTGCAACGGCGCGATCTTGGCTCACTGCAAACTCCGCCACCCAGGTTCACACCATTCTCCTGCCTCAGCCTCCCCAGTAGCTGGGACTACAGGCTCCCATCACCACGCCCGGCTAATTTGTTTTTCGAATTTTTAGTAGAGATGGGGTTTCACTGTGTTAGCCAGGAGGGTCTCGATCTCCTGACCTTGTGATCTGCCCACCTCAGCCTCCCAAAGTGCTGGGATTACAGGCGTGAGCCACCGCGCCCAGCCCAGATTCTTCTGGAAATTGGTTGGCTCTAGAGAGAAAAGCCTTCTGTTTACATCATGCTGTCACCTGCATGCAGAGGCAGATTCACCCTTTTTGGTGCACACCTCTAGCATTTTCACCCCCACCACAGAAACAGAACAATCCCAACCTCCAATGCCCCTGGCAGCCTTTTCTATCCTCCTTTCTTCCCACCACTGGGTCCTGGCAACACTCCCCTGTCTTCTGTCCCAGTGGTTGCACCTTTGTCAAAATGTCACATAAATGGAGGCACAGAGTGTGGGGGCTTCCCTCAGCGGGGTGACACACCCGAGATTCCCCCACGGTGGCGTGTCTGACAGAGGTCTCTGCCTTGACTCCCGAGTGCTGGCTGCCTTGTGGAGGCCTCCCAGTGTCTCCGTCCATTCAGCAGTCGAAGGATATTTGTGTTGTTTCCACTGGGGACAATTCTAAATAAAGCTACTTGATAAATACGCATCTCTCAGTGTTTGCGTGGACACAGTTCTCATCCCTCTTGCTAAATACCTAACGATGGGATTTGTAGGTTTTACAGAATATGTATCCTCACGTTTATATGAAACTACTAAACTGTCTCCTACAGCGGCTGCCGTGCTTTGCATTCTCACCAGTGGCGAATGAGTTTCCGTGGATGCCCCGTGTTTTGCATTCTCACCAGCAGCGAATGAATTTCCGTGGATGCCCCGTGTTTTGCATTCTCACCAGCGGTGAACGAGTTTCCGTGGATGCCCCGTGTTTTGCATTCTCATCAGTGGTGAATGAGTGTCCGTGGATGCCCCGTGGAATGAGTTTCCATGGATGCCCCGTGGAATGAATTTCCGTGGATGCCTCGTGGAATGAGTTTCCTTGGATGCCTGTCTTCACCAGCACTTGGTGCCGCCGTGTCGCGTAATAAAGAATTTAGCTGGTCTTGTCTTCAGTTCCCAGGAGAAAGCCCTCAAGCTCTTAGAAGCTCCTAGAAGTGTCTTTTTATTCACGGTGCGATTCACTTGGGTTTATGCTAGCAGGTGACTCCTGGTGGCAAGGCCCAACCCAGAAGTTTCAGGAGGGAGCTGGCCATCCGGGGAAGACCAAGCATGTGACTAGAGCCAGGGGTGTCAGCCCGACCTCCCACCTGCGGGGAGGGGAGGAAGCTAGAGATCGAGTTGGATCACACGGCCAAAGTTCGGGCAAACGTCCCTGGGTGGCAACACACATCAGTGTGCCAGGAGGTATAGGGTCCAGCCCTACTGGGCCTGTGGGTTTTTCTCTTCGTGTGCGGAGACGAGAGATTGTAGAAATAAAGACACAAGACAAAGAGATGGAAGAAAAGACAGCTGGGCCCAGGGGACCACTACCACCAAGTCATGGAGACTGGTAGTGGCCCCGAATGCCTGGCTGCGCTGTTATTTATTGGATACAAGGCAAGGGGGCAGGGGAAGGAGTGTGAGTTGTCTCCAGTGATAGGTAAGGTCACGCGAGTCACGTGTCCACCGGACAGGGGGCCCTTCCATATTTGGTAGCCGAGGCGGAGAGAGAGAGAGAGGACAGCTTATATCATTATTTCTTATATGCATTTCTTGGAGAGATCAAAGACTTTAATACTTTCACTAATTCTGCTACTGCTATCTAGAAGGCAGAGCCCGGTGTACAGGGCGGAACATGAAAGTGGACCAGGAGTGTGACCGCTGAAGCAGAGCATCACGGGGAGACGTTTAGGCCTCCGGATGGCTGCGGGCGGGCTTGACTGATGTCAGGGCTTCCACAGAGGTGGTGGAGCGAGTCTCCTCTAACTCCCCGGGGGAAAGGCAGACTCCCTTTCCGGGTCGGCTCAGTAACGGGCATCTTCCCAGGCACTGGCGTTACCGCTAGGCCAAGGAGCCCTCTAGTGGCCCTGTCTGGGCATGACGGAAGGCTCACACTTGTCTTCTGGTCACTTCTCACCGTGTCCCTTCAGCTCCTATCTCTGTATGGCCTGGTTTTTCCCAGGTTATAATTGTAGAACAGAGATTATTATAATATTGGAATAAAGAGTAATGCTATAAACTAATGATTAATAATATTCATATATCATATCTATATTCTATTTCCAGTATAACTATCCTTATTCTATATATTTTCTTTATTACACTGGAACAGCTTGTGCCCTCGGTCTCTTGCCTCGGCACCTGGGTGGCTTGCCGCCCACAAGGAGGATGGCATAGCTCAAGGACACAGGAGCCTCATGGTTGGACCATGCCAGACCTTACCCTGTGGGTCTCTTCTTTTGACTGTTTCGACTGATCCTGATTTTCATCCTTTTTTTTTTTTTTAAGACGGAGTCTCGCTTTGGAGTGCAATGGCGTGATCTCAGCTCACTGCAAGCTCCACCTCCCGGGTTCACGCCATTCTCCTGCCTCAGCCTCCCAAGTAGCTGGGACTACAGGCACCCGCCACCATGCCAGGTTAATTTTTTGTATTTTTAGTAGAGACGGGGTTGCACCGTGTTAGCCAGGATGGTCTCAATCTCCTGACCTCATGATGCACCTGCCTCGGCCTCCCAAAGTGCTGGGATTACAGGCGTGAGCCACCGCGCCCGGCCGATTTTCATCCTTTGTAGTACAAATGTGAGTTGTTCTAGAATATTGAATCTGAGGGGGTCACAGGAACCCCTGAACTTGTAGCCAGTTGGTCAGAAGTGTGAGTGGCTTGGGAACTGCCAAGTTCGCAGTTTTGGATGCTATTATAATTGCTGTTACTTTTAAATTTCAATTCCCAATTCTTCATTGCTAATATAGACAAATACAGTTTATTTTTGCATGTTGATAAACTCATTCATAAGTTCTAGTAGTTGTCTTATACAGTCCATAGGATTTTCCGTCTAGATAATCATGTTTGTGAATTGAGACTGTTTTATTTTTTCTTTTCCCATCTGCATGCCTTTTCTTTCTTTCTTTTCCCCTACTGCTCTGATGAGGACCTCCAATACGATGCTGAACAGGAATGGTAAGAACACACACTTGGCCAGGCGCGGTGGCTCACGCCTATAATCCCAGCACTTTGGGAGTCCGAGGCAGGTAGATCACGAGGTCACGAGTTCAAGGCCAGCCTGGCCAAGATGGTGAAACCCCGTCTCTACTAAAAATACAAAAATTAGCCGGGTGTGGTGGTGGGCGTCTGTAATCCCAGCTACTCAGGAGGCTGAGGCAGGAGAATTGCTTGAACCCGGGGGGGAGGAGGTTGCAGTGAGCCAAGATCGCGCCACTGCACTCCGGCCTGGGCGACAGAGCAAGACTCCGACTCAAACAAAACAAAACAAACAAACAAACAAACAAAAACCCCCCCACACACACTCTGGCTTGTTCGCAATCTTCAAGGGAAAATATTCAGTCTTTCACCATCAGGCATGATGTTTAATTTTTTTAGTACAGATGTCCTTTATTCGATTTAGAAAGTTCTCTTCTCCTGGCTGCTGAGAGTTTTTATCATGAACAGATGCTGAATTTTGTCAAATGCTTTTTCTGCATTTATTAAGATAATCAGATGGCTTTTCTTCTTTAGTCTGTCAATATGGAACATTACATCAACTCATTTTCAACTGTTGAAACAGCCTTGCTCCTGGAATAAATCCCACTGACCATGATGTATTATCCTTTTCCATATATTGCTGGACTCAAATCTCTATTTCATTGAGGATATGTATGCTTCTAATGATGAGTGACTGGTTTGAAATTTTCCTTTCTTGTAATATCTTTGTCTGATTAGGTATTAGGGTATTGCTAGCGTCAAAAACTAAACTGGGAAATAGTTCCTCTTCTACTTTTCCGGAGAAGTTTGTGTAAAATTAGCATATTTTGTCCTTATTGTCCTAAATGTTGGGAAGTATTCCCCAGTGAAGTCATCTAGATCTGGAGTTCTCCAGATGGGAAGGATTTTAGCTACAGATTCAATTTCTTTAGTAGATATACGGCTATTCAGATAATCTATATCTTAGGGAACTGTGGTAGTTTGTGCCTTTCAAGGAATTTGTCAATTTAATCTGCGTGGCTGATTTTATGGGCATAAAGCTGTTCAAAATATTTCCTTATTAGTCCTTTTATGTCTGTAGGGTCTGTAGACATGTGCATTCTTTCATGTCTAGTATTTGTAGTTTGTGTCTTCTCTGCTTTTCTACACTAGTCTGGCTGGAGGATTTTTCATTCTACTGACGTCTTCCAAGAGCCAGCTTTTGGTTTCGGTGATTTTCTCTCTTGCTTTCCATTTCCAATCTCACTGATTCTTGCTCTTTGTTTCTTCCATCTGCTTGCTTTGGGTTTTATTTTTCTTTTCTTAGCTTCTTAAGATAGAAGCTTGGGTCACTGATCTGAGACTTGTTTTATTTTCTAATATGAGCATTGCCCAGGCTGGAGTGCCATGGCACAGTCTTGGCTCACTGCAACCTCTGCCTCCTGGGTTCAAGTGATTTCCAGATAATTTTTGTATTTTTAGTAGACATGGGGTTTCACCATGTTGGCCAGGTTGGTCTCGAACTCCTGACCTCAAGTGATGCACCCGCCTCGGCCTCCCAAAGTGCTGGGATTACAGGCATGAGCCACCGTGCCTGGCCTTTTTTATTTTTTGAGAAACTGTCTTGCTACTCTATCACCTGAGCTATACTACAGAAGCACACTCAGAGCTTCCTTCAGCCTCAGCTTCCCAGGCTCAAGCAATCCTCCCACTTTAGCCTCCTGAGTAGCTGGGAGCACAGGTGTGCACCACCACACTAACCTAATTTAAATTTTTTGTAGAGACGGGGTCACTATGTTGCCCAGACTCGTCTCCAACTCCTGTGCTCAAGCAGTCCTCCCACCTGAGCCTCCCACAGTGCTGGGATTACAGGTGTGAGTCACTTCGCCCAGGCCAACCTTCTGTTTTCCATCTAAGGATTGATATTTAAAGTGGCTTTTTCCTGCAGACACCACAGAGTTGGGTCCTGGACTTTCCATCCAATTGGACAGTCTTCTTGTTGTATTTAGACCATTTGTATCCACTGTGATCATTTCTAATGGCTGGGTTTAGGGTATAATTTTCCGGAGAATGTTGCCTCGTTTTAGCAGGCGATTGAGCTGGTTGGGTTGAGACCACAAGTCTGTGTCTGTGGATGGTGGATTCGTTTCTCTGTTTTCAAAGCCTTGGTTCTGATGCTCTGCTCTGCCCTGAACGTGCACCACTCAGGAGTCAGTCTGAGATTTGAGCTGAAGTTTGAATCTTTGTTTTGTTTTTTTGAGACGGAGTTTCACTCTGCCACCCAGGCTGGAGTGCAATGGCGTGATCTCGGCTCACTGCAACCTCTGCCTCCCGGGTTGAAGCAATTCTCCTGCCTCAGCCCCCCGAGTAGCTGGGATTATAGGCACACACCACCACACTTGGCTAAATTTTTGTATTTTTAGTAGAGACGGGGTTTCACCATGTTGACCAGGCTGGTGTGGAACTCCTGACCTCATGTGATCCGCCCGCCTCGGCCTCCCAAGGTGCTGGGATTATAGGTGTGAGCCACTGCACCCAGCCTGAAGTTTGAATTTTTTTTTCCTGAGATAGAGTCTTGCTCTGTTGCCTAGGCTATGGTGCAGTGGCATGATCTCGGCTCACTGCAACTTCTGCCTCCCGGGCTCAAGCGATTCTCCTGCCTCAGCCTCCCGAGTAGATGAGACTAGAGGTGCGTGCCACCACACCCAGCTAATTTTTTTTGTATTTTTAGTAAAGACAGGGTTTAACCATGTTGGCCAGGACGGTCTTGATCTCTTGACCCTGTGATCTGCCTGCCTCGGCCTCCCATAGTGTTGGGATTACAGGTGTGAGCCACCGCGCCTGGCCTTGAAGTATGAATCTTAATGCAGTTTCAAAGTCTTTGTTATGCGGCTCTGGGTCTGTCCTGAGCCTTGTACAGGTTCACAGACAAAATCCGTGCATCTACTTCCCTGGCTCTCTCCTCCCTGAGATCCACACACTCTCTCTGGCCCTTGGGGGCCCTTCTTCTGATGGTTTTGGAGGATTCCCATCAGGGTTTTTGCTCCATAACTGGGCTACCATCAAGGCAAGGCCGTGAGTAACAGAAGAAAATGGAAAAGCAGGAAGCAGAACCCTCGTGGGTGGCGGCTCCACGTTTAGACTCCCATCCACAATCTACTGGCTTTATTTTCAGAGTCCTCCAAGAATTGTTTTCTGCATTTTGTCCAGAGTTTTTCACTGTAATCAGCAGGACAGGCTGTTGTGGCACTACCTGGCCACAGCAGAACTGTAACTCTCCCATTTATTTTAGTTAAAAATAAAATCTTAATTTCCTTCTTCTTTGAGAGCCAGAATGAAGATGCCTAACACATCACCACAGATGCTGAATCAAACAGCAGCTGCTCACCTGTGTAGACCAGGCTCACGGCTGCTGCTGTTCAGGAGAATTCCAATGTACGTTCCTGCACGAGGCCACATAAACGAGAACCCAAACAAGGAACTGAGAGGGTGCCCAGTCTCCTGGTGCTGGGCTCCAAAGCACAACCAGCCGACACGCAGGCCTGCTGCGCGCCCCGCACAGCCAGCACAGCAGATACTCAGCTCTTGGCACATGTTCATCAATCTCTGAGACTCAGCAGTTTTTCTTCCACTTGGAATTTTGTTCTGTTCCTTTCAAAACCTTTATGTAGAGAAAGTTCCTCCCTAAAAGAGCTACACCACACCACAAGAAACGCAAGCACAGAATGGTTGGGAGGAGTCATCTGCCAACCGCAACAGTCGGGGTCCAGCGACTGAAATCACGGCCTGCTCCAGACTCACGGGAGAGACACCCCCACCAACCACATCAGCTGGGCAAGTCTCATCTCCACTCTGGAATCAGCGAGAAAAGCACGTGCGTGTGTTTGGGGGCGGGTGGGGAAAAGGAATATTCAACAACTTAGCAGCTGTTGCTAAAAATGGCTTTTGTGTGTTTTATTTCAAATCCACTTGTTTACTTCAAAAAACCATGCCCTCACAACCTCACCCAAAATCAGGAAGCTGTGAAAACCACAGAGAGAGGCTGGATGCTGGGAAGCCCAGGTGGACACACAGCTCCCCTGGCAGGCAGGGGTCCCCGAGGGCTCCCCACACTTGCATGTCTTCAGATCTCGGCAGTGCTGTATGTAGCAGCCAGCAATCACACCCAACCCAGCTGTCACTCAGCCACGGGGAAATCAACGGTGGTGCCAATGACTGAACTAGAGCCATACCCACTCACGCCGATGAATCTCACATCCATAATGTTGCTCAAATTAAGAAAGGTGGGGAATCCTGGTGTGATGCCATTTATGAGATTTAGTCAAGCAAAATTATACTACATATTGTATAAGTACCAAATAAAATTCAGAAAAGTAGCTATCTCTGAAGAAAAGAGAGGGTGAAATGAGAGCACACGTGGGTAATGTGAACAGAGCCGGCAGTGTGCAGCTAACCTGTGTTCTGGCTAACCAGGGTTAAAACTATATAACCTGGGTTCGAGTTAAGATGCCTGTTTGCTGTGTCACGCCTACTTGTTTTAGAGACAGGGTCCTGCTATGTTGTCTGGGCTGGCCTAGAACTACGAGGCTCAGCAATCTCCTCTCCTCTCCCGAACGGCCAGGACTATAGGTGCCAACCACCATTCCTGGCAACATCACACTTTTTTGCATATCTGCAGTATTTTGTAACAACTTTATAAAAATTAAAATAATAAAGCCTACCTCCCATTAAAAATGGTGGGTTGGGCCGGGCATGGTGGCTCACACCTGTCATCCTAGCACTTTGGGAGGCCCAGGAGGGCAGACCGCTTGAGGTCAGGAGTTCAAGGCCAGCCTGGCCACCATGGTGAAACCCTGTTTCTACTAAAAATACAAATATTACACGGGCATGCTGGTGCACACCTGTAGTCCCAGCTACTCGGGAGGCTGAAGCACAAGACTCACTTGAACCCAGGAAATGGAGGTTGCAGTGAGCCCAGATCACGCCACTGCACTCCAGCCTGGGTGACAGAGTGAGACTCTGTCTCCAAAAAAGAAAGGTAAGTTGAAGGTAAATGGTTATCTTTGTCCCCTTGTGGAATATACATGCTTATCTCTGCTCTCTTAAAAAGATACAAACCTCCAAGGATAAAGACAAAAGCTAAGAGTAGATAAAAAATGTCACTGAAATTTTAGCTGCTGATGAAAGCAAGTGACAGAGTCATGGCTGGTGGAGCCCTCTAAGGAAAGCTGAGACTTGGTTTTAGAGGTGCAGAACCCGGAGAGAGAGGACTGGTCCTCACTGCAGAGCCAGAACGAGGCTAACATGCAGGTGAGACGGGAAGAAGGGCAGGCCAACCCCAAGTCACTTTCCTGACGCCAACAGGCTGGAAATGGCCTTTCCCCGTGGCCAGTGGACTACCAGGAACTCTCTGGAGAAGTTCTGAAGCAAGCGGGTAAGAGCCCAAGGACATCAGGTGTGGCTACGAACCCAAGAAGAGTGTCCACTCCAGACGGGAGCACTCCCAGGCTCCTCTGCAACAGTGTCCACTCCAGACGAGGGCACCCCCAGACTCCTCCCCAACAGTGTCCACTCCAGGCGGGAGCACCCCCAGACTCCTCCCCAACAGTGTCCCTCCAGCCCTCCCCAACAGTGTCCACTCCAGGCGGGAGCACCCCCAGACTCCTCCCCAACAGTGTCCACTCCAGGCGGGAGCACCCCCAGACTCCTCCCCAACAGTGTCCACTCCAGGCGGGAGCACCCCCAGACTCCTCCCCAACAGTGTCCACTCCAGGTGGGAGCACCCCCAGACTCCTCCCCAACAGTGTCCACTCCAGGCGGGAGGACTCCCAGACTCCTCCCCAACAGTGTCCACTCCAGGCGGGAGCACCCCCAGACTCCTCCCCAACAGTGTCCACTCCAGGCGGGAGCACCCCCAGACTCCTCCCCAACAGTGTCCACTCCAGGCAGGAGGACTCCCAGAATCCTCCACAAGTGTTCACTCCAGACGGGAGCACCCCCAGTCTCCTCCCCAACTGTCCACTCCAGATGGGAGCACCCCCAGACTCGTCCCCAACAGTGTCCGCTCCAGGTGGGAGCACCTCCAGACTCCTCCCCAACAGTGTCCACTCCAGGCGGGAGGACTCCCAGAATCCTCCACAACAGTGTTCACTCCAGACGGGAGCACCCCCAGACTCCTCCCCAACTGTCCACTCCAGACGGGAGCACCCCCAGACTCCTCCCCAACAGTGTCCACTCCAGACGGGAGCACCCCCAGACTCCTCCCCAACAGTGTCCACTCCAGACGGGTGCATCCCCAGACTCCTCCCCAACAGTGTCCACTCCAGACGGGTGCATCCCCAGACTCGCAACAGTGTCCACTCCAGACGGGAGCACTGCCAGGCTCCTCAGTGAGTGTCCACTCCAGACGGGAGCACCCCCTGACTCCTCCCCAACAGTGTCCACTCCAGACGGGGGCACTCCCAGGCTCCTCCCCAACAGTGTCTACTCCAGGCGGGAGCACCCCCAGACTCCTCCCCAACAGTGTCCACTCCAGATGGGAGCACTCCCAGGCTCCTCGGTGAGTGCCACTCCAGGCGGGAGCACTTTCAGGCTCCTCCCCAACAATGTCCACTCCAGATGGGAGCACTCCCAGACTCAGACAGGAGCACTCCCAGACTCCTCCCCAACAGTGTCCACTCCAGACAGGAGCACCCCCAGACCCCTCCCCCTCCTCCAACCCAGTGCCACCACAGCAGAACACAGGCAGATTCCTTTCTGAGAAGTTGCCCTAAAAAGGACCTACAGACCCTGACCTGTGGACTCCCAAACCATGAAGGAAAGAGCCAGCGTCCTGCTCAGTCCTCCTGCAGGGGGTGTCCCCCGTTAGCGAGCCCTGACCCCATGCACACGCGGCCTATACGCAGCTTTCAGGTGGATCATGCTCTTTTCGTTTTGTAGTTAACCCATGTAATTCCCACTGAAATCAAGACGTAGAATATTTCCAGTAATCTAGATTACCTTACGCCTCCCCGAGTTGACACCCAACCTAAACCCCTAACAGGCAACCACTAATGAGACCTTACCCCAGCAGGGCCAAACACCGGGACCAAGTCCCTCCAACCGCACGTTTTTTGTAAAGGAAGTTTTTTTTGGAACACTAGATGGCCACATTGAGTAGCTGCAAGAGAGACCACGTGGCCCATAAAGCAGAAATATTTACGCTGTGGCCTTTTACAGAGAAAGCTGGCTGGCCAGCCTCTGTCCTCAGGTGTCAGTGCAGCTGTAGCTGAGCCGCAGGTGAATGAAATTACACAGCGTGTGCTTTTTGTTGCTGGCCTCTTGGGCTCCACATTATTTCTGTGAGATGCTGGTTTGCATACCTGTGTTCAATAAGAACTTCATTCACACATAAAGTGACTGCTGGAGGCAGAAAAGCCCCGATCGGAAAGACAGAAGCCAAAATAAACAGAGAAGAGAAACTCAGGTCAGAAACAACTCAGGGAGCAAAAGAAAACCCATCTTACTTTATCCTTGAAGGAAGAACAAGATAATTTCAAAAAATTAAAAAATAAGAACAAGACACTTTTTTAAAAAGAACATTCAGGGCCGGGCGCGGTGGCTCACACCTGTAATCCCAGCACTTTGGGAGGCCAAGGCAGGCAGATCACAAGGTCAGGAGTTTGAGACCAACCTGACCAACATGGTAAAACCCCGTCCCTACTAAAAATACAAAAATTAGCTGGGCATGGTGGCGGGCGCCTGTAATCACAACTACTCGGGGGGCTGAGGCAGGAGAATCGTTTGAACATGGGAGGCAGGAGTTGCAGTGAGCTGAGATCACGCCATTGCACTCCAGCCTGGGTGACAGGGCAAGACGCCATCTCAAGAAAAAAAACAAAAAAATTCACAGAAAAAAACCTCTTGAAATGAAAAATATGACAGAAATTAAAAATTCAGTGGAAGATTTGGAAAATAAAGTTGAAACAATCTTCTAGAAAGTATAACAAAAAGGCTGGGCACGGTGGCTCACGCCTGTAATCCCACCACTTTGGGAGGCCGAGGCGGGTGGATCACGAGGTCAGGAGATCGAGACCATCCTGGCTAACATGGTGAAACCCCATCTCTACTAAAAATACAAAAAATTAGCCAGGCATGGCGGCGGGCGCCTATAGTCCCAGCTACTCAGGAGGCTGAGGCAGGAGAATGGCGTGAACTTGGGAGGCAGAGCTTGCAGTAAGCTGAGATCCCACCACTGCACTCCAGCCTGGGCGACAGAGCAAGACTCTGTCTCAAAAGAAAAGAAAAGAAAAGAAAAAGTACAACAAAAAGACAAAGGCGGTATAGAATAAAGACAATTCTAGATTTCTAAGGTTTCCAAACATACACCTCCCTGGCACCCTGTCTCACGAAGTGAATGGAGGATTTGCTCCACCAAAACACACCAGCCGAGAAAGCAGCAGCAAGAGCCCTGTGAGGGGGAAGGATGGGTGGGTGGCCCTGGGATGGTGGCTGGACAGCAGGCCTGGGGAGGGTCTGACTGGGCAAGAGGATGGGGGCTCCCAGGAGGGGCTTTTCCCAGAGCAAAGAAGCATTCATGGAGCCGCTGGTTCAGGGCGTGAATCTGTAATGGGTGCATAGAAAAATCACCAAGTAGCCAAAAATAACACAACTGTTAATTCCCAGAAAAAGAGAAAGTTGCAAGAAAGGAACTTTAACTATAGTACACTACACAGTTCAGCTGTGAATAGTATCCATGAAGTCGAAAGAACCGTCTAGGAGCGGCGCAGGTGGGAGTGTAGCATGAGGCATGGGGGCCATCCTCTGAGCCACGCTTCATCTCCCATGACAGGACGCATGGGGGCCATCCTCTGAGCCACACTTCATCTCCCACGACAGGAAGCATGGGGGCCATCCTCTGAGCCACACTTCATCTCCCATGACAAGAAGTCAGTGTGTCTAGAACGGACGGGTTAGGAAACAGCAAGAAAAGCTGCTCAGAAGGAAACGAAGCGTTTTCAGTGTGAGGGGACAGACGGCCACTGTTGATAAAACTTTAAGTATGTTTTTAGAAACTGTCCATGTTATTTTGCAAGAATTTAAATTTCGTTAAAATGACAAACACAAAAGTTTGATGAGGCAAAAACGATGTCACGCCAGATGATCAACTGATCACAATACAGAATTACCTCTCTCAGATATCACCCCCATTTTTTTTTTTTTGAGACACAGTCGGAATGTCACTCTGTCGCCAGGCTGGAGTGCAGTGGCGCAATCTCAGTTCACTGCAACCTCCAACTCCCTGGTTCAAGGGATTCTCCTGCCTCAGCCTCCCGAGTAGCTGGGATAACAGGCACCTGCCACCACACCCAGCTAATTTTTGTATTTTTAGTAGGGACGGGTTTCACCATGTTGGCCAGGATGGTCTTGATCTCCTGACCTCGTGATCTGCCCGCCTTGGCCTCCCAAAGTGCTGGGATTACAGGCGTGAGCCACCGTGCTCGGCCGATCACCCCCATTTTTTACTCCCACTACACTCCGGGAAGACCCATCCCCACCCCTGAGGGAGCGGGGCTGTGACACCAACGCAGACGAGACGGATTGCAGCAGCTGAGAGGAGCCTAGCCCATCTCAGCGCACAGCTCCCCTCTCCTGGCACAGGTATCGCTGCGCTGTGATAAGTGAGGCCCAACCTGAATATCACAACAAGATCAAGATCAGAAAGAACAAGAAATAATGGACCAAGCCTCTACCCCAGTGAAGCTGTTGTTTGCTTAAAGAGAAACGAATCATCCAGGGTAGGTCGCATACAGATGCCCCATGCTGAACGGGTTTACATCCACGTAGACCAAAGCTCCTCTAGTCCTTTCCCAGCTCTTCTCAGGCCCACAGGTGCCCCTTACACATCCAGGAGTCCCTGAGAAGCCCACCACAGCTCCAGAGACATACTAACCAGATGCTCCAAAGAGGCGCACAGAGCTGGGTCTGGTGGCCGAGACCCCACTCTGCCCCAAGCCATGTTGGGGGCTCCCTCGAAGATGAGCACTGGCTTTCTAACGGCAGGTCAGCCTTGCTCAAAGGAGGTGGGTGTCTTCTCCCTCCCCAGGCCGGCGGCCTCCCCAGCATAGGCCACGTGTCTCGTGAAGATACACAAGTCCCAGGGAGCACAACGAGATGCCAAGGTCCCATCCATGCCTCCACCCCAGGCCCCAAACAGCTCAAAGCCCACCTGTGCTCATCTGCCAGGGAGCAGAGTGAGCACCCCGGACACCCCAACGTCTGGCTGGAGCTTGTTACATCCTTTCCGAGCAGAGGAACGTAGGATGGGATCAGAGGACACCACCCAGGCTCCAGTGCGAGGTTTCACGCGAGGACCTAGCACTTGGTTCTGCCTGAATGCATCCGAGCCGGGGTTCTGGTGAGCTCTGGAAAACTCTCCTAACAAAGGCTAGAGAAACTGAGGTAGAAGTTACCTCGATACATAGCTAACAATGAATGCAAAAGGTACAACTCAAAAGAGTAAGATTAAAATCAGACACCTCTTTTGAGTTTACAGGCATTTAGCAAAATTCAGCTAATGGACACTAAAGATTTGTTTCACTGCACGTAGGTTTTACTCAAAGAAAAAAAGATTAAACAAACATTAAATTCCAGTTAATAGGCCAAGCGTGGTGGCTCAGGCCTGTAATCTCAGCATTTTGGGAGGCTGAGGTTGGTGGATCACTTGAGGTCAAGGGTTAGAGACCAGCCTGGCCAACATGGTGAAACCCCGTCTCTACTAAAAATACAAAAATTAGCCGGGTGTGATGGCACATTCCTGTAATCCCAGGTACTCAGGAGGCTGAGGCAGGAGAATCGCTTGAACCTGGGAGATGGTGGCTGCAGTGGGCCAAGATCATGCCACTGTACTCCAGCCTGTGCGACAGAGCAAGACCCTGTCTCAAAAAAAACAACAAAATTCAGGCTGGGTGCATTAGCTCATGCCTGTAATTCCAGCACTTTGGGAGGCCAAGGCAGGCAGATTGTGAGGTCAGGAGTTGGAGATCAGCCTTACCAAGGCTGGTCTCTACTAAAAATACAAAAATTAGCTGGGCATGGTGGCGCACGCCTGTAATCCCAGCCACTCGGGAGGCTGAGGCAAGAGAATTGCTTGAACCTGAGAGGTGGAGGTTGCAGTGAGCCAAGATCGTGCCATTGTACTCCAGCCTGGACAACAGAGCGAGACTCCATCCCAAAAACAAACAAACAAACAAACAAACAACTTCTAGTTAATGGCTTGGCATGAGGGCTCATTCCTATAATCCCAGCATTTTGGAAGGCTGAGGTAGGCAGATCACTTGATCCCAGGAGTTCCGGATCAGCCTGGCCAACATGGCAAAACCTCATCTCTATCTCTACAAAAAAATACAAAATTAGCCAGGTGTAGTGGCGCATGCCCGCAGTCTCAGCTACTTGGGAAGCTGAGGTGAGAGAATTGCTTGAGCCCAGGAGGCGGAGGTTGCAATGAGCAAAGATCATGCCACTGCCTGGGCGACAGAGTGAGACCCTGCCTAAAAAAAAATAATTCTAGTTAATGTTGGGCACATGGAGTGATTTTACTATTTTTGCACATTTTTGAACTGTCTCATAATAAAAAGTTAAAAATCATGAGAGAACATGATACATGATGTTTTGTTTTTTTTTTTTGAGACGGAGTTTCGCTCTCGTTGCCCAGGCTGGAGTGCAGTGGCGGGATCTTGGTTCACTGCAACCTCTACCTCCCGAGTTCATGCGATTCTCCTGCCTCAGCCTCCCGAGTAGCTGGGATTACTGGCGCCCGCCCCTACACCCAGTTAATTTTTGTATTTTTAGTAGAGACGGGGTTTCACCACGTTGGCCAGGCTGGTCTTGAGCTCTTGACCTTGTGATCCACCCACCTCGGCCTCCCAAAGTGCTGGGATTACAGGTGTGAGCCACCTCGCCCGGCCAGGCAGCACCTTTCAAAATTACAAGTCTGCATCCCCTGGGACCCAGCAAGTCCACCCTAAGGATTTATCCTGCAGATCAGGCTCCGGTATTGGAATCGATGGACACAAGAGACCATTCACTGCAATAACGAAAAGCAAAAGACTGGGAGCCATAGAAAGACGGTGCCAGCAGGGAAGAGCCCAGTAGGACCTGCAGGAAACGGGGGTGGCAGGTCCCTCGGGAGGGCCGTGGGCCCGAGGAGAGAACACCTGCCCTCTACAATGATTTGTGCCTTTTGAATGCTGAACCATATGCATTTATCACCCAGTTCAACAACAGTCATTTAAGAGACAACCAAAACCCTTAGCCACATGCCCGGCTATTCTTCAATGCACTGTGGCCAGAATGAAGCTCCCTCCTCCTTCCTCCCTCCCTCCTGGACCAAACCCTGCTCCCCTCGCGTCACCGTGGAGAACTGGCCTTTAACTACTGCCAGCTGTCCAGACAAGACAGAAAAACCAGGCCTCCAGGGCCAACCCAGGGGCGCCCGGAGGGCCAGGCAGCGGGGGACTCACGGTGATGACGTCCAGGATGCTGAGCAGGCTGTGGACGCTGTCTCCGGCCAGAACCTCTTTCACCACCACCTCGGTGCCATCCTGTGCTTAGAGAGCAGAGTGGGTGCCGTCAGGTCCGGGGCTGTGACCGTGGGGCCTGGCGGAGGCTCAGCCCAGCCCAGGGCAGTGGAGCCACGGGCCTGCACCTCTGAGGCGCCATGACAGCAGCAGGCACCTTGGATGGAGGGCAGGGGACGAGATGACCTGCTGGCATCAGGGGTACAACACACAGGGAGCACCAGCAGGGAAAACAGAGCCTGAGGAGACCCCATCTCTCCAGCCCACGAGTCGTCTTCAGTGTGGGGACTGAGGCAAAAGCTCACAGAGCCTGTTTGCTGAGCTAACTATACAGACTCTGAGGACCGATTCTGTTATTACCAGCCTAAATTCCAGAACTTTGATATAATTTTCCATTAGGTAAAAAAAGAAAAGAAACCACGCTATTTTGGTGATTTAACAACGTAAGCGCTTCATCTCAGCTTGACCCAGGAAAATTCTTTATGAAGTTGCCCAAATCTGGCCCCAGTCCCCTCCATGAGCCCCTCCCATCTAGTCCAAAGGCCAGAGGGACACGGGTTCTGGTCCTTCAGGAGGCCCCGCACGAGCAGCAACAAAAGCCTCTGCTTCACCAGCGGGGCGGCCTCATCCCCAGGAGCTACCGGCTCCAGCTTCCCCAGATGGCGGAACCAAGCCCCATTCTCTTCTAATAACCCATCAAGTCCAGCCACAGACAAAGTGACAAACCTGAGAACCAAACAATTTGCCCAGCAGCGCTTTTGGCCTGGAAACCCTGACAGGCAGTGCCGGAGCTGGGTGGGGTCGTGGCCCACTCCGGGGACCACAGCTGGCAGGAGCCCTGCAGGTCAGGGCGATGACCACACAAAGCCCAGGGTTTGCTAAGTGTGTGCTTTAAATGAGAACAAGCAATGGGAAGTCTGGGTCGCAAACTGCCCAGACAGACAAAGCCACGCCACCCTCCAGGAGAGCAACACGGCGCCGAGGAGGCCACGGCAGGGTCTGGCCCAGCACCCGCTCCCAAGCAGCGATTCAAAGGGTGGAATTAAACAGAGGCAGGAAACAAGTATTGAGCTCCTACGTGGGATTCATACCGGAATTTTTTTTTTTTGAGACAGGGTCTCGCCCCGTTGCCTAGGCTGGAGTGCAGTGGCGTGAACACAGCTCACTGCAGCCGCGACCTCCCAGACTCAAGCGATCCTCCCACCTCAGCCCCCAAGTGGCTGGGACCACAGGTGCTACCACCATGCCTGGATAATTATTTTTTATTTTTTGCAGAGACGGGGTCTATGTCGTTCAAGCTGGTCTCCAACCCGTGGGCTCAGGCGATTTTCCCACCTTGGCCTTAATTACTATCTTACAATTAATTTAATTTTGTTGGAAACCTGAAAACAGAGCAAGGGCTCAACTGACCATGGCAAATCAATACAGTGACTTACCACTAAACCATCAAAGGGAGTATTCTGAGGACTTGGAAGAAACATTTAAAACAGTTGCCAGGCCCAGTGCCTCATGCCTGTAATTCCAGTGCTGAGAGGCCAAGATGGGAGAATCGTCTGAGCACAGGAACTGCAGACGAGCCCGGACAACAAAGTGAGACTCGATCTCTACAAAAAAATTTTAAAAGTGGGCCGGGCATGGTGACATACACCTGTAATCCCAGCTACTCGAGAGGCTGAGGCGGGAGGATTGCTTGAGCCCAGGAAGCCCAGGCCTCAGTGAGCTGAGATCACACCACTGCACTCCAGCCTGGGCGACAGAGTGAGACCCTGTCTCAAAAAACTAAATAGAATGTAATAAAAAATAAAAATGGTGAGTTTTCCCCCAAAGAAATTAAAATCAAAATTTTGCCTAGCTTTTCAATGAGAAACGTTTTAGAGCCCGAGAAGACAGACATGGAGGTAAATGCGCAGCCGCCTGACCCCGCCCCGCCGCCCTGCAACTCACAGCGTCCTGGATGCAGACCTCCAGCCGCCCGTCCTGCACCACACAGATGCTGGGGTCAGGCTCCCTGGGCCGGAAGACGTGCTCCCCTTCCTGCAGCTGCACAAAGACGATGTGTTTGCAAAGCTCCAGGAACAGCGGCTTCTCAAAGTGGCCCAGGACCCTGCAAGAGCCAGAGGGCACTGTGGGACGCCCTTCCAGGGGAGGAGGACGGCCTCTCCAAGTCTCGAGAGCACACGGCCACCGACCCCACTGGCACCAGGCTTTGTGCTGTGGGTCCACACGGCTGACCAACAAACCACACGGCATCACTGCCAAACACAACCATCAACTTCTGAAATTCCTGTGAGCCTGTTTTCCATCAGCTTAGAGAACTTCTTGACCCGTGAACCTGAGCCACACGCACACAGGAGGAAGGCAAAGGTGGCCTCCAGGATGGTGAGCTGGGCCAGGGAGTGGAAGGGGTGCAGTCCAGGGGCCAGTCAGCAAGACGGCAGCACAGAGCAGAACCCAGGCTCCAGGCTTTGGATCCACCACCACACCCTTCTTGCTCTTGCTCTGGGTTCACCGCTGAAGATGAAACACCGGGAAATCGTTCAACAGAACGAGAAAGACCTGGTGAAGGAGCCAGCCGACCGCGAGGCCCCGCCACAGGGCACAGACACCAGCAGCCCCACGACGCGCTTTGCCAACCATCCCCCAACACAAGATGGCCAAGCTGGAGCCAGGCCCCAGCGAGAAGCCCGGGGGACGGGAGCTGCCGCAGCCCTCAGGGCTCATCCCCGCTCTTACCGAACGTTTTTCAGCATGTACAGAACTTCCGATGGCAGGTGAGAATTCTTCACGTCAAACTCCGTGAGGTCGGCCTCCAGCAGGGAGGGCGGGGGCTCCTTGGGCTGCAGGGCCGGGTATTCCTTCTTGAAACGCAGAATCCTATGAGGCAGAGATACACTAGCCTTGAGCAGACCAGGCGGGTTCAAAACCCACAGCGTCAGTGGCCGACACGCCGGGCAGCTCAGGGTCCGGGAGGCCAGCACCGTGGGTGGCACCCTGGGCAGGATGTGGTCTGAAGGACACTCAGTACCTCTTGGCCAAAGATAGCACCTTGGTCCTCTTCCTGGCCCGCTGCCGGGGCAGGGCAGTGTTCTCCACAAGGGTGTTGGGGAGCGTGGTCACCTGCAGAGCCAAGGGAGACACCAGGCACTGACCCTGCAAGCCACAAGGTCCAAGCTCTTCGCCACAGGGATCAGTCCTCAGGACCTGCCTGTGGGCCTCCCGCAGTCCCAGCTTCAGCTCCTGGGGTCTGGCTGTGCCATTTTCCCACCCTGCCTGGCCTGTGAGGGAATGTTGGCAGTGATACAGCCCCACACATCCTTGGGATCGTCCTCACTGTCCCCAAACAGCCAACCCTCCAGAGCCCCAGGGCTTCATGCCTGCTGGCCCTGCTGCCCCGAAGGCTGACACCCGCTCCATCTTTGGCTCTCATACTGGTCAACACAACCCTTTGCCACAACCCTTTAAAAACCCGCCGCTGTCCCCACCGACCTTCCCCCCTCACTTCCCCTCTGACCTGGGGCCACTGTCCACTCTGTCCCATATCTGCAACAGTCTTCTTCCCTTTTCTCAGGCAGTGCCTGCTTGACTGTCCAGAACAGCAGAGGCCTGGGTCACACCCTGCACGCTGGCAGGGTCACCTCACTCGGGCTGCCCCTCGGTCCAGAGCTGTCAGCCTTGTGGCTTTCCTCCCAGGCCCTCCGCTTCCCTGTCCTCTGTGAGGCCACCAGATGATGGCCGACACTCAACAGACCGTCTCCACTCTGCTCCAGACCGCCCCGCGCCCTGTCCCGGCCGCCTAAGCCTGTCCCAGACCCAGCCTACAGCAGCCCTAACCCATCTGCCCTTTCACAGCACTTAATGCTGATGAGAACAGATGAGTCACGGACAGACACCCACATCCCTCCCCTCTTGAGTTTCTCAATTTTCTTTTTGTTTTTTGTTTGTTCGTTTGTTTTTGAGACGGAGTTTTGCTCTTACTGCCCAGGCTGCAGTGCAGTGGCACAATCTCGACTCACTGCAACCTCTGCCTCCTGGGTCCTGGCTCAAACAATTCTCCTGCCTCAGCCTCCCGAGTAGCTGGGATTGCAGGCTCCCACCACAACGCCCAGCTAATTTTTGTATTTTTAGTAGAGACGGGGTTTCGCCATGTTGGCCAGGCTGGTCTCGAACTCCTGATCTCATGATCCGTCCACCTCAGCCTCCCAAAGTGCTGAGATTACAGGCGTGAGCCACCGCGCCCGGCCGAGTTTTTCAATTTTCTATGAAGAACACGAATTCGCTGTACAACCACAAAAAGGTAACAAAGATTGCTTTAAAGGGATCAGTCTGTGTGGTTTCTGTGAAGCTTCTGGGTGGTCTGTTGAGCACTTCCTGGGCCCTTCAGGAGTGCAGGGAGGCGGCCAGGGGAGGCCTCCGACAGCCCAATTGGCCAAAGACCAGGAAGGGTTAAACCAAGGCTGCTTATTCCCCGGATCGGGGCTTGTTAAACTCAGATCCCTGAGCCCTGTCCCAGGGATGTGTGTCTAGGTTCTGGAACCACCCGGACATTCAAAGTGAGCCACGCAGCTTTCAGCTTAGAGCACACATGCTGGTAACTAGGGAACTCAGCCCCTCAAATCCCAGGGGATGGACTCTGTCCTCAGCCTAGCACCCCAAAGCCTGGCAGAGACCTCCAAGCTTGGCACCAGAGTCAGGAACCTCTGGCAGAGCGTGAGGCCCTCTGCACCCACCGGGCCCCAGCGATGTTCCTAGAAAGCAGCTTTCCATTCTCATTTATTGTTAAAATAAACATCCACTCTGGGGCCGACAGGGCCTTTGTGAGTGGCAAGCGACCGAGGGCACGAGCTGTTCCAGTATAATAAAATACATAAAATAAGAATAGTTATACTACATATAGGTCTTAGATATGATTATATATGAATATCATTAATCATTAGCTTGTAGCAACTACTCTTTATTCCAATATTATAATAATCCCTGCTCTATAATCATAACCTAGGAAAAACCAGGCCATACAGAGATAGGAGCTGAGGGGACATAGTGAGGAGTGACCAGAAGACAAGAGTGCGAGCCTTGTTATGCCCGGACAGGGCCACCAGAGGGCTCCTTGGTCTAGCGGTAACGCCAGCGTCTGGGAAGACACCCGTTACCAAGCAGACCGTGGTCTAGCGGTAGCATCAGTGCCAAGGAAAAACACCTGCTACTTAGCAGACCGGGAAAGGGAGTCTCCTTTTCCCCGGGGGAGTTTAGAGAAGACTCTGCTCCTCCACCTCTTGTGGAGGGCCTGACACCAGTCAGACCCGCCCGCAGTTATCCGGAGGCCTAACCGTCTCCCTGTGATGCTGTGCTTCAGTGGTCACGCTCCTAGTCCACCTTCATGTTCCATCCTGTACACCTGGCTCTGCCTTCTAGATAGCAGTAGAAAATTAGTGAAAGTACTAAAAGTCTCTGATAAGCAGAAATAATGGTGTAAGCTGTCTCTCTCTCTCTCTCTCCTCTCTCTCTGTCTCAGCTGCCAGGCAGGGAAGGGCCCCCTGTCCAGTGGACATGTGACCCACGTGACCTTACCTATCATTGGAGATGGCTCACTCTCCTTATCCTGCCCCTTTGTCTTGTATCCAATAAATATCAGTGCAGCCTGGCATTCGGGCCACTACCAGTCTCCGTGTCTTGGTGGTAATGGTCCCTGGGGCCCAGCTGTCTTTTCTGTTATCTTTTTGTCTTGTGTCTTTATTTCTACACTCTCTCGTCTCTGCACACGAGGAGAAACCCACCGACCCTGTGGGGCTGGGCCCTACAGGCCTTCCCTCCCCTCTGGCCACTGTCCACCACAGACATTCCTGGAGCTGCCCCTCCAGGCCAGGGGGAGTACAGGCCTGAGAGGGTGAGGGGCTATTCTTGGGTAAAACGCATTGGATTCAGCTGGAGGAAGCAGACACCATTCGGCACAATTTATAATGTTCCCCAAACCCTGAGCCTGGTGGCAGAGCTGGGAAGCTGGGGAGAGGACAGTGCACGCCAAACACTGCCCAGCCTGGGGGAGCCTGCAGCAGGCGGGGTCCCTCCCACAGGGGCCTGCTCCAGGAAGCCATGTGCAGCCTGGGGCCCCGAGCACCAGCTACCTTCCTCATGATCTTCCGGCCATAAAACATCACTTTGTCTCTTTTCCGGAACCGGTACTGTGGAGTGGGCTGTGCTTGTCCTGCAGGGGAGTGAAGGGATGGCCTAAGGTAGAGCCGAGGCACAGGCTTGGTCCTGGACATGCAGGTCCGGCACAGTCAGTCATACTCTCGTCCCTGCCAGTAACTGGCCATACTCAGACAGCATGAGGGAAGAGGGCCTGAGTGACAGGCTCATCTCCAACAATGGGGGCTCTCCCCTCTTCCCACTGAAGCCTTGCTCAGGAGAGGAGAACAGAAAGGGCTCTGAACAGACTTGGCTTCCTGGAACTGACGTGCTCAGCCTGAGCCCAGACGGGCCATCGGATTCTAGCCAAAGCCACCATGGGCTTGAGGGTCCCTTCCAGGGGCTCAAAACACATCCCAAGACACCCACGCTTTCCCCCAACCCCCTGGGCCAGAATCGGAACCAAGATACTCACGAAATCGGCTAAGCCTTCTGAACATGAAAAGGGTGAGGACAGCAACCAAGGCCAGGGCCAGGAGGGCTCCAACCGCAATCCCCGTCAGCTGGCCGAGAGTGGAGACACGGCGCCCATCAGCAAGGCCACAAACCTAACCCTAGCCCTAAGCCTGCCCCCACCCCAACCACAGGCTGGGCAGGAATGAGCCAGGGGATGGGGACAGGGAGAGGTGAAAAAGGCCACGGCCCATCCAGGTCCAGCCCCAGGGAAGCGTGAGGTGATTACCATGGTGGACGGTGAACCTTCCTCCGTAAACCACAGCCCCCAAAAGTGCAGGGTGGTGCCCAGGCAGAAGTCAGCCTGCAGCAGAGAGCATGGGGTCAGGTGGGCATGGATGGGCTGCCCAGCCCGAACTTGCTCAGAGCAGCAGGAGGAGAGCTGGGAGTTAGAGAAGTCAGCAGCCCTGGAGACTTTCAGGAAGAAGTGATCTCGCCCGGGGTGCCGGGGTCTTCTGAGCCCCCTGCTAGGAAGCACTCAGCAACCTGGCTCCCTTGGTCACTGGGACACAGCGGGGCAGGGCCAGCGGCTGCCCCAGGCATCACTAACACACCCGCATGCCGGTGATGCGATCCTTGGGATGCAGGTCTTAGGGAGCAGGCCCGGCCACAGGGGAGGCCAAGGCCCCCCCTCAGTGTCCCCTCAGCCCCAGCAGGAGCAGTGCTCGAAACCCCTATGAGCCATCTGGATGCTGAGAACATTCAACACCAGTTCACACGCCAAACAAGGAGGCAGCGGCCAAGAAGGCTCTGTGTCCTGCTGTCTCCTGGAGCGGGAGGACTTCAGAAGTCCAGGTCCGCGGGAGGGAGGGAAGAGAGGGTGAGGGCAGGATGGTGAGTGAGCGACAGCAGAGGACGCTGGTGGTTCCAGGAAGTGAAAGAGAAAACGAGAAGACCGACACCGGCCAGACAGGCAGCCCTCTCCATTCCAGCTGGCATCACACCTTCCTCCCAGGCAGCCAGGAACCGGACAGGGCAGGGGAAGCCACTGGTTCAGCCTGCAAGTTTCTACGCAAGAGCCAAGGCCTAAAATAGCACCCACGCCCGCCTCCCACTGCAGAGAGCAGGACTCCCATCCGTGCCAGAAAATCCAGGGAAGGGCTGGGCGCAGTGGTTCACGCCTGCAATCCCAGCACTTTGGGAGGCCGAGGCGGGCGGATCACGAGGTCAGGAGATCGAGACCATCCTGGCTAACATGGTGAAACCCCGTCTCTACTAAAAATTCAAAAATCAGCTGGGCGTGGTGGTGGGTGCCTGTAGTCCCAGCTACTCAGGAGGCTGAGGCAGGAGAATGGTGTGAACCCAGGAGGCAGAGCTTGCAGTGAGCTGAGATCCCGCCACCGCACTCCAGCCTCGGCGACAGAGCAAGACTCCGTCTCAAAAAAAAGAAAATCCAGGGAAGTTGGAAGAGCAACACTCAGAAACGCATTGAAAGACACAATTCTGCACCAAGACAGAATGAGGATGTGCCCAGAAAGCTGAGCCCTTCAAACTTGGTTCAGAAGCAAATACAAGCCCTGGGAGCTTCTGCTTCAGGACAGGGGAAGCCCCTACGCTCACTCTCAACCAGGTGGGGAGCACAGAAGCACCTACGACCATGTCCTTCACTTAAGGAAGCAAAGTGAGTCCCTCTGAGCCCAGCAACAGCTTCTGGGACCGATTATCCAAGGAAGGCCTATCACGTGATGGCCCGTGACCTGGTCACACGCTCTCCTGCGGTGGAGTGGCTCAGCCTTTTCTAGCTTTTCACTGTTGCTTTAATGGGTCCAGTTTTCTGGTTTAGGAAATAAGGCCTTTGCCATGTGGCTATAGATGTTTGACTAAGAAAAAGATTCTAGGGCTGGGCACAGTGGCTCATGCCTGTAATCCCAGCACTTTGGGAGGCTGTGGTGGGCAGATCATGAGGTCAAGAGTTTAAGAACAGCCTGGCCAACATGGTGAAACCCCGTCTCTACTAACAATACAAAAATTAGCCGGGCGTGGTGCCTGTAGTCCCAGCTACCCCGGAGGCTGAGGCAGGAGAATCGCTTGAACCCAGGAGGTGGAGGTTGCTGTCAGCCAAGATCACACCACTGCACACCAGCCTGGGCGACAGAGTGAGACTCCGTCTTGGGAAAAAAAAGAAAGAAAGAAAGAAAGAAAAAGGTTCTAAGCAAAACCATCAGGCAAAGTCCTAAAGGAACTGGAAGTAGCAATTGTGACCTTAGGGGAAGAAAAGACAAGGCCTCAGGCAATGCCCAGGGGCCACCGCTGGCTGTCCCCCCTGTGAACAATGCCCATGGGCCACCGCTGGCTGCCCTCGATGTGAACAATGCCCATGGGTCACCACTGGCTGTCCGCTGTGACAGGCGTGTCTAACAAGCACTGGCAGCTGTGACAGGCAGCAGAGAGGGGCCAGAACCACCACTCCCACAGTCCTCAGGCACCAAGAAGCCACGGGGCCAAAGAGTGCGGCAGAGCAGACGCCAAGAGGACCCTTCTCTGGGTCCAGAAATACCCCCCAACTGGGAAATCCAGGGATCTGGTCCCCTGAGTTACATACCTCTGGGCTGTCATCTTTCTCTTCCTCCATGGCTAGAAACAGAAAAAACAGTCAGGGTGAAAAGCAGACAGCCTAACGCAAACAAGGGCACCCCTCTACCTGCTCACACTCACACCAGGACACTTTTCCCTGGGTTCCTTTTCAAGTCAAATTATGTTTCACTGAAAGGAAAATCCTGCTGAAAAAGTCTGTTCTCCAGGAAGAGAAGCTGACTTTTGAGAAGCGTCTGTCGTCTGCTAGGAGCCACTTCCTTCCCTCTGTAAACAGCCCTCACGTGGCTGTCCCAGAACTCAGAACAGCAGCCAGATGGGGCGGATCCAAGCAGGTCAAGAGGAGCCAGACCCAGCGCGGCGGGGGTGGGGCAGCGCTGCCTTCTGGAGAAGCATGGCTGGTGGGGAGGTGACGCTGGCAGGGCGTGGATCCGGGGTGTGGGGATGCAGCTGGGGAAGGGGGGGTGCAGCTGGGGAGGGGGTGGATCCGGCGTGTTGGGGGTACCGCTGGGGAGAGGGTGCAGTTGGGGAGGGGGTGGATCTGGGGTGTGGGGGTGCCGCTGGGGAGAGGGTGCAGCTGGGGAGGGGGTGGATCTGGGGTGTGGGGGTGCCGCTGGGGAGAGGGTGCAGCTGGGGAGCGGGTGGATCCGGCGAGTGGGGGTACCGCTGGGGAGAGGGTGCAGCTGGGGAGCGGGTGGATCCGGCGAGTGGGGGTACCGCTGGGGAAGGGGTGGATCCGGGGTGTGGGGGTGCCGCTGGGGACGGGGTGCAGCTGGGGAGGGGATGGATCTGGGGTGTGGGGGTACCACTGGGGAAGGGAGTGCAGCTGGGGAGGGGGTGGATCCCGGGTGTGAGGGTGCGGCTGGGGGGCGACTTCCGCGTGGGGTGAGAGGCCGCCTGCGAGGGTGACCGGGCAGGAGGGCTCAGTGCGCTAGCCGGACGTGCTGGGTCCAAGATTATTGATTAATTTGGGCACCGCGAGGGCTCGAGTCCCCCCACACCACTGCCTGGCCTGCGGGGAGCACAGACAGCCCGGGCCCTCCCGGCTGCAGGTCCCGGGCTTTCCCCGCGCGATTGCCGGCTCCGCCCAGAGGAGCCGCGTCCGGCGGAGGGGTCAGAAAGGCCGGGTCGCGTCGTCAGTGCGGCGGCCGTCTCGAGTCCAGGGCCCGCGTCCTCCCTGACCTCCCGACGCCACCTCCCGGCCTCGGGGGACTGGGCTCCCGGGAAACCGCCGGCCACCGGACGGACGAACACAGGCAGTGGCGGGCAGTGGGGACGCCAGGGACCACAGCGCTGAGGGCGATCACTCATCCGCCAGCCCCGCCCCGCCCTGCGAGCCCCGCCTCTTCCCGCCCCGCGCTTTCCTCGCATTGGCCAAGTCCCCGCGGCCACACCCCCTACCAGATTGGGGCCGCTATTGGACTGGGCGGCTGCGGCCAATCGGAGCCGCTCTTGCTGCGACGCAGCGGTCGGAAGCGGAGCAAGGTCGAGGCCGGGTTGGCGCCGGAGCCGTTGAGGGGCCGCTTGGAGCTCGTGCGGGGTCTCCGGTCCAGGTGAGTCTGTCGGATTGGAGCGGGAGCCGCGCGCGGCCAGGGACGGGGCTGGCCGGGTTCCCGGGGCCGCGACTACCCGCTGTCTCCTCCCGCAGGGCGCGGCATGGGCGTCCTGGCCGCAGCGGCGCGCTGCCTGGTCCGGGGCGCGGACCGGATGAGCAAGTGGACGAGCAAGCGGGGCCCGCGCAGCTTCAGGGGCCGCAAGGGCCGGGGCGCCAAGGGCATCGGCTTCCTCACCTCGGGCTGGAGGTTCGTGCAGATCAAGGAGATGGTCCCGGAGTTCGTCGTCCCGGATCTGACCGGCTTCAAGCTCAAGCCCTACGTGAGCTACCGCGCCCCTGAGAGCGAGGAGACGCCCCTGACGGCCGCGCAGCTCTTCAGCGAAGCCGTGGCGCCTGCCATCGAAAAGGACTTCAAAGACGGTACCTTCGACCCTGACAACCTGGAAAAGTACGGCTTCGAGCCCACACAGGAGGGCAAGCTCTTCCAGCTGTACCCCAGGAACTTCCTGCGCTAGCGGGGCGGGGGAGGGGCCGCGTGCCCTCATCTCATTTCTATTAAACGCCTTTGCCAGCTGTACGGTGTTTGTTTTTTGGACTCAGGTCATGGCAAAGTGTGCAGCATGACAGATTTCAGTGCAGACAAAGCCGAGTTCTCATGCAGACTTGGCACTGTGAACCTCTTTGGAGGTCATCTTCCCAGTTGGAAGGTTCTGGGAACTTGCAAACATCACTCAGCTTGCAGGAGAAAGAATTTACAAGGCAGACTGTGCCGGATGACAGCACTGGTCAGTTCAACCCCCAAATTATTCACCCAGGGAACAAAGATACAGAGATGGGGGTCTCGGTATGCTGCCCAGGCTGAGAACCCATGGGCTCAAATGATCCGCCCGCCTCAGCCTCCCAAAATGCTGGGATTACAGATGTGAGCCACTGCGCCCAGCCTAGGAAAATTTATTGTTGCAATCTGACATATATTGACATGTTGTGTTGTATCATCAGAAAAGAAGAAAGGAAGGGATAAAGGCCAGGGGCGGTGGCTCACGCCTGTAATCCCAGCACGTTGGGAGGCTGAGGCGGGAGGATCACAAGATCAGGAGTTCAAGACTAGCCTGGCCAGCATGATGAAACCCCGTCTCTAATAAAAATACAAAAATTAGCCAGGCGTGGTGGCGTGCGCCTGTAGTCCCAGCTACTCCGAAGGCTGAGGCAGGAGAATCGCTTAAACCCCGGAGGCGGAGCTTGCAGTGAGTCGAGATCGCACCACTGCACTCCAGCCTGGGTAACAGAGTGAGACTCCGTCTCAAAAAAAGGGGTAAAACTGCATGTTTTTTGCTTGTAGTCACCTACATATCATTAGTAAATGCTGAGGATTTGACAAATAGTGGCCTGTACTTCAACCACAGTTCCTCCCCAGAGAGACAAGAGCCCTCACAGCAGGAGTTGGACGAACACACCCAGTTTGTTCACACACCTGAAGTCACCATCTGTTCAGTATTTGGGAGCTAACCCATGTGGGTGCTGCAGTGATGAGTGTTCCCTACAGACTTCACATATTTCAAGTTGACCCCCAAGGCAACTTGGAGCACACACTCCCTTTTACTTACCTGCACAGGGATCCAATACAGGTTGAACGTCGTTATCCAAAATGCTTGGGGCTGGGTGCCATGGCTCATGCCTGTAATCCCAACACTTTGGGCGGCTGAGGTGGGCGGATCACCTGAGGTCCAGAGTTTGAGACCAGCCTGACCAACATGGAGAAACCTTGTCTCTACTAAAAATACAAAATTAGCCGGGCGTGCTGGTGGATGCCAGCTACTCGGGAGGCTGAGGCAGGAGATCGCTTGAACTCAGGAGGCAGAGGTTGCAGTGAGTTGAGATTGTGCCATTGCACCCCAGCCTGGGCAGCAAAAGCGAAACTCTGTCTTGGGGGGGGGGGGGAAGCTTGGAACCAGAAATGTTTTAGATTTCAGATTTTTTCAGATTTTGGAATATTTGCATGTACATAATGAGACATCTTGGGGATGAGATGAGATACAACTCTAAACATGAAATTCAATTTTGTTTCATATACACCTTATCCACATAGCCTGACAGTAGTTTTATACAATATATATGTTATTTAGGCTAGTCAAATGAAGCTGAGAGAAGGAACAAATCTGTAACTGGCTGTCATCAATTATTGTTTATACAATATTCTTATTATTTAATTTTTAGAGATAAGAGTCTTACTCTGTTGCCCCTGGCTCACTGCAGCCTCGACCTCGTGGGCTCAACAATCCTCCTGCCTCAGCCTCCCAAGTGGCTGGGACCATAGGCACATGCACCACACCTGGCTAATTTTTTTTTTTACTTTTTATAGAGACTGGGTTTTGCTATGTTGCCCAGGCTGGTCTCGAACTCCAGGCCTCAAGCAATCCTCCTGCCTCAGCCCCTCCTAAAGTGCTGGGATTACAGGCCACTGTGCCTGTGCTCAGTATTTTTAATAATATATGCAACCCGTCACATGAGTTCAGCTGTGGGATTTTCCAAAAGTTTTGGGATTTTGGATTTTTGGACTGGCTGTGCTCAATCTATACAAGCATTTCTGGTGCCATGGTGAGGCATCAAATGTTCATTTTAAACATGTTATAAACTCGTGTTTTTCAAAAAACTTCATTTAATATAAACAGTTGCTTAAACAAGTATGAAAGGCTGAAAGTCAAAATCTGCCTGAGAAACTTAACAAATCTGCAAGCTGGAAACCGAGTCTTTTCCCCACTCTCTGCCAGACAGAATCACCCAGTCCACTTTCAGGGGCCCAGCAGGGAAGTTGATTGAAGAGAAGTCAACAGCTTTTCTGACTACACTGGATTCCATCAGTGCACAGGCACCTGCAGGGCTGCAGTAAGCATCTCTGATGAGGTGGTCCCGGGCATTCACTCACAGTCTCCCTCCTGGTTTCCTTGTGGCAAGGGGCTTCATGATTTCAAGCTCAGTTCCCCTCCCACTCCCACAGGTGGAGCGCATGGTCATAGAAGGAGCAGGTGGCCAGAAGGCTGAGGGCTGAGTCTGCTTCTTCTGGGTTCACGCCACAGTCATGTGTGGTGGCTGCTGTAGCCTGCAGCCAGGTGCCGTTCTTCCTCATGCCCTCTGTGAGTGGCTTCATTCCACTCTGGGGTGTGGCATGGCCCTCCCCATCGTCATCCTCTATGCATTCATGACAGGGTGTTGGCAACTCGCTTGCACCCTTCAGGTCTGCTGTCTTGGTTCCCAGGTTGCTAGGAAAGGACCACGAGGGGGCCCGCTGCAGAGAACAGAAGAGCAGCCAGGACCAGTCGGCTCCATACACCAGCGAGTCGGGCAATGTGTGGGATGTCAGTACCGTCGCCTCCTGCTTCTCCTCTGGAGTGAGAGATGGGAGAAGCCAGGAAACACAACATCACCCAGAGCCTCTCCCCAGCCTGTCACGCCTGACAGGGAGACTCCACCAAGAACAGCCCCTCACAGGTCAGCAAGTGTTTCCTGAGGAGCCGTTGTGTCATGCAAAAGAACCAGCAAGACCTGGGCAGATGTTGGAGAAGAAACAGACCATCATTTTGCAGTGCACACACCTGTGTGCCTCCAAGAGAAGCATAAGGCGGGGCTACAGAACCACACTTGATGGTGAAGAATACGGCAAAAGCCAGAGAGGGGGAAAGACCTCATTTAACCCTTAAAACCAAAGAACAAAGGAGTTTTAGCCAGCTGGGAAGGAAGGGGATGTCTGAGGAACAGGCAGCATGTGTACAGCAGAGGTGAGAAAGTCCAAGGCTCGCATGGGGAACCTTAAATAGGCAGCCATGGCACTGTCAGTGAGTGACAGTGGGCTAGAGGGTCCCAAGCATGCAGGGTCCGGCACACCCTGTTTCAGTCTGGATTTTGGCTTGGAAAGGAGCCACTGACAAGGTTAAGTGAGCAGTTTCTTTATAGAAGTTGCTACGGCAACTGGAAAGAGGCCACAACCGCCTCCCAGAGCGCACAGCAACAGACATCACAGCGACAGAGGAAGGTGTGGCCAAACCCGAGGCGGTCTGGAGTCTAGGAGGCAAGGCCAGGGCTGGCAGGGGAAGTGTCGGAGAGCAAGTGGAACGTGAGCCAGGGGCTGCAAGGCTGGGTGGCCACTCGGGCTCTGAAAGGGCTGCCATCGCTACCTCTGAAGTACAGGGATTGATGCCAGCAGTGACCGGAATCAGAACCAGAATGAGTGCTGATGAAGAAGGGCTGAGGGCAGAACAGGACGGCGCTGGATTACAAAACGTGCTGAGGTTGTATGGGCCCGGGCCGGGGAGGCCCAACACTGCGCCAGGGCTTCAACTGGGCAGAGGTGGCTCCGAGGAAGAGTGAGATGCTGAACGTTCAGAGACAGCCACAGGGGCCCTCGAGCACCATGTGTGGGGCGACCCTTGGGAGGAAGCCCCTGGGGAGGCCATTACTGTCCCCTGGGAGGTAGCGTCACAGGGCAGGCAGGACCTCCACTAGTCTTTCATCTGGCAATTGCTCAACACGCTCACTCGGGCCAGCAGGACCTCTTCTATAGCTTAGGAAAAGGTAACAAGGCAGAGTCTAGGCCCTCAGAGAGCCACAGCCTGGGAAAAAGACAGCGAATGAGTGGACGGAAGACACTGTTGCGACCCCAAGAATGGGAGGCCCTTTCTGATTAGCCACAGGCCAACCTTTCCTCCCTCTTTATATTTTCAAGACAGGATCTCACTATTTCACATAGGCTGGAGTGCACTGAGCTGGGCTCTGTCTTCCTGCCTCACCTCCTGAGTAGCTGCGACCATCATGCCCCCTAGTTTTTTCTATCTTTTGTGGCCAGGGAGTCCCACTATGTTGTCCAGGCTAGTCTTGAACTCCCGGCTGAAGCAATCCGCCCGCCCCTCCCAGAGTGCTGTGACTGCGAGTGTCAGCCACTGCACCCAGACGATACAAATTGTTTTAAAATTAGGCCGGGCAAGGTGGCTCACACCTGTAATCCCAGCACTTTGGGAAGCCAAGGTGGGCGGATCACACGAGGTCAAGAGATCGAGACCATCCTGGTCAACATGGTGAAACCCCGTGTCTACTGAAAATACAAAAACTAGCTGGGTGTGGTGGCACGCGCCTGTAGTACCAGCTACTGGGGAGGCTGAGGCAGGAGAATTGCTTGAACCTGGGAGGTGGAGGTTGCATGAGCCAAGATCGTGCCACTGCACTCCAGCCTGGGTAAAAGAGCAAGACTCTGTCTCAAAAAACAAACAAACAAAAAAATTGTTTAAATTAAAGATATAGGCTGGGTGCAGTGGCTCATGCCTGTAATTCCAGCACTTTGGGAGGCCGAGGCAGGTGGATCACATGAGGGCAGGAGTTCGAGAGCAGCCTGGGAAACATGGTGAAACCCCATCTCTACTAAAAGCACAAAAATTAGCCAGGCGTGATGGTGCACAGCTATGGTCCCAGCTACACAGGAGCCTGAGGCAGGAGAATCCCCTGAACCTGTGAGGTGGAGGTTGCAGTAAGCTGAGATCACCCCACTGCACTCCAGCCTGGGCAACAGAGCGAGACTCTGTCTCAAAAAAACACATAAAGTTATGAAAAAGGCCAGCCGGGCACAGTGCCTCATGCCTGTAATCCTAACACTTTGGGAGGCCGAGGCAGGTGGATCACCTGAGGTCAGGAGTTCAAATACAGCCTGACCAACATGGTGAAACCTCGTCTCTACTAAAAAATACAAAAATTAGCCAGGCGTGGTAGCACACACCTGTAATCCCAGCTACTCCGGAGGCTGCGGCAGGAGAGTTGCTTGAACCTGGAAGGTGGGGTTGCAGTGAGCTGAGATTGTGCCATTGTATTCCAGCCTGGGCGACAGAGCAAGACTCCGTCTCAAAAAAAAAAAAAAAAGAAAGAAAAGAAAGAAAAAAAGGCCTATACAGAGTACCTGACAAAACTGACCTGGAATGTTGAACTCTCAGACCTATCTTAGTTCACCTCTTCAACTTTAAGAATTAAAGGCCAGATGTAGTGGCTCAAGCCTGTAATCCCAACACTGAGGACTGAGTTGAGGCAGGAGGATTGCTTCTGTCCAGGTGGTCCAGGCTGCAGTGAACTCTGACTCCACCACTGCGCTCCAGCCTGGGTGACAGGACACAAGACCCTCTCTTTAAAAAAAAAAAAAAACAAACAAACAAACTAAAAACCCACCATAGCCAAAAGGTGAAAACAACCCAAATGTCCATCAGAGGATGAACAGACAAAATATCGTCCATCATTACCTTCTTAAAAAGAGAATTCTGACACATGCTCCAACATGGGTGAACCTTGACAACGTTAAGCTATGTAAAGAAGCCAGATATAAAAAGACACACGATTCTACTTCCATGAAATATCTAGAAAAGGCAAATCCCCATAGACAGAGTAAACGGAGGTTACAGAGGCTGGGGGAGGGATGTTTGGGGTGATGGAAAAGTTTTGAAAGTAAGCAGCAGTGATGACTGCACAGTATTTTGAATGTCTTCCTTTATTTTTTTTTTTGAGATGGAGTGTCACTCTGTCGCCAGGCTGGAGTGCAGTGGTGTGATCTCGGCTCACTGCAACCTCCGCCTCCCGGGTTCAAGCGATTCTCCTGACTCAGCTTCCCAAGTAGCTGGGACTACAGGCGCCTGACCTCAGGTGATCCACCCGCCTCAGCCTCCCAAAGTGCTGGGATTACAGGCGTGAGCCAGTGTGCCCAGCCTTGAATGTCTTTAATACCACTAAATTGCACACTTAAAGTGGCTAAAGTGATGCACTTTATGTTATATAAATTTTATCACAATTTTTACAAAAGCAGTTAAAAGGCAGGAGACCCAGTGTGTGCCCAACAGACAGTGCTGGAGTGTGTTTAAGAAACTCAAGCAAAGGAGATGCAAGTCAAGGGATTAATGGGCAAGTTCTCCTTCAATTATCAAGGCTACAGGGAAAAGTATCAAGCATTCAGAAGTCTAGGAAACACCACCAAGGGCATCTCCTAAGCCTCTATCTGGAGGCAAGCTCTATCCAAACAGGCGGTGGCTGGGAACGGCTGTCACCAGGATGGATGGCAGCACAACAGTCAATTGTGAGCTGAGACTTAGGACAAAACAGGTGAGGCAAGGACAGAAAAATAATATGTTAATGCTGTGTTCTGAGTAGAAAAAAATGCCATTAAGAATAGGAAGAGATGGCCAGGCACGGTGGCTCATACCTGTAATCCCAGCACTTTGGGAGGCCGAGGCAGGCAGATCACAAGGTCGGGAGATGAAGACCATCCTGGCTAACACGGCAAAACCCTATCTCTAATAAAAATACAAAAAATTGGCCAGGTGCAGTGGCTCACGCCTGTAATCCCAGCACTTTGGGAGGCCGAGGCAGGAGGATCACGAGATCAGGAGATCGAGACTATCCTGGCTAACACGGTGAAACCGTGTCTCTACTAAAAATACAAAAAAAAAAAATTAGCCAAGTGTGGTGGCGGGTGCCTGTAGTCCCAGCTACTTGGGAGGCTGAGGCAGGAGAATGGCGTAAACCCGGGAGGCGGAGCTTGTAGTGAGCAGAGATCCTGCCACTGCACTCCAGCCTGGGCGACAGAGTGAGACTCCGTCTCAAAAAAAAAAAAAAAAAAATTAGCCGGGCGTGGTGGTGGGCACCTGTAGTCCCAGCTACTCAAGAGGCTGAGGCAGGAGAATCGCTTGAACCCGGGAGGCGGAGGTTGCAGTGAGCCGAGATCGCGCCACTGCACTCCAGCCTGGGCAACAGAGCAAGACTCTGTCTCAAAAAAAAGAAAAGAAAATCACCATTTTGCCATTACCATAATTTATTCAAGCACCAATTGTCTCTGAATTGGGTAAAAGTCTGATAAGGGAGTTATTGACACAGGTTCAAAGATTCTCACCACAGATTACTGACTAATTACAAAGAGGAAAATAGTATCTCTTCAGTGAAGGGATTGGGGCAAACACCACCTTAACAAAGTGACCAAATTTCACAAAAATGGAACAATGTGGTATCACAGGCCCTTGATGTGAGGAACTAAGGAGGGTACAGCACCACTTTCACAGGTTTCCTGGCAAAAATGCACGACCCCTGGCCAACATGGTGAAACCTTGTCTCCACTAAAAATACAAAAATTAGCCAGGTGTGGTGGCGGGTACCTGTATTCCCAGCTACTCGGGAGGCTGAGGCAGGAGAATGGCGTGAACTCAGAAGGTGGAGGTTGCAGTGAGCCGAGATAGCTCCACTGCATTCCAGCCTGGGTAACAGAGCGAGACTCCATCTCAAGAAAAAAAAAAAAAAAAGCACGACCCCATACCAAAGACTCGCCTCAGACTCAGAGGTGTGAACTGAAAGAGAATAAAAACGATGCATCATGCCACACTGAAGTGACTTTACCAATGCCAGACAAAACTGACTTTAAAACAAAAAATGTTACTAGATTTAAAGACACTTTATATTGATAAAAGGGTCAGCATATCTGGAAGATACCAGAATTATAAACATATATAAAAGAGATCCCCAAAATACGTGAAGTAAAAACTGATGGAAACGAGGCTGGAAATACATAATTCTACAGTTAGAGTTGGAGGTAACAATAGCCCACTTTCTTTTTTTTTTTTTTTTTTTTTTGAGATGGAGTCTTGCTCTGTCGTGCAGGCTGGCATGCAGTGGCATGATCTTGGCTCACTGCAACCTCCACCTCCTGGGTTCATGCCATTCTCCTACCTTAGCCTCTCGAGTAGCTGGGACTACAGGTGCCCATCATCACACCCGGCTAATTTTTTGTATTTTTTTTTTTTTTTTTTTTTGAGATGGATTCTTGCTGTGTTGCCCAGGCTGGAGTGCAGTGGCATGATCTCGGCTCACTGCAAGCTCCGCCTCCTGGGTTCACACCATTCTCCTGCCTCAGCCTCCCAAGTAGCTGAGACTACAGGCGCCCACCACCACACTTGGCTAATTTTTTGTATTTTTAGTAGAGACGGGGTTTCACCATGTTAGCCAGGATGGTCTCGATCTCCTGACCTTGTGATCTGCCCACCTCGGCCTCCCAAAGTGCTGGGATTACAGGCGTTAGCCACCGTGCCCAGCCAATAGACCACTTTCAATATTGCCTACACAAGAGATTCAGTAAGGAACCAGAAGATCTGAACATTATAAAGCCGAGACCTCACAGGCACCTATAGGGCACTCCAGCCAACGGCAGCAGAACACACATCCCCAAGTGCACAGGGGCACTCCCCAGGAGAGACCACACTCTAGGCCACAAAACAAATCTCAGTACATTCAACAGGAATGCACAATGGAATAACATTAGAAATCGGTAACAGAAAGCAATGTGGGCACTTAAAAACATGTAAATTAAACAACACACTCATAAATAACCAATGGTCGAAGAAAAAAACCACATGGGAAATTAGAAAGTACCTTGAGATGAATGAAAATAAAAATACAACATACCAAAATGTATGGGTTGCAGCAAAAGCAGTGCTCAGAGGAAAATGTATCACCATTAATAAAGAAAAAAGACCTCAAATTGTTTTAAGACGAGAAATATTATGGCTGGGCATGGTGGTCCCAGCTACTCGGGAGGCTGAGGTGGAAGGATGGTTTGAGCCCAGGGGCCGGGCACAGTGGCTCATGCCTGTACTTTGGGAGGCCAAGGCGGGCAGATCACCTGAGGTCAGGAGTTCAAGACCAGCCTGGCCAACGTGGTGAAACGCCGTCTCTACTAAAAATACAAAAATTAGCCGGGCGTGGTGGCAGAAGTCTGTGATCCCAGCTACTCTGGAGGCTGAGGCAGGAGAACTGCTTGAAGCCAGGAAGCAGAGGTTGCAGTGAGCCGAGATCATACCACTGTATGCCATTCTGGGTGACAGAGCAAGACTCCACCTCAAAAAAAAAAAAAAAAATCTCAAAATTGTTTTAATACAAGAAATATTATGGCTTGGCATGGGGGTCCCAGCTACTCAGGAGGCTGAGGTGGGAGGATGGTTTGAGCCTCAGGAGGTTGAGGCTGCAGTGAGCTACAATTGTACCACCACACTCCAGCCTGGGTGACAGAGCAAGACCCCATCTCAAAACAAAACAAAACAAAACAAAACAAAGCAAAACAAAAAACGATGAGAAATACGAAGCACATTCACAGAAGTAACAGAAACAATACACAAGAGATGGAGAAACTAAAGATGCAAAAAACAGAGGAATACAGGCCAGGCACGGTGGCTCACGCCTGTAATCCTAACACTTTGGGAGGCCAAGGCAGGCAGATCACAAGGTCAGGAGTTCCAGACCAGCCTGACCAACATGGTGAATCCCCCCATCTCTTCTAAAAATATAAAAATTATCTGGGCATGGTGGCAGGTGCCTGTAATCCCAGCTACTTGGGAGGCCGAGGCAGGAGAATCGCTTGAACCCAGGAAGCGAAGGTTGTGGTGAGCCGAGATCGTGCCACTGCACTCCAGCCTGGGCAACAGAGCAAAACTCTGTCTCAAAAAAAAAAAAAAAAAAGAGGAATACCATGTGGAAATCAAGTCAATCAAGTCTTTGAGTACAATCCAGTGCGGAGAAGAAACTGGCCTTGGGAACAGGTGTGGGTCACCCACCGCTGCAGAGGGCAGAGAGCATGTGGGTGGCCCGAGAGGCTGGTGGGCTTAATGGTGGGAAGATGAGGCGGTTTTGTGATTCCTTATTTTTGGAGTGAGGGGAGAGAGAAGAGGCGAAAGAGGAGAGATCATGAGCTGCGAGTCAGGAGGGAAGAGGAGGTCCTGGAGGTTTGAGCAGAGAAGAAAACGTGAACCAGTTCTGACGGTGGGGGTTACTGCCTAGAGAAATGTTACAGATCACCAGGAATCCCAGGGACCCCCTGGAACACAATGTGGACAGCTGATTCCAGCCACGTTCTCCGGCTCAGCCAGCAGAGGTGCATGTTCCCAACAAAACAACACTGGGTTCTGCCCACAGTGTGAGAAAGGGATGAAGGGAATGGAGTGTGAGCTCACAGGGGGCAGCAGACCACAGAGTCCCAGCTGACCACAGGCAGAAGGAGCATGGGACAGCAGACAAGGATGGGTATGGGAGTGATGGGTGGCCAAGCCTCCAGACTAGAGGTCCCAGTGGGGTCAGAGGTCTGCTGAAATGCAGGAGGCACCAGAATGACAGAGCTGGGAAACGAGGGAAAACTGTGGTTAGAAAGCAGAGATTCTGGAGCTGGGACGGTTATGGATCACGACCAAGTCTAGGGCGCGACGCTGGGAGTGTGTAAAAGCTGAGGGAAGAGTCCAGCAGAGCGAGGGGACAGGGAACTGATGCCCCACCCTGAGGCCCAGCAGACACGGGTCCCCACTCACCCATTGCCTTTTGGCAGTTGAGGATCTTAAAGCCACTGTGCATGCAGGCAGCCAGGAGCAGGTGGTGGTGGAAAGGGTGCCACTTGATTCTCCATACCCCACCCTGCACGGGCGTGTCTGCCAACGGCTGCTTCATGTTTCGTGTGTCCCACAGTAGGATGTGCTCATCGTAGCTGAAACCGACCAACCACGGGAGGCATGCAAGGAAAGCCCAGGCTCACCTGTTCCACAAGGCCCCTGGGGGGCACAGAACATCTCCCAGAGACCTGTCCCATGCATCCCTCGAGGACAAAGTCCCCTTTCCCAAACCCATATACCTACACTCCGGCGAAGCAACTGGCAGATGAAACGCTGCAATGGTGCCAGGAGGAAAGGCAGCACAAGAGGGATGAAGGGCCCAGGAGCCTCCCGGGGACTCACCTTCCCGTGGCCAGGATGTGCTCCCGATGGGGGCTGCTCTGGATGCTGCACACACCCATGGTGTGTCTGCAAGCAAAGGCAGCGTCTGAACCAGTGCCCAGCACACGGACCCACCCAGGGAACGGGAGGGCTGGTGACCCAGGAAACGGGAGGAATGGTGACCCAGGGAACGGGAGGAATGGTGACCCAGGGAACGGGAGGAATGGTGACCCAGGGAACGGGAGGAATGGTGACCCAGGGAACGGGAGGAATGGTGACCCAGGGAACGGGAGGAATGGTGACCCAGGGAACGGGAGGGCTGGTGACCCAGGGAACGGGAGGGCTGGTGACCCAGGGAACGGGAGGGCTGGTGACCCAGGGAACGGGAGGAATGGTGACCCAGGGAACGGGAGGAATGGTGACCCAGGGAACGGGAGGGCTGGTGACCCAGGGAACGGGAGGGCTGGTGACCCAGGGAACGGGAGGAATGGTGACCCAGGGAACGGGAGGAATGGTGACCAGGGAACGGGAGGGCTGGTGACCCAGGAAACGGGAGGGCTGGTGACCCAGGGAGCGGGAGGAATGGTGACCCAGGGAACGGGAGGGCTGGTGACCCAGGGAACGGGAGGGCTGGTGACCCAGGGAACGGGAGGGCTGGTGACCCAGGAAACGAGAGGAATGGTGACCCAGGGAACGGGAGGAATGGTGACCCGGGGAATGGGAGGGCTGGTGACCCAGGGAATGAGAGGGCTGGTGTGGGCACCGAGTGCTGGCCCTTGGGCAGTTACCTTTTGCTGGTGAAGAGAAATTTGCCGGGTACCCTGGTGTCCCAGCCCCTCAGAAGGCCATCGTCGCCCCCTGTGTGGAGACAGAGAAGCATCAACACCACCAATGACAGGAAATGATTGTTCTCAGCGAGGCCGTTGATGTCTGTGAGGAAGCTCCCCTGGGTGACTCTCTGTGAGGAAGCTCCCCTGGGTGACTCTGTCTGTGAGGAAGCTCCCCTGGGTGACTCTGTCTGTGAGGAAGCTCCCCTGGGTGACTCTGTGAGGAAGTTCCCTGGGTGACTCTGTGAGGAAGCTCCCCTGGGTGACTCTGTGAGGAAGCTCCCCTGGGTGACTCTGTGAGGAAGTTCCCCTGGGTGACTCTGTGAGGAAGCTCCCTGGGGCTGGAGGGTCTGGGTGACTCTGTGAGGAAGTTCCCCTGGGTGACTCTGTGAGGATCTGGGTGACTGTGAGGAAGTTCCCCTGGGTGACTCTGTGAGGAAGCTCCCCTGGGTGACTCTGTCTGTGAGGAAGCTCCCCTGGGTGACTCTGTCTGTGAGGAAGTCCCCTGGGTGACTCTGTGAGGAAGTTCCCCTGGGTGACTCTGTGAGGAAGTTCCCCTGGGTGACTCTGTGAGGAAGTTCCCCTGGGTGACTCTTGTGAGGAAGTTCCCCTGGGTGACTCTGTGAGGAAGCTTCCCCTGGGTGACTCTGTGAGGAAGTCCCCTGGTGTCTGGAGGAAGTTCCCCTGGGTGACTCTGTGAGGAAGTTCCCCTGGGTGGATCTGTCTGTGAGGAAGTTCCCCTGGGTGACTCTGTCTGTGAGGAAGTTCCCCTGGGTGACTCTGTGAGGAAGTTCCCTGGGTGACTCTGTGAGGAAGTTCCCCTGGGTGACTCTGTGAGGAAGTTCCCTGGGTGACTCTGTGAGGAAGTTCCCCTGGGTGACTCTGTGAGGAAGTTCCCCTGGGTGACTCTGTGAGGAAGCTCCCCTGGGTGACTCTGTCTGTGAGGAAGTTCCCCTGGGTGACTCTGTGAGGAAGTTCCCTGGGTGACTCTGTCTGTGAGGAAGCTCCCCTGGGTGACTCTGTCTGTGAGGAAGCTCCCCTGGGTGACTCTGTCTGTGAGGAAGTTCCCCTGGGTGACTCTGTCTGTGAGGAAGTTCCCCTGGGTGACTCTGTGAGGAAGTTCCCCTGGGTGACTCTGTCTGTGAGGAAGTTCCCCTGGGGTTGACTCTTGTCTGTGAGGAAGTTCCCCTGGGTGACTCTGTCTGTGAGGAGTTGGGTGCTGGGGAAGCCCCTGGGTGACTCTGTCTGTGAGGAAGTTCCCCTGGGTGACTCTGTCTGTGAGGAAGTTCCCCTGGTGACTCTGTCTGTGAGGAAGCTCCCCTGGGTGACTCTCTGTGAGGAAGTCCCCTGGGTGCTGGGGGTGGACTCTGTCTGTGAGGAAGTTCCCCTGGGTGACTCTGTCTGTGAGGAAGTTCCCCTGGGTGACTCTGTCTGTGAGGAAGTTCCCCTGGGTGACTCTGTCTGTGAGGAAGCTCCCCTGGGTGACTCTGTCTGTGAGGTGAGGAAGCTCCCCTGGGTGACTCTGTCTGTGAGGAAGCTCCCCTGGGTGACTCTGTCTGTGAGGAAGTTCCCCTGGGTGACTCTCTGTGAGGAAGTTCCCCTGGGTGACTCTGTCTGTGAGGAAGTTCCCCTGGGTGACTCTGTTCTGTCTGTGAGGAAGTTCTCCCCTGGGTGACTCTGTCTGTGAGGAAGTTCCCTGGGTGACTCTGTCTGTGAGGAAGTTCCCCTGGGTGACTCTGTCTGTGAGGAAGCTCCCCTGGGTGACTCTGTCTGTGAGGAAGTTCCCCTGGGTGACTCTGTGAGGAAGTGGCCTGGGTGACTCTGTCTGTGAGGAAGCTCCCCTGGGTGACTCTGCTGTGAGGAAGCTCCCCTGGGTGACTCTGTGAGGAAGCTCCCCTGGGTGACTCTGCTGTGAGGAAGCTCCCCTGGGTGACTCTCTGTGAGGAAGTCCCCTGGGTGACTCTGTGAGGAAGTGGCCTGGGTGACTCTGTCTGTGAGGAAGTTCCCCTGGGTGACTCTGCTGTGAGGAAGTTCCCCTGGGTGACTCTGTGAGGAAGTGGCCTGGGTGACTTTGTCTGTGAGGAAGTTCCCCTGGTGACTTTGCTGGGGGAGTCTTAGGTTGCCACCTCAACAGGAGGTCCCAGAAACAACCCCCAGGAATGTCATCGCTGTGCCTTGACTCTCTACAGAATGGAAGCAGGAGGGGAAAGACGGACGCAACAGAAGGAAGCCTGCAGGAACAGAAGGGAGGAAACGGAAACTGAAAGGGCCCTGAAGGCCATCAGGTGCAAGCGACCATTGTTCACAGGGGCCGTTACTAGGTCTTAGGGGCTAAACTGCCTTTGCTAAGGGCTCCAGTGAATAAAGCCCTGGCTTCTAAGAACAAGAGTTGCCAGATCAGAGCCCTGAACAGAAACTGCACACAGGAGGCAGCAAGCACGAGGACTCTACACCACGCACCTGAAAGGAAGGTGCCCTCTGTCATCTTAAAGCACTTGTTTAGGGGAACTAAAAGGATGGGAGAACAGAGGAGTTGGTGCACTGAACCACAACCAATCTTCCAAGAAAAGCAACACAGACACGGGGTGAATGGTGGCACCTGAAGGAAGGGAAGCTCAAGAGCAGGGCCCACAGGGAGAGTGAAGAAAAGCGGAAGGAAAATGTCTAGGCCTGACCACATCACCCACTCCCGCATCATCCAGCTCCCACTACCCACCCACCTTCCATCTATCTCACCATCTATCCACCCCCCCACCCCACCCCATCCAAAATTCCACCATCCGTCCACCCACGCCCCCACCCACCCACCCACCTTCCATCCATCCACCCACCATCTAACCAACAATCCACCATCCATCCACCATCCACCACCCACCATCCAAAAATCCATCCATCCACCCACCATCCATCCAGCCGGCCACTCACCCACCATCCATCCATCCATCCATCCATCCATCCATCCAACAATCCACCATCCATCTATCCAGTCACCATCTATCCACCCCACCACCACCACCATCCAAAAATCCACCATCCATCCACCACACACCCACCCATTCATCCACCCACCATCCATCCATCCATCCATCCATCCATCCACCCACATGCCCTCCCACCCACCATACATCCATCCACTCACCTACCATCTATCCAAACCCCACCACCCACCATCCAAAAATCCATCCATCCACCCACCCAGCATCCATCCATCCCACCTTCCATCCAGCCACTCACCATCCATCCACCCCACCATCCATCCTGTCACCCACCATCCATCCATCCAGTCACCTACCATCTATCCACCCCACCACCACCCACCATCCAAAAATCCACCATTCATCCACCACACACCCACCCACTCACTCATCCACCCACCATCCATCCATCCATCCACCCACACGCCCTCCCACCCACCATCCATCCATCCACCCACCCACCCACCACCCATCAAATAGGTACTTGCTGAACACACACTATGGGCCCTCATAATAGACACTATGGATACACGGTGAACATGACCTACAGTTAAATGAACCAGCGGAATCAGCTGACCTAGGCATGAAGCCTGCAGATGAGCCTCAAGTATGAGCTGCCATTCTGTGGCAAATTTGTATACAGCAGGCAAAGGCTTCTTTATGCATGGGTCTCTCCACTCTCTCATGCCCCACACATCCACTCCATCAGGAAATCTGACTGGATCTACCTTCACTTCTATCCAGAACTCAACCACTGGTCCTCACCTCCACTACTCCAAACCTGCTCTGGGCTGTCTCATCACCTGCCCAATGTCAAGTCTCCAGGCTGTGCCCCTCCCTCTTCGGTCTAGACTCACATTCACCAAAGAGGTCGTCGCAAATTTTAAAATGCAAGTCAGAATCTGTCATTCCTCTGCTCAACATCCTGCAACAGCTCCCATTTCATTCTGAGTAGGAAACAAAGTCCTTCCTGGAGCCTGCACGGCCCTGTACCCTGGCCCATTACCTCTGATTTCACCCTCTTCTATTCCGCTACTCCCTCAGGTCATCCTAACCATGCTGGCTACTCTTCTGCCATAGCAGGGCCACTCCTGCCTTAGGACCACTGCCCACCCTGACCATGCTCTCCAACAGCATAATCTGCACCTGCTCCCAGCACCCTTGGTCCCCTCATCTCCTTCTACCTTCTTTCCAAAGCACTCATCTCCCCTGACATACCATGCAGTCTCCTTCCCTATTACATACTATGTTTTGTGTTTACCGTCTGTCTCCCTGCCACAGAATGTAAGCTGGGTGAAAGCAGGGACTTTTATGTGAAAATCAGCCAGGTGTGGTAACTCACATCTGTAGTCCCAGCTACTCAGAAGGCTGAGGCAGGAGGATCGCTTGACCCTGGGAGGTTAAGGCTGCAGTGACCTGTGATCACGCCATTGCACTCCAGCCCGGGTGACACAGCAAGACGTGAACCACCCACCCCATCCCCAAACTATATTTATATAAATATTTTTTTTTTTTTTGAGACGGACTCTTGCTCTGTCGCCAGGCTGGAGTGCAGTGGCGTGATCTCGGCTCACTGCAACCTCTGCCTCCCAGGTTCAAGCAATTCCACTGTCTCAGCCTCCTGAGTAGCTGGGACTACAGGCGCCCGCCACCATGCCCGGCTAATTTTTTGTATTTTAGTAGAGATGGGGTTTCACCATGTTGGCCAGCATGGTCTTGATCTGCTGACCTCATGATCCGCCCACCTTGGCCTCCCAAAGTGCTGGGATTATAGGTGTGAGCCACCGCGCCTGGCCTAAATAAATAATTTTTTTAAGAAGGCTGAGTGCAGTGGCTCACGCCTATAATCCCAACACTGGGAGGCTGAGGCAGGTAGATCGCTTGAACCTAGGCATTCGAGACCAGACTGGGCAACATGGTAAAACCCTGTCTCTACTAAAAATACAAAAATTAGCCGGGCCTGGTGGCAGGTGCCTGTAATCCCAACTACTCAGGAGGCTGAGGCAGGAGAATCACTTGAACCCAGGAGGCGGAGGTTGCAGTGAGCCAAGATTGCACCACTGCACTCCAGCCTGGGCAGTAAGAGCGAAACTCCATCTAAAAATAAATAAATAAATAAAAATAATAAAACTTTAAAAAGAAAGCAGGACTTTTGTCTGTTTAGTTTGCTAAAGTATTCTAATTACCTAGAATAGGGCTCGGCACATAGTATTTGTTGAAAGAACGAATCAGTTCAGAATTATTCAATAATTGCCCTACGGTACCTTTGCTCTGAATTAGCTCAAGGTAGAAGAACCAATCCAACGAGAGACCTCGAGAAATGAGATCTTTATGGCTCTCAGACAGCTCAAGGCTGTGACAGCGAGCAACACAAATAAGAACACCGCCTTACACACATGCTCGTCACTCGGACAAGCAGAGGTGGCGTGAGAGCCACGGCGGAGGTCAGGCCTGCCTGGGGTGGAAGGACAGCTGCTCTGCGCCAGTCTTCTAAGGACAAGATTTTAAGCTGAGCATGTCAGAAAAGCAGAATTCACCCATGAAGGAAACATCCTGTGACGAAACCCTGAGATTGAGGGAATGTGGACTATTTCAGGAAAAGGTGACTGAGAGCAGAGGAGCCAAAACAAGGCCGGAGAAGCAGGCGTGGACCAGATTCCACAGGCCTTGGGTAATTGCATCACTATTTTGGATTTTATCCTCAATGAAACAGGAACTGTGAGGGGTTCTAACAATGAGTGAGATGCGATAAAGTGTGTGTGTTTTTAAAACACTTGCTCTGGCTACTGTGTGGAGACTGGAACAGTCAGGAATGAAGGCAGGGCCATCACTTGCTGTTCTGCTGTAACAAACTAGATGAGACAGTGGCCCGGATAGGTAGCAGCAGGGAAGGGTCAGATCTTTTCTTCGGCTATTTGCAAATTCAGCAGCTCCTCTTCTGTCTTTTCTCAGACACCAGCCCCTCTCACCTGCCATGAGTTATCTCTACCTGGGAAAGAGAAGCTAGCCAAAGCTACCTCCTTCCTGGAAACACCAGTCGTTAATTTCTCACTCCCACATCAGCATGCCCCAAATGCAAACCATTCACAAGACCTGGAAAGGAATCTTATTTCTCTCATGCTTCGTTTATTTCTGAAAGATAAACTATATCCAAAAAGGGCGCAGACAAACTTGAAATCCAACATGGCGAAGTCACTATTGTATCCACAGGTATCAGGCAAAAAGCACAGAAACTGGACTTCCAGTAAAAGCATAAAGGATCTGACACCGAGCATATCAGGGAGGCAGGATGGCTCTGCCCACAGGTGCCTGCTCCTCCAACACCCTGGCCAACACCACCCAAGATCCTGCACTGCCTGAGGCAAGCTACACTTTGCTCTCTAAAGAATAAGTGGGTGGGGCAAGGTGGCTCACGCCTGTAATCCCAGCACTTTGGGAGGCCGAGGCGGGTGGATCACAAGGTCAGGAGATCAAGACCACAGTGAAACCCTGTCTCTACTAAAAATACAAAAAATTAGCCGGGCGTGGTGGCGGGCACCTGTAGTCCCAGCTACTCGGGAGGCTGAGGCAGGAGAATGGTGTGAACCTGGGAGGCGGAGCTTGCAGTGAGCCGAGATCACGCCATTGCACTCCAGCCTGGGCGACAGAGCAAGACTCCGTCTCAAAAAAAAAAAAAGAATAGCTAAGTGGGGCGGGTGCAGTGGTTCACACCTGTAATCCCAGCACTTTGGGAGGCCGAGGTGGGAGGATCACGAGGTCAGGAGATCGAGACCATCCTGGCTAACAGGGTGAAACCCCGTCTCTCTAAAAAAAAAAATACAAAAAATTAGCTGGGCATGGTGGCGGGCGCCTGTAGTCCCAGCTACTCAGGAGGCTGAGGCAGGAGAATGGCTTGAACCCGGGAGGCAGAGCTTGCAGTGAGTGAGACTGCACCACTGCACTCTAGCCTGGGCGACGAGTGAGACTGTCTCAAAAAAAGAATAACTAAGTGATGAGCGCCAGCTGTAGCCTTTGTCCCAGAAAGTACATTCTCCAGAAAAGAAAAAAAATAGTGGCTGGGCGCAGTGGCTCACGCCTGTAATCCCAACACTTTGGGAGGCCAAGGTGGGCGCATCACGAGGTCAGGAGATAGAGACCAGCCTGACCAACACGGTGAAACCCTGTCTCTACTAAAAACACAAAAATTAGCTGGGTGTCGTGGCGGGCGCCTGTAATCTCAGCTACTTGGGAGGCTGAGGCAGGAGAATCGCTTGAACCTGGGAGGTGGAGGTTGCAGTGAGCCAACATCGTGCCACTGCACTCTAGCCTGGCAAAAGAGCAAGACTCAGTCTCAAAAAAAAAAAAAAAAAAAAAAAAAGTACACTTTCCATAAAAGGTCTTCAAGATCCCAACACAACTGGAATCACAGCTGCAGCACAGGCCTCCCCCTCTCCCTCCGCCCCTTCCTCAGCAAGCCTTCCATCAGAGGTGACCGGTGGAGGAATACTGACCTGAATACACAATTTCTGTATGCCAGTAATTGAAAGCAGCAATCCAGGCCTCGAATTGATGTGCCTGCCATGAGGCCACTTTCTGCAGCCTGGGCCCCGTCTCATTCACCATCAGGAGGTGGAGCTGCCCTGTGGAGTCACTGCTGATGATCTTCAAGGGCTGGTCCCTGGCCCTAGACACAGGGAACCCATGAAGAAGCCCGGCCGAACGTTATTCATCAGCCTCTTCTGGTTCCCAAACAAGTCCTGAGATAGGGACTCCACAGCCCTGGGAGGTGGACATGCCCCTTAAGAGACTGGCTGGCTAAGATCACAACCACTGCTAAGCTTGTCAAAGACACCAGTGTCGACTCCTCTAGGTAAAAACACTATTGCTATGTATCTAAAATGGGGGATCTTTTTTTTATAATAGGACTGGCAGTGATGATGTCAGGGCGAGGAGCACTGTCGCGGCTCGCTGAAGGTGGCTGGAGCTCTCTAGCCTGAAAAGTAGAAGTGGTCCTCAGAGAAAGACTCAGGGCCCCTGACCAAGCCTGGCCCTTACCTTCCAGTTTTCCCAGTGGACCAATCTAGGGACAAAGCCAGACACTGCTCCTCCAGGGCAAGGCTGGACAATGGCTCTAGCACGTGGCTCTTCTACTGGAGAAGAAGAAACTCCATCAAAGGGAAGTAGCCGCCCCAGAACCCCCAAAAGACTTTTCCTCTCCTGCAAGGAAGTCATTGTTCCCTCATTTACACCCTATGCGAATGAAGTACATCAGTCACTGAGTCACACCTGCACCTAACACTGAAACCCCTGCTGGGGCCCCAAGAAGACCTGGGTACACTGGAGTTCACACTCCTCACACCTGCAGGACGACTTTCCCACAGGCTTGATCTTGGGGCACGGTCTCCCTCCCTTTCACACCCCCTTGCCGTCCTTGCGCTCCTAGATGCTGTCGAGACACCTGTGCAGGCTCCAGACCACAGTGGCACACGCGGTTTCCCACCCCAGGCCTCCAGGGCCGCTGGAACACTCGCCTCCCGAGACAGAGACAATGGGGAAACTCCTCTGGTTTCCACTCCAGAAGCTGCGAGCAGCCATGAGAACGTGGTTGCTCTTTATGCAGATCTATATAAATTTCATTTCCTAAACAGCCTGGCCAGTACTTAACTCCATCCCTGGCTCCCAGCAGGCTGCTGTACCAAAGCCCTTTCCTGGGTTCATGCGCTCCTCCCTTGGGCCCACAGCTTTCCTGTGGCTGCTCTTTCCCTCCTTTCTAAGACAGGGCAACTGCTCTGAGCTGCCTTAAGCAAGGCCCTTTCCTACACAGGCCCTCAGTTGGCCCAGCCCCACCTGCAGCATCTGCATCGGAGTGAGGGCGTGGTCTCAGGCTGTTTACATCACCCCACTAAGGGACATCCCCGTTCCCCTCCCCCACAGCTATCAGATGAAGTCACTTTGCTAATGCATGGCTCCGGAGCACTGTGGGAAACCCGGAAAAACTCACACAGGACTCACATGCTTTTCCAATAATCAGTGAGAAATGCCATCTGCACACAGTACGCTCACTGCTACTCTGGGCCCCAGCATCAACCTAATAATGCTTGCTCAGGCTCTCCTTAGAGAACTTTCAGATCCACTGACAGGTCAGTGAACATCCTGTCACTTCCGCCCTTCTGCTGGTGACACGTGAGGTGACTTCCTCTTGGAGTTGGATGTAGAACGCAATACAACTTAAAAATAGACTCCACGTTCTCTTAGAATGTCTATATATAGCTCACCATTGAAGAGAGATCGTTCTAGAAAAATGTCTGTATCAGCACTGCCTCCTCCCCAACCCTCTCTATTCAGGTCCCTTCTGCCCCACAGAACAAGTGCAAGTCACTGACCTCAGATTCCACCAGGCGGAGCAGTTGTATGGATCCACTGGCATCTGCCAAGCCCAAGAGGGCATGTCCAGCCACCGGGATGTGGCACCTGAGGATAGGGCCCACCGTAAGCACACCAATGTGCCCAGAGCACAGGCGTGCACCATGCATCCCAGTAACCACAGTCACGCTTCCCTTAACAACGGGGCTGCAGTCCACGCAAACCCAGCCGGGACATCCTACTACACACCTTGACTATATGGTATGGCCCACTGCTCCTATGCCACAAACCTTACAGCATATTACTGCAGGCAAGTTAAGTGGTTGTGTATCTAAACATAGAAAAGATACAGTAAGAATACAATATAAAGGATAACAAAACAGGTGGCCGGGCATGGTGGCTCACACTTGTAACCCCAACACTTTGGGAGGCTGAGGCAGGAGGATCACTTGAGGCAAGGAGTCTGAAACCAGCCTGAGCAACATAGCAAGACCTTGTTTCTACAAACTAACAAACAAAAATGAGGTGTGGTAAGGCCAGGCGTCGTGGCTCACGCCTGTAATCCCAGCACTTTGGGAGGCTGAGGTGGGTGGATCACGAGGTCAGGAGATCAAGACCATCCTGGCTAACACAGTGAAACCCCGTCTCTACTAAAAATACAAAAAACAATTAGCCGGGTGTGGTGGCAGGCGCCTGTAGACCCAGCTCTTAGGGAGGCTGACGCAGGAGAATGGCGTGAACCCAGGAGGCGGAGGTTGCAGTGAGCCGAGACCGCGCCACAGCACTCCGGCCTGGGCAACAGAGCGAGAATCCATCTCAAAAAAAAAAAAAAAAAGAGGCGTGGTGGCGTGTACCTAAGTCTCAGCTACTCAAGAGGCTGAGACGGAGAATTGCTTGAGCCCAGGAGTTCAAGGCTGCAGTGAGCTATGATCACGTCACTGCATTCCAGCCTGGGCAACGGAACAAGACCCTGTCTCAAAAAAAAATAAAAAAATAAAATAATAAAATAAAATAAAAAGGATAAGAAGTGGTACACCTGTATAGAGCAGCTCCATTACGTTAAGGCACCACCATGGTATACGTGCTCCATTGTTGACCAAAATACAATTATGCCACACACCACTGCATTTAAATCTCAGCTCCAAAAGTGGGCTAGAGCCTACAACTGTGTTCTCAAACAAAAGACGCCCCAGGTTATGAAGTCAGAAAACTCCCATCACTTCCCCAGCTGGAACATGACAAAGGAAATAAGCCCCGGGTAAAGCACTCCCCAGGTGGAAGGTAGGCGGGACAGCAAAGAAATAAACCCAAAGTTGAGATGCAATGCCTGTCTCGTTGAAGGCATCAGGCTTCCCTGATCACTACTCATGACAAATTCTACACCCAGTGGGATTATCACAGTTGTACCATTTCATGTCCAGGATTGCAGAAGTATCTTTTCTTTGGACCTCGACCAGAGGGTGAACAGAGTTGTTGTCATTGAAATTGTACAGGAAGAGACGGCCTAAACGGACCTGAGGCTCCTCAACTTCCATTCCACCCTACAAAAAATGCAGAAGTATTCTCTGATTATCCCAAGACACCAAGGAACCCAAGGGATGGGAAAAGGGATCCAAGGAACTCAAAGGTTTGCCATGACTAACGGAGTGGAATTCTGCCTGGAAGGAGAACCTCTGGTTTTCTGAGCTGGAGAAACGTGTATTTTCCTGCATATGATTAATAAGTAGGTGAACACTCCTGGACCCAGTAGAGAAGGCTCCTTCTAAACTGGCCAACAGGGACCAGCTATGGCTAGGGTAACCACAGAACCCAGTTTGCCTGGGACAGTCCTGAATTAGGCCTGTTGTTCCAGTGCCCAATTTGGATCCTAATATGTACCCCCCAGAAGTTAAGGTATAATTCCCACTTTCTCCTTACTGTAGATTCCATCCATTAGCTTGGGCCACACCTGTATACAGAAGACGTTCTGCTCTCAAGATTCTAAAGTTGGCCGGGGGCGGTGACGCGTGCCTGTGGTGCCAGCTACTCAGGGGGTTGAGGCAGCAGGATGCCCTGAGCCCTGGAGTCCGAGGCTGCACTCCAGCCTGGGTGACAGAGCAACACCTTGTCTCAGAAAAAAGTAATTTTTTTGTTTTTGAGATGTAGTCTTGCCCTATCGCCCAGGCTGGAATGCAGTGGTACGATCTCGGCTCACTGCAAGCTCTGCCTCCCGGGTTCACGCCATTCTCCTGCCTCAGTCTCCCGAGTGGCTGGGACTACAGGAGCCGCCACCATGCCCGGCTATTTGTTTTGTATTTTTTTAGTAGAGACGGGGCTTCACCATGTTAGCCAGGATAGTCTCGATCTCCTGACCTCGTGATCCGCCCGCCTCGGCCTCCCAAAGTGCTGGGATTACAGGCGTGAGCCACTGCGCCCGGCCGAGAACAATTTTTTACAAAAGATTCTAAACTGTTTCTAAGCTACGTCCTGGCCAAAGGGCCAATATCCCCTCTTCACCTCCTGGGCGATTCTGTGCGCCTTTCGGCCTCAACCTCGTGGCCGGCCCCGCCCTCCCCTCCCGAAGCCGCGGCGGGCGCACCTTGCTCTGGGGGCCGGCAGGCGGGTCCTCCGGCCGCCGCAGCTGGTAGGTCCCGCACGCCAGCAGGTGCCTGCAGCCTTGCAGCGGGCACCACTCCACCGAGTCCGCGGTCAGCTCGGTGTCCACCGTTTGCAGGGCGAAAGAGCCCATCATCCAGCCCTCGGGGAAGGGCGCGGAGCCGGCGGTAAAGGCGGGTCGGCGGGGCCGGGCTGGGCACTGCGCGGGGCGGCGAGGCCGGGGCCAGCGGGACGAGCGCGGAGACCCACGGACACTGTCAGCGCGGGCCGCCTCTCTCGCTACTCCTTCCGGGGCGCCGGGGCGGGACATCCGGCCGGGCCTTGGCCTCCGTGGACGCCCCTGGGAGGCCAGGCTCCCACGCCCCCTGTCGGCCGGCTGACCGCGGCGGGCTTCAGGCGCCAGACTCACCGCTCCCTGCGGGGCCGTAGAGACCGAAGGCTTCGGGAAGTCCGCTCCTCCACAGAGCAGGTTTGGAGACGGCAAGTTAGTGACAGAGCCGTAGGTTTGAAGCCGCCTTTGCAAAAATTCTATCAGTGATAAAAACCCCAACAGCGAGCTGCGCTAGCGCACCCCGTGGCGCCCTCCCAGTTACTCCTGGGCCATCGGGCCGCGCTGACTTAACATTTAGGCTGCAGTTTCCATGACAGGCCTTGCCCCGGAATCAACGCCTTCGTAAAGTTGATGAGGAGCCCGCGCCCCACTAAGCCCTGCCTGCCTCCTGTGAACCCGCCATGGCGGAGCTGCACCTCAGAGACCGCCTTCTAGGGTCTTTGTCTGACACCCGTGGCTGCATCAGGGCCCCCCAGAAGCGGCTCAGCAGGTGGACGGCTCCGACCCCTATGATTATCAGCACCAGTCGCCTGGCCGCCGCCCTCCTCCCCCAAAACTGCCTTTGAAAAAACCCCTAACCTAGGAGCTTTGGACAAGATGATCTGAGGACGAACTCCATCTCACATGTGGCCTGGCCGGCCCGTGTCTACTAATTTTTTTTTTTTTTTTTTTTAGATGGAGTGTTGCACTGTCACCCAGGCTGGAGTGCAATGGCACGATATCGGCTCACTGCAAGCTCTGCCTCCCGGGTTTAAGCCGTTCTCCTGCCTCAGCCTCCTGAGTAGCCTGGTCTACAGGCGCGCACCACCACGCCCAGCTAATTTTTTGTATTTTTAGTAGAGACGGGGTTTCACCATGTTAGCCAGGATAGTCTCGATCTTCTGACCTCGTGATCCACCCGCCTCGGCCTCCCAAAGTGCTGGGATTACAAGCGTGAGCCACAGCATCCGGCCCTAAACTTTTTTCCTTTACTGCAATCCATGGTCTGAATGTGTGCAGCGGGCAGGAAGAACCCCTCGGGCTGTTACAGGTTGAACTGTGCCCCCCAAAAAACAATGGACTGAAGACCCCAGCACCTCAGAGTGCATCCTTAACAAACAGGGGCTCTCAGAAGCAGCAGGCGTGGGCCCTGACCCAGAGGAGCAGGAGTCTGCAGAAGGGAAAGCTGATGCAGACTTGCAAGGCCGTTGCTGTGCAGACCACAGGGGGGCAGGCGAGGCCCCTGGCAGGGAGGAGGCGTCCGCACCTGAGGGCCCTTGCCTGCGCCTTCATCTGATACTCCGGCCTCCAGAGCCTAGACCGTGAATTCCCGCTGCTTCAGGCTGTACGGCTCGCGCTGCTTCGTTGCGGCAGCTCCAGGAAGCTAAGGCGGACTTGACTGAAACACACGGGTGCCTGGGTATTCAGCCTCAGGGCTTCAAGCAGGGCTGTGGGTAAAGACATGGCGGAGAGCCAACAGCTCAGACCCCCACAGAGGCAGAGGCGCAGAAAAGGCTGGCCAGGAAGGCAGCAGGGTATTCCAAAAGGGCCTCAACCACACCCCTCTACGGGGGAGGGAGAGTGACCAGGTGAAGCATCCCAACGCACCACACTCCAAACAAGCTTTAGAAGCAACCCCACATTGCAGCCATCTGGATGTCCTCATAGAATGTCTTAGATACCTGGCTACGAAGACCAAGAAGTCGGGGCCACGGAAGGGGAAAGATGACCAGAGGACTGGGTATCAGGTGAGAGGGAAGCAGTGGTGGGGCCCATCCCACCCTCACGGTGCCACCAGCTGGGGTGAGGCCTGGAGGAGCTGCCACACGCAAACCTAGAACCTGCACCGCCCCCTTCCCCAGCGTGGTGTCTCACAGGTGGGAGGCCCTGGGCGCTTCTTTCGGTGCACTTTTCTGATGAATAACTGATTGCCAAACAAGGCAGCCCTGCTGGTCAGGGGATGACGTTGCCACGCCCCTGGATGCAGGCAAAGGGGACCCCTGCACTCCGTGCTCATCCTCAGACTCTATCTGAAAGCAGGCTGCCTGAGGGCACTCGGGGCTCCAGGCCTGAAGACTGCCCCAAACCACAACCTGCTGACCCACCATCTCTAGGGACACATATGTCCCCTTCCCTGGCAGCTTTCACCTACTCAGCCAAAAATGTCCCCGACCTTTGCAGCAGCAAAGGGGGCTTCTCAGGGCCTGATTGGGCACATGCAGTTCTCTAAGCTCCAGGAAATCCTGTGGAGTTTGTTGCTATCACCATTTTCAGCAGTCCTGTTCTTCAGGAGCCCCCAGGGTACTCCCAGAGAAGCTACTGGAAGCTTTGCTTACAGACAAAACCCAGCCCAGCCAGGGGCAGCAATGAGAACACACAGGGCGTCCTGGAATGTGGCAGTGGAGCTTCAAGAAGGGAAAGTGTGGCAGGAACCTGCGGGACCAACACAGGGTCGGACCGGACCAGACCAGACCAGACAGGTCAGAGTCGGATGGCCAGGCTTCCAGCTCCCAAGATGGCCTCTGGCTGGGCGCACCTGGAGACAGGCAGGATCCCAGACACGCAGCCTGGCATGTTTCCCTGGGGCAGCTCTATCGGTACAAGATGCTGACCAGCCCCAGACACCTGGGGCTCCCCAAGGAGAGGGAGGGCTATCCTGGAAGCCACAGCCCTGCAGACAGACGAAGTGAGACCCTCACCTCACCCTGGCTGGCCAGCCCCCTCCACCATCTGCAGCAGGCCTGCTGAACATGCCCTGTAGATTCTTCTGGGCAGAAGCTGTCACTGCTGAGCTCTCAGCCACTTCACGCATAAATCAGGCAAGAACTAACCAATGTCAGGGGCGAGAGCACCCCACTCCCAATAAAACAGTGGGCAGCTGACTTAGCAACCCCACCAGTCCTGCCACAAGACAAGGACAGAGTCTCACTCATACTCCCTGCTGGACTCAGGAAGGTCTGAGCTCACCCGCTCCTCAGAAGGGCCTACCAGGAGCAAGGCAGGTCCTCCTGCCCTCACCCACAAGGACTCGGCTCCACTCAAAATGACCTCACCCTAAGCAGCACAAGAGGGAGGCGGAGCAGAGAATGTCCCAGAGGCTGGATGATTCCACCCCTTTACTTTGCCTTTGTGGACACAACGCCTGTGCAGGCCGCGCTCCATGGGGCTCCCGCGGCCCAGGGGAGAAGCTTCGGCTACAGGACGGTTTTTAGTCACGTGGCCTGACCGTTTGCCATTTGAGGATTACAGCAAATGATTCTATTTGTAATTTCTAGCCTTCCCATTGCCTCCCCCCAAAAAAAACTGTACATGAGTTTACAAACATATTAACATATAAATAATGAGAACCGTCCTGGTGGGAGCCTCCTCCGTTGTCTCTGCTGGAGATGAACACTGAGGGGCGCTGTAACCACATAGACTGCCTGTGACATCGGGAGTCTCACGGCAGCTGTCCTGGGCCCACAGCTGGCTTTTTTGGCACCTCCAGGTTCAACCACCAGTCTGTCTCTGCTGTGCCCAGGGTAGAGCCCGGAGGCTGTGAGTGTGTGCGGCTCCCCTGCCCGTCATCGCTCTGGCTCAAGCTCATGCTGGAAGGGACGCTTCCTCTCCCGACAGTGCTTCTTGTGGGCTGGCCAATCCTTCTGCTGGCACTGGGAGCCGCAGTACCGGGCCACCTGGCAGCGTCCACAGATGTTGAACTCCCGGAGCTGAAATACACAACACCTGTGGCTTCACCATCATGCCTGGGACGCAGTGTGGGGCAAAGACTGCATCTCACGGACAATCTGACAGACCCAGCAAAACACCACGTACCAAGGCTGGAGGGCCTGGGCCCTGGTACAAGGACAAAGGGAGACCAACCACCCTGGTGGAAAAGCCCAAGAGGTGCTAAGTGGTCTCCGGGGAATGGGACCCCACAGTGGGAGGGCAAGATCCCAAACCAAGGCTGGGCTACAGGGTAGAGGTGCCAGGGACCCGGCCGCACTGCAGCACACCAACCTGCTTCTCAATCACTGTGCAGGGAGGGTAGTGGCACTCGTAGTAGGTGCAAGAATTCTCCTCCTCTTCCACTACATCCCCGTTGGCATTATAGTACCGGGTCACATTCAGGACAGGAAACTGTTCTTCTATAGGGTCTGTAGGCAGCTGCTGAATTGCAAGCCAATACAAGCTTTGCTCCCTTAAAGAAAGAAGCAGACACTTCACTGCACTCTGGCCAAACGGGGTCAGCACACGGCTGACGATGCAATGACTCCATAGAGTGCCATCCTGCCCAGGACCACCGAGCCCGAATTCGAGTGTCCTTTGGCCCATCCCTGCTGCATGTGCTTTTCACCACCTGACAGTAAATACTGTGTCTCATCTTCCCACTAACCCATAAGCACGGCCTCATCTATCACTCTCTCCCCAGCACCTGGGACTGACAGGCAGACAGTAGGCAGGAGACAGGGCCCAGGTCAGGCCCCTGCGCAAAGCGAGGCGGCCCCTCTCCTTGCCCTTGACCCGCAGAGGTGCCCATTACTGCCCCGTCGGTCCACTTCCCCTTCCATGCCGGTAGCTGCCCTACGTCCGTCTAAAAACTCCTCCTGCTTGAGTAGGCCAGATGCCTACAACGGGAGAGTTCTACCAAGAACGGAGCCTCAAAGGCATGTGCTGTACAGAACAGACCCTGGAGCAAGCACTGGCTGCTCAGAGGCAAGCGTGGGCTGCCCCAGCCCTGCTGCATCACGGAGTAAAGGAGCTGCATAAACCACCCCACCAACCCCGTTCTCCGAGGCCAGACCCTGAGGAGACTTGGTTAAAACGGGGAAGGATCAGGACGTGGGAAGATGTTGGTGAGGTCCCACCAGACAGAGGCAAGTTTCAGACACTGCTGGCTTCTGAAGACAGAAGACGAAAACACCCCTTTGCCAAGAGGCCCCTTTTGTGGGGGCTGAGCTGACACAGTGCCAGGAAAGCAGAGCAATAGCCCAGGCCTGACAAAGACAGGGTGACCCCACCACAAAGAGCCGGACCACAGGGAGGCCACAGACCGGGATCCGGTCAGATGCACAGCACCCAGCCAGTCAGGACGTCAGGCCCACACTGGCCAGCTCTGACTTCTGCTCGTGGCCTGGGGTGCTGACCCAGCACAAGAGGCCCAACACCTGCTGGGTTCTAAAACCCCATGTTGGCAAACCAAAGATGGCCAAGTCTGATCGGTCCTGAGCCACCCCAGGCCCACCTCCTGCAGCAGGGGGTTGTGTAAGGCAGCAGCCCCAGCGCAACTCGTCCTGCTGTGCCCTCAGAGAATGGGCGTCCTGCCGTGCCTACGGAGAATGGGCTGACCAGGAGCATCAGCCCAAGACCCCCTTTCCAAACGGCTGTTCTTAATGGCAGTTCTCTCCTCTCCTGACTATAAAGGGTGCTGAGAGGATTCAAGGTAACTCAGTCACAGGCTGGCCGGACCCTGAGTCTTGTTGAGAACCGGCTGAAATGACCTGTACCATGGCAGGGACAGACAGCATTGCCAGGTGGAGTGGTGGGCAGTGGGGGAACTTGTGGAGTCGGGGAGGGCCCATCCCAGCATCAACACTGAGCATGTATCGATATGGGACAATGCAGGAGGAGATGCTACGGACGCTGCTCTGCCTGCCACGCACTCCTTCCCCTTCCCTTTTCATGTAGAAAAGTGACTCAAAGCGAGCTAACTACAGTCCATCCCAGGGCTTCCCCAGACACCACTAGAACAGGGTGCCTGCTTCACTCCACAGGTGCTAGGTAGTGCCCATGCTGCCTCCTGGAGAGGAGCCGGGAGTGGGGGCGCAGAGCTGGAGGCAGCAGCATCCCTGGCTCTCCACATTTCAGTCAGGATACCAAAATGTACCCTATTTTTGTTTCAGCCAAATTGATCTCTGTTTCTGTTTCTTGCAACCCAAAGTTCCAACTGACATAATCCCCGAAAGAATAAGAACCCCATTCAACAGTCTTGAGAGGACTGGCTTCACTCACAAGCAGCATGAGGAGGGTCAAAACTCTAATATTAGAGCAGGGACCGGGCGTGGTGGTGCACACCCATAATCCCAGCTACTCAAGAGGCTTGAGGTGGGGCCGGGCGTGGTGGCTCACACCTGTAATCCCAGCACTTTGGGAGGCTGAGGCAGGCGGATCACCTGAGGTCAGGAGTTCAAGACCAGCCTGGCCAACATGGCGAAATCCCACCTCTACTAAAAATACAAAAATTAGCCAGGCGTGGTGGTGGGCACCTGTAATCCCGGCTACTAGGAAGACTGAGGCAGAATTGCTTGTACCGGGCAGGCAGAAGCTACAGCAAGCCAAGATCGTGCCGCTCCAGCCTAGGCAACAGAGCCAGACTCTGTCTCAAAAAAAAAAAAAAAGGCTGAGGCAGGAAGATTCCCTGAAGCTAGGAGTTCAAGACCAGCCTCGAACTCAACATAGTGAGACCCATCTGTAAAATCAATTAATTCAATGAAATAAACAGAGCAGGGAACAAAACCACCAGCCCAACAAGAATGAAAGACTCTGCAGGCTCTGCTTTCGTCCTGAGAGGCCCAGTGAGGAAGGGATGGGGGGCATTTACAGGACTCCCTCCAGGGTGGCAGGAACAGCAGTTTGGGGGTGGCATTTTGGAGGCCTGGGGACTGTCCCCACATCACCAACCAGTGTGTCAGGTGCTCCCACTGTTTCCACCTCGGCTGCACAGGGCTCTGGCATGACTCTGAGGTGACAACTGCAAAGATTCTACCCACAGCCACCAACCATCACCAAGCCCGAAACACTAAACCTTACCAGTGTTGCTGACAACCATCTGCTAGGACAGTTCGCACTGCCTGCACCAGGAAAGGCTGCCCAGAGGCTTGAGGACGTGCCCAGAAGCCCCAAGGCGCCGGGGGAACATGTCAGTGAAGCGTGGGTGGCTGGTGACTCCTTGGCTCAACTGGGCTCCCAACCCCCATCCTGCTGGTCCCTTGGCTCTTCCCAAAGGGTCCACGAAGTTCACAGCCTGGCTGGTTCTAGGGCCAACAGGAACTGCCCTCCCAGGTGGGAAGCCCATGCAAAGCACTACTTTCAGGATCACAGGCAGGTGGGGGGCCGAGGGCTGAGCCCTGAACCACTCTCCGCTTTAAACCTTTGCTTAAGGAAAACTGTTTAGCAAAAGGAACAACAAAAAGACCCATCTGTGTGCACAAAAAGGAATCCTGAGGTGAGGAGAGAAGGAAGGAATCCTGAGGTGAGGAGAGAAGGAAGGAATCCTGAGGTGAGGAGAGAAGGAGGGAATCCTGAGGTGAGGAGAGAAGGAAGGAATCCTGAGGTGAGGAGAGAAGGCTGATGCCTCCCAGGGGTGTGGGGCAGAAGCCCTGCTCACACCGAGTCCGGATGCTGGCCCTGCCCTGGAGCAGGCAGCCCTTCTCCCCACTTTGTCATGCCAATTAAAGGGAGGTTCCCAGAGCCAATTATGAGAAGAGCAACACAAAAACACACACCATCAAGATCCTTCCCGCTCCCATGAAGAAAAGGAGGATTCCACACCTTGAGGAAAAACAATGAAAGTCCCAAAATACACAGAAGCATCAGGGCTCAGAGGAGAAACACGAGACTCTCTTGGAAACAAGAGCTTTGGAGGTGGCCCTCCTCAAAAGGCACCTCTGCCGGCATCGCCAGGCCCTGAGAAGACCCACCTCTGTTTGCTAGAGGTCTCTTCAGCCTTGGGCCGCCAGCCCCACGGCACCAGTTGCAGGTTGTCCAGGCGATTGTCCACGGTCACAGCATTGAGGTGCACCACCTGGAAGCCCGGGGCCACGCCCCCCCGGTGCCGCTCCCTAGAAACAGACAGTAAACCCTGCATCTAACCCTGCATCGCTGCCTCCCACCCTCACGGATATTTCTGGTCAGGCACCAAAGTCCTTCCAGGAAGAAATGTCAGCCATGTGATCTGATCAGGCCCCTGGTCCTTTGGATGAGGGTACCTCAGGCAGAACAGCTGAGAGAAACCCAAGCACCTGATCTGTGGCCCAAACAGGACAGGGACACAGGGAGGACCCGGCCCCTGGACTTCGGAGCACAGACAGCCAAAACTGTAACGCAAAACCACCTGAGCAGATGGCCTCGAGACAGCTCCCCATCTGAGTGGTCCCTACCATGCACACTGGGGGGCTCAGCGAAACCCAGCAAGGGGAGCAACCACTGTTCTCCAGAGGCCGCCAGTCCCAGGCAAGCTCCCAGCAGAAAGTCCACTTGGTGTTTGAAGTGTAATATACAAATCATTCATTCCTTTGGGTTAGTGGTGCAGGACACAAAAATAATTGGGAGATTCAGGGAAGGCAAGGCAGGGCTTTAGCAGGGCAGGGGGCTCCAGGCGCCCTGTGCCATCGGAGCTCACCCAGAAGCCCAGTGGCGGGGGGCAGAGACAGCTAGGAAACACCCACCACAGCAGCTCATGAAGGAGTCTCCCAGAGCCCCTTCCTCGGTTCTTGTCAAAGGCATAGGCAAATATCTTAGCACCATTTCCATCTGCATCCACTTCCATTCGGGCCTGAGAAGAAACAAGGGAAAGAGCTGTTAAAAAACCTCCAATTCTCAGCAACACTTCAATTCCCTCTTAGAAAAACCAAGTGAAACAAGCAAGCCAGAGGGACAAATGCCAGCCCTGTCCCTGAGACCCTGGGGAGTGCAGAGCTTCCCACAGGCACATGGCTCCCAGGGGCCAGTGTGGCCCACCACCGCTCTGTCTATTAGGGCAAGAAACACTCACAAACAACTCTGCAAAATACAATGGACATAGACAAATACATTTTCCTACCCTTAAAAAAAGCCCACGGTGCAGTGAGATAGAGAACCCCCTGGACAGGTCACTACTGTGAATGTGTGGGGCACAGAGATAAAGCGTGGTGAGGGAGGCCAAGCTCAGCGGCAGGAACGGAAGCTGGGAAGAGGCAGGAAGACCCCATGAGAGCAGAGAACGAGAGGCAGCTGGGCAGCCAGGAGGGGCTGCTAGGGCAGGCCCAGCAGAGGTGGCTAGCTCTAAAGAGCAGGGTTTTCGAGCTAACAGACATGGTCCACGTGACACAAGCAGAAACGTGAGAACATTCCATTTGCTTTCAAGAAGAGCTGGCAGCTGGGGTGAAAGTGAGGAAAGATCCTGTCGCCAGGCCGCGTGGGCCACAGTGGGCTCCAGTGGCAGCAACAGCCAGGTTCTGCAGGGCCATGGCTCGATGTGGGGCTGAGGGCTCAGGGCTCACAGGCCAGTACCAGATGTCCACTTGTGGGGCCGCCTGCTCTTGCAGCACAGGGGAGAGAGCTCGTTCCTCGTGACCCTCCTGGGCACTGACCACAAGCATCAGGGGAGGGAACAGCCATCCTTACTTACCTCAAAGGAGTAGCTCTCCACCAGCGGGATGTCCTGCTCATCGATCAGCGTGTATTTGGTCTGGAAATTAACCACGTTTCAAATCATTACATTTGGGATCTGCGTGAGGTGCAGTAACCTTATAACCAGAAAAGGCAGGAGCCTGCTGCGTTTTCCTGTGAAGTGGAAAGTAACTACAGGCCTCTTCAGACCAAGACAGCTCAGCACGTGGGGGCCTCATTCCACCATTTGGGGTGGTGCAGTCTATGCCAAAACACAGGCAGACGGGTTAAAAGCCAGCTGCCCACTTTAGTCTGCGCCAGAGGAGCTGGTATCAGGCTTCATCCTCGCAGGCCTAACCCCAACAGTGGCAATGAACATTTAACGCACCAATAAACCTAGGCAGAGACGGTTTCACCGAGCTGAGGGAGGGGCTGGGGCTGAGGCAGAAGAGCCAGAAGGTTTTGATTAGGGTGTGTTTATTAAGCTGAGCTGCTCACTGAATTACCCTTTTTAAAAAAGCTTTTTGTCCATCTGAGATGTTCCAAAGAAAAGCTGTAAGGGATGACAATGCCATCAGTGGTGGAGTTAGAAGGGGTCTCTGGTCTCCGACCCGACTGGAGAGCCCACCCTTCCCTGGTGGAAAAAAGCCTCCTCCCCAGCAGGCCCTGCCTATGCTCCTGCAGCAGGGGCAGGAAACAGGAACAGGTCCCAGAACGGGCCAGTCTCCCTCTTGGCAGTTTTTCTTCTGGGATCTGAACCTGTTTTACCTGACGCCGCCTGACACTGCCTCGGCTCCTCTCTCCCACCAGAAACTGCAGCCGCTGGTGACGGGAACAGGGCTCCCATCCGAGTAAGGACCCTGGCTGGTGCAGCTGCACAGGTGGCTCCGAGAAACCGCCAAGGCTCAATGCCCACAGGTGCCACGGAATCCCCAGCCTCAAACGTGGAGCGTGGGGGCCAGGTAAGAAGAGAAGTCGAGGAAAGCCCTGAGTCTGCAGCATCAGGACCCAGGCTTCTTCCTCTCTGCTCCGAGTCTGAGGCTTAGCCTAACGTGGCCAACCCCGGCAGCGTTAAAACGAGCCTGAAGCCCTGCTGAGAACTGGGAGGCACAGAAGAGCCCACACCAGACCCGCCTCGGCGAGAGGTGTGGAAGTGGCGCTGCCTCGGAAAGGGCGCTGTGTTTAAACCGTGTGGCCGCACCGGCAGCCTGGACGCCGCGCTAGGCCCCGGATCGCCGACACCACGGGGAGGGCTCCGGGAGAACGCGGCTCGGGCTGGAGCCACGCATCTCCGCACCCGGCTCCGGACAGGGCCGTGGCCTCCACCTCCGGCAGGGCAGGGCCGAGGGTGGCCAGGTGCGTCCCAGAGCCGAGGGGTGCGTGCCCGCCGGCCTGCGAGAGGAAGCTGCACCCGCGCGGGGCCAGCAGTCGGGCCCGCGCAGCGTCCCCCGCCCCGCTGGGGCCCATCCCGGGCTCCGCTCCCCCGCCCCGGCCGCCGCCCGCACAACCGCCCCCGGCCCCGGCCCCCGGCCCAGCGCGGAGGCCAGGACGGGAGAGACGAGCCGGGTCGCGGGCTCCGCGCCGCTCACCTTCCCGGCCACCCGGCCGAGCCGCACGATACCCAATTTGAAGTCGGTCATGGCCGGGCCTGCGCTCTCGGCCGGCAGCGCCGCTCCCTCGGGAGGCGCCGGGCGGGGGCCGGGGCGAGGCCGCGGCGCGCCGGGGCAGTACGGGACCGGAGCCGGGGTCGGGGTAGCAGCCAGGCGGGCCCCGGGCGGGACGAGGCTGGGCCGGGCTCGGGCCTCCGCCGCCGCCTCGCGCCCGCCGGACCTGCCACGCGCCGCCGCCGCCGCTGCCGCCGCCGCCGCCGCCACCGCGCGCACCACAGCTAGCGGAGCGGAGGGGCGGGGCGCAGGCCGGGACACACCCCCCGGCCCGCCGCCGCTCGTCCAATCGCTAGGCGCGCACGGCGCCGACCGTGGCGCGCCGCGCCGCAGCAACCAATAGGAGGAGGGCGAGTGCGCCGGCGCTCTGGGGAGCGGGGCGAGCGCGGGGGAGGGGCGAGGCCGGGGGCGGTGCCTGCGCGCGCCGACGTCAGTTTCGCGGGAAGCTTTGTGCCGGCAGCGGCGCCGCGCCTAGAGGGGTAGTGCGGAGCGTGGTTGGGGACTCGCGCCGGGTCCGTGGAGCTCTGCGAGCCGGCCGCTCTTCGCCTCCCTTGCGGTGGCCCCCGTAAGCTGTTTCCCGCCGCCGTCCTGGCCCCGAGCGCGGAAGGAGGAGGCGGACGGAGCCCGTGTGGGGTCCTCTGGGCGGGTGGGGAGCGGGCGAGGCGGGCTAGGAAGAGGCCGTTGCCGCGGGACGTGGGTGTTCCTGGAGAGACCGCGGACTCCCGGCCCACGCGACCCGGAGGGTGCGGCCTCCCGCGTAGCCTTCTCGGAGCCGCCGGTTCCTCAGCCTCGGGGACGGCTGACCGCCAGAGCAGCCTGGTCCAAGGCGTCTCGAAACGGAACTCCAGTGAGGCCCATTAGGCTCCGCGGGAAAGCCGAGACCCGCTTAGGGAGGGACTGGGTACGCCGTGGTGGGCAGCGTGGCTCCCCTGCAGCCTGGAGCGAACGGGGCTAGGTCCTGAGTCCTGCTCCGCCGGTGTCCAGTCGACCGTGAGGAGGCCTTACCCTGCCTCAAGGGCGACTCCGGCACCTGAGGAGCTGCACAGGCTCCTTTCTGGCTTGCTGGGTTCCGTTTTCTTTTCTTGCTTTTTTTTTTCTTTCTTTTTTGAGCCAGAGTTTTGCACTGTCACCCAGGCTAGAGTGCAGTGGCACGATCTCGGCTGACTGCAGCCTCTGCCTCTCGGGTTCAAGCGATTATCCTGCCTCAGCCTCCCGAGTAGCTGGGATTACAGGCACGCGCCACCATGTCCGGCTAATTTTTGTATTTTTAATAGAAGTGAGGTTTTGCCATGTTGGCCAGGATGGTCTCGAACTCCCAATCTCAGGTGATCTGCCCACCTCGGCCTCCCAAAGTGCTGGCCTCCCAAAGTTCATGAGTGAGCCCAGACATTCCATCTCTGGGTCCCCTGGTACTTGCCAGTACCCCAGGCACCCTAGAGGAGTGAAGGGGCTGATGAGTCCTGGCCTGCCTGAGACACACATTGGGGTTCAGGCTGGGCCTTGCTCAAAACATGCCTGTCTGGCCGGGGGCGGTGGCTCCCGCCTGTAATCCTAGCGCTTTGGGAGGCCGAGGCGGGCGGATCACGAGGTCAGGAGCTGGCGACCATCCTGGCTAACATGGTGAAACCCCGTCTCTACTAAAAATACAAAAAAAAAAGCCGGGTGTGGTGGCAGGTGCCTTTAGTCCCAGATACTCCAGAGGCTGAGGCAGGAGAACGGCGTGAACCCGGGAGGCGGAGCTTGCAGTGAGCCGAGATCACGCCACTGCACTCCAGCCTGGGCGACAGAGCGAGACTCCGTCTCAAAAAAAAAAAAAAAGTACCTGCCCTACCAATGTCAACCTCATGGAGTTGCAATGGTGTGATGAGATTATGAGCAACTGCTTTGTGAAAAGAAGTGGAGCTTGGTGGGTGCTCCCTAGGGTAGTTGAAAAGCACTGGTGTCAGTCCAGGTTCCCCCAGAGGTTGACTTGAAACGGATTCGAGTTCAAATTTTGTCTGGGCCTGGTGGCTCACACCTGTAATCCCAGCACTTTGGGAGGCCAAGGCAAGTGGGTCACCTGAGGTCAGGAGTTCAAGACCAGCTTGGCCAACAGGGTGAAACCCCGTTTCCACTAAAAATACAAAAATTAGCGGATGTGGTGGCACACACTTGTATTCCCAGCTACTTGGGAGGCTGAGGCAGGAGAATTGCTTGAACCCAGGAGGTGGAGGTTGCAGTGAGCCAAGATTGTGCCACCACACTCCAGTCTGGGCAACAGAGTGAAACTCTGTCTCAAAAAAAAAAAAAAGTCCAAATTGTTAGCTTGAGGGAAGACCCCAGGAGACACCAGCAGGAGAGTAGGGGCATGAGGCAGGGAAGGGGGTGCTACCAGTCCAGTTGCTGTGGCAGGAGGTTGTGTAGGTACCATCCTCAGAGTCCCTCCCCGAGGGCCAGGGGAGCCAAGGCATTCACCCCTCACCCTGCTGCGGGGGGCCCCAGCGTTCACCCCTCACCTTGCTGTCATTGGTTGGAGGCTGTTGCTGGCAAGGTGACTCCTTGGCTCCAAAGCCGAGAAAGACTTGCAGGTGTTGACACAGCGCAGTGCTGTGGGCAGTGCCCAGCTGGCTTGGGAACTCATACCTAGTCCACCACAAGCCGGCTGCTTTATCTACACATTCTACCCAAGTATGAATGTGGCACCCCTGCCTCTGTGTCCTGCGAGGGTGGAATTATGTAACGCTGGGGCGGCGCTTCCTCTCATTGCAGCATCCCTCTCCCATGGGCAGGCACCTTAAAAAGAAGCCCTTGACGCCCCCGTCCCTTTCTGGCCACTGCCTCATTTTCCTGCTTCCCATCCCAGCAAAAGTTTTTAACAGGTTTGTACTTGGCGTCTCCTCTTATCTCCTAGTTAATTCGTTTTCTATCGCTTTATAACAACCACAAAAGAGCACCCATTTATTATCTCACGGTTCTGCGTGTTAGAAGTGCAGGTGGGTTTGACTGGCGTCTCTGCTGCAGGTCTCAGGGCTGAAATCAGGGTGTCAGCTGCCTCAGCTCTTAGCAGGGGCCCTAGGGGAGACCTGGGCTACAGGCTCCTTCAGGTTTTTGACATTCATCTCCACGTGGTTGTACGAGGTCTCCGCTTGCTGGCTGGTGGCCTGGGGTTGTTCTCAGCTTCTAGAGGTCACTCACATCTTCAAAACCAGCAAGACTTTCTTTTTTTTTTAGACAGAGTCTGGCTGTGTCACCCAGGCCGGAGTGCAGTGGTACAATCTTGGGTCACTGCCACCTCCACCTCCCGGGTTCAAGTGATTCTCCTGCCTCAGCTTCCCGAGTAGCTGGGACTACAGGTGCCCGCCACCATGCCCAGCTAATTTTTATATTTTTAGTAGACATGGTTTCGCCATGCCAGCCAGGCTAGTCTCGAACTCCTGGCTTCAAGTGATCCGCCCGCCTCGGCCTCCCAAAATGCTGGGATTACAGGTGTGAGCCACTGCGCCCGGCCAGAGCCAGCCTTTTTAGTCCTTCACGTCTTTGATCCTTTCTTTCTCATTTCTCCCACCTTCAGCTGGAGAAAGCTTTATGCCTTTATGTATTCCTGTGATTAGATTGGGTCCACCCAGATAAACAGGATAATCTCCCTATTTTAAGGTCACTAATTGGCAACCTACTTACATCTGCAAAATCCCTTTTGGTATGTAACATAATATTACAGGTGCAGGCATGAGGGCGTGACACCTTTGGGGGCATTCTGCCTACCGCCCAAGTCTCCTGGCAGCCCACTCCAGCTGGACTTTCACCCCTCCCACTGCTGAAATTGCTCCACACCAATGAACAAAATCAATGAAAGCCCCTGCTCATACTCAACTGAGGGGGGCAGTAATGAGGAACCATACGCCGCGTTGGCCAGTGAGAAATGCAATGGGGAGAACAAGTCCATCACCATAAGGCAGTCAGAGGCCCTGCTGCAGGGGTGGGCAGAGCCGTCCTCTGAGAAAACAGCATTGAACATGCAGTGGAAGGAGATGGAGTGAGCCGTGTGGCTATACAGGGCAGAACATTCTTGGCAGAAGGAACAGCCTGTGCAGAGGCCCTAAGCTGGGACACGTCTGGCACGTTTGGAAATGGAGAGGTGGGGCTGGGTGTGGTGGCTCACTTTGGGAGGCCGGGGTGGGTGGATCACTTGAGGCCAGGCATTCAACACCAACCTGGCCAACAGGGCAAAACCCTGTCTCTACTAAAAATACAAAAATTAGCCAGGTGTGGTGGTGCATGCCTGTAATCCCAGCTACTCAGGAGGCTGAGGCGGGAGAATTGCTTGAACCCAGGAGGCAGAGGTTGCAGTGAGCCAAGATTGCTCCACTGCACTCCAGCCTGGGCAACGGAGCAAGACTCTGTCAAGAAAGAAAATGGATGGCCTGAATCTGGGAGGTGGAGCTTGCAGTGAGCCTAGATTGCACCACTGCACTCCAGCCTGGGCGACAGAGCAAGACTCTGTCTCAAAAGAAAGAAAATGGAGAGGTGGCCGATGCACTGGCCACTGAGAAGCAGCAGCACATGCGGCGGCTGGAGGGGCGGCAAGTACAGGATGAACATTCAGATCCGAAATCTGAGATGCTGCAAAATCTGAACCTTGTAAGCACTGACATGACACTCAAAGGAAGTGCTCATTGGAGCATTTTGGATTTTGGATATGGAAAGCGCCATCAGGCAAGTATAATACAAATAGTCCAAAATCCAAAATCTGAAACACTTCTGGTCCCGAGCATTTTGGATAAGGGACACAACCTCTCCTGGTAAGTGGTGATGTTTGGACGTGTAGTGGAGGGGTGTGTATGTCAGGATGGGCCTGGGTATGCTGCAGTAACAACCCCAAGTTCTCAGCGGCTTAGCCAAATAAAAATGTGTTACTTATGCTGCATGTTAAGGTTACAAGGCAGTTGAATGTATAAGTAGAATATGTTTGAGTATAGAGTTCACAGAGATGTCCAGCCTGGGAATATAAGTTTGGCATCATGGCCGGGCGTGGTGGCTCACGCCTGTACTCCCAGCATTTTGGGAGGCTGAGGTGGGCAGATCACGAGGTCAGGAGTTCAAGACCAGCTTGGCCAACATGGTGAAACCCCGTCTCTACTAAAAATACAAAAATTAGCCGGATGTGGTGGTGTGCACCTGTATTCCCAGCTACTCGGGAGGCTGAGGCGGGAGAATGACTTGAACCTGGGAGGCGGATGTTGCAGTGAGCCGAGATCATGCCATTGCACTCCAGCCTGAGCAATAGAGTGAGACTCTGTCTCAAAAAAACAAAAAAAAAGTTTGGCATCATTGGCACATTTATTATATTTAAAGCTCTCTTAGAGACAGGTGCAGTGGCTCACACCTGTAATCCCTGCACTTTGGGAGGCTGAGGTGGGTGGATCGCTTGAGCCCAGGAGTTTGAGACCAGGCTGGGCAACATGGCAGGATGCTGTCTCTACAAAAAAACACAAAAATTAGCCAGGCATGGTGGCCCATGCCTGTAGTCACAGCTACTTGGGAGGCTGGGGTGGAAGGATCGCCTGAGCCTGGGGACGTTGAGGCTGCAGTGAGCCGTGATGGGGCCACTGCACTCCAGCCTGGGTGACAGAGTGAGACCCTGAATTTTGGAGGGACACAAGCATTCAAACCATAGCAAAACTCATAAAACTGGATGAGATTATCACGAGGGAAAACGTGGATGTAGAGAGTGCAGCACTATTCACAAGAGCAAAGACGTGGAATCAACCTAAATGCTGCTGTCCCGGTGGCTCAGGCCTGTAATCTCAGCACTTTGGGAGGACGAGGCGGGCAGATCACCTGAGGTCAGGAGTTCGAGACCATCTTGGCCAACATGGTGAAACCCCGTCTCTACTAAAAATACAAAAATTAGCTGGGCGTGATGGTGTGTGCCTGTAATCCCAGCTACTTGAGAGGCTGAGGCAGGAGAATCGCTTAGTCTAGGAGGCGGAGGTTGCAGTGAGCCAAGATTGCGCCACTGCACCCAGCCTGGGCGACAGAGCAAGACTCAGTCTCAAAAAAAAAAAAAAAAAAAAGAAGCTGTGGTACATATACACCATGGAATACTATGCAGCCATAAAAAATGAGAGCATGTCTTTTGTGGGAACATGGATGGAGCTGGAGGCCATCATCCTTAGCAAACTAACACAGAACAGAAAACCAAATACCACATGTTCTCACTTATAAGTGGGAGCTAAATGATGAGAGCTTATGAACACAAAGAAGAAAACGATACTGGGCTTAATGCCTGGATGATGAGGTAATATGTACAACAAACCCGGTGACAGGTGTTTACCTATGTAACAAACCTCACGTATCCCCAAACCTAAAGTAAAAGTTTAAAGTTAGGCCGGGCGTGGTGGCTCACACCTGTAATCCCAGCACTTTGGGAGGCCGAGGTGGGTGGATCACGTGAGGTCAGGAGTTCAAGACCAGTCTGGCCAACATGGCAGAAACCTGTTTGTAAACCTCTACTAAAAATACAAAAATCAAGGCCAGGCGCGGTGACTTACGCCTGTAATCCCAGCACTTTGGGAGGCCGAGGAGGGCGGATCATCTGAGGTCAGGAGTTTGAGACCAGCTTGACCAACATGGAGACACCCCATCTCTACTAAAAATATAAAAATTAGCCGGGTGTGCTGGCAGGCGCCTGTAATCCCAGCTACTTGGGAGGCTGCAGCATGAGAATCCCTTGAACCCAGAAGTTGCAGTGAGCCAACATGATGCCACTGCACTCCAGCCTGGGCGACAGAGGAAGATAATAGATCAAAAAAAAAATAATAAAAATTTACATTCAATAAATAAAATTTTTAAAAGGATATTTATATCCGTGTAGTATGTGAAGTAAAAAGATAAAACTCACTTTTTAAGTAAAAACAGTCGTCTTCTTGAATTATGTTGTAATCTTTATCAGAAAAAAATGGGAAGTTATTATTTTTTTTTTATTTGAGACAGAGTCCTGCTGTCACCTAGGCTGGAGTGCAGTGGTAAGATCTCCGCTCACTGCAAGCTCCGCCTCCCAGGTTCACGCCATTCTGCCTCAGCCTCCAGAGTAGCTGGGACTACAGGCGCCCGCCGCTAATTTTTTGTATTTTTAGTAGAATTGGGGTTTCACCGTGTTAGCCAGGATGGTCTCGATCTCCTGACCTCGTGATCCGCCCGCCTTGGACTCCCAAAGTGCAGGGATTACAGGCATGAGCCACCGCGCCCGGCTGGGAAGTTAATTTTTAGTTTTTAAAAGTTCTGTGGTATTTATTGAAGTTTATGTATTATGACTATAACAGCAAAAAATGCGCATTACATTTCTTTAAAATGCTAGATTAAGTATCATTTAAAAAAAGAGAAGGGATACTTAATGCTATCATATTAAGGGGGAAAGAGATTGGAAAGAAGAGGACTCAGTAGAAAACAAAGATGTGAAGTAGGAGGAAGGCCCGCAAGGCAGCCCCAGCTGCTGCTGGGTCTGGTAAAGTGAAGATTGGGGATGCATCAATGGATTTAGCAACACAGGGGACACCCGTTACCTTGAGAAGTACAGTGCCAGTGGAGGGGTGAGGGAAGACGTCCAAGGGTGTCGGAAGGAATGAGGGACAGGAGTTGCAGGCTGAGATGGACGGTTCTTCCGCAGCATTTTGCTGAAAAGGAGCAGTGAAGGGAGCTGAGGCTGGAAGAGGGGGAGGTCAGGAGCGCGTTCGTGGTGCAGGGGACGTGGCACTGATGTTCACCCATGCGGACAATGGTGGAAAGGGATGAGGCGTTGGCTGCAGAGGAGAAGGGATGACGAGCTGCACCGGACAGGGCAGTGCACCTTGGCGGTAGCCAATACGAAGGTTCTAGAAAGGCTAGTAGGTGTGTTGGTGGGAGTTTGGGGAAGTTCTTTTTTTTCTGGGGTGAAAGGGTCCCCCTCTGTCTCCCAGGCTTTAGTGCAGTGGTGCAAATACGGCTTACTGCAGCCTAGACCTCCTGGGCTCAAGCGATTCTCCTGCCTTGGCCTCCCAAAGCATTGGGATTAGAGGCGTATGACGCTGTGCCGGGCCAAGAGAGTTTATTCAGATCATCTTTCTTTTGTTACTTTCACTTTCTCATAAATAACTGAAAGAAGTCAGTTGGCCCTTTAAACTCTATGTCAGGAAAGTCAGATCACAGCATGCACTTTCCGTCCGCCACGTTCCACAGGCAATGGTCTTGCCAGAAGGTAAATAGTCTACACTTTCTCCAGCCTACAATAGCAACTTTCTCATGACCCTTCCAGCCTCCTCCTGCTGCCTGGTTCCAAAGTCAATGCCATATTTTAAAAATTTGGGGGCCAGGCACAGTGGTTCACACCCGTTATCCCAGCACTTCGGGAGGCCGAGACGGGCGGATCACCTGAGGTCAGGTATTCGAGACCAGCTTGACCCACATAGAGAAACCCCATCTCTACTAAAAAAAAATACAACATTGGTAGGGCATGGTGGCTCACGCCTGTAATCCCAGCACTTTGGGAGGCCGAGGTGGGGGGATCACAAGGTCAAGAGATCGAGACCATCCTGACTGACATGGTGAAACCCCGTCTCAACTAAAAATAAAAAAAAAAATTAGCTGGGCGTGGTGGTGCGTGCCTGTAGCCCCAGCTACTCGGGAGGCTGAGGCAGGAGAATTGCTTGAATCCAGGAGGCAGAGGTTGCAGCTGAGATTGTGCCACTGCACTCCAGCCTGGGTGACAAGAGCGAGGCTATGTCTCAAAAATAATAAATAAATATATATATATAAATAAGCTGGGCATGGTGTTGCATGCCTGTAGTCCCAGCTACTCGGGAGGCTGAGGCAGGAGAATCGATTGAACCCGGGAGGCGAAGGTTGCAGTGTTGGCCTGGCGCAGTGGCTCATGCCTGTAATCCCAGCACTTTGGGAGGCTGAGGCGGGTGGATCACAAGGTCAGGAGTTCGAGACCAGCCTGACCAATATGGGGAAATCCCGTCTCTACTAAAAGTACAAAAATTAGCTGGGCATGGTGGTGGGTGCCTATAGTCCCAGCTACTCGGGAGGCTAGGCGGGAGAATCTCTTGAACCTGGGAGGCAGAGGTTGCAGTGAGCCGAGAGTGCATCACTGCACTGCAGCCTGGGCAAGAGAATGAGACTCTGTCTCAAAAAAAAAAAATAAAAATAAAAGGCCAGGCACGGTGGCTCACACCTGTAATCCCAGCACTTTGGGAGGCTGAGGCGGGCAGATCACAAGATCAGGAGATTGAGACCATCCTGGCTAACATGGTGAAACCCCATCTCTACTAAAAATACAAAAAATTAGCCAAGTGTGGTGGCAGGCGCCTGTAGTCCCAGCTACTCGGGAGGCTGGGGCAGGAGAATGGCGTGAACCTGGGAGGTGGAGCTTGCAGTGAGCTGAGATCGTGCCACTGCACTCCAGCCTGGGCGACAGAGCGAGACTCCGTCTAAAAAAAAAAAATTATGGCAGTATCTCACTTCTGAGCACCAATTTCTGTTCCAATTATTATATCTATTGCTGCATGACAAACCACCTCAGGCCAGGTGCGGTGACTAACGCCTGTAATCCCAGCACTTTGGGAGGCTGAGGTGGGTGGATCACCTGAGGTCAGGAGTTCAAGACCAGCCTGGCCAACATGGCAAAACCCTGTCTCTACTAAAAATATGAAAATTAGCTGGGCATGGTGGTGGGTGCCTGTAGTCCCAGCTACTGGGGAGGCTGAGGCAGGAGAATTGCTTGAACCCAGGAGGTGGAGGTTGGAGTGAGCCGAGATCGCACCACTTCACTCCAGCCTGGGTGACAGAGTGAGATTGTCTCAAAAATAATAATAATAATAATAAACCACCCCAAAACTCAGTGGCTTTAACTATGTGTTTTCTCATGATTCTGTGGTTTAGGGTGGGCTTAGCTGGCTGTTTCTGCTGTTGTTGGCTAGGGTGGTAGGTTGCGTCAATTGTCACCATCAAATTCTCCCCTCCACGTGAGTGTGTGTTGCTCCTATGACTTTTTTTTTGTTGTTTGTGTTGTTTGTTTGTTTTGAGACGGATTCTTGCTGTCTCACCAGGCTAGAGTGCAGTGGCGCGATCTTGGCTCACTGCAACCTCCACCTCCTGGGTTGAAGCAATTCTGCCTCAGCCTCCCGAGTAGCTGGGACTACAGGCATGTGCCACCACGCCCAGCTAATTTATACATATATATTATATATGTAATATAATACATATATTACATATATAATATATTATATATGTTATATATTATATTTTTTATATATATATTTTTTTGAGACGGAGTCTCGCTCTGTCACCCAGGCTGGAGTGCAGTGGTGTGATCTTGGCTCACTGCCAGGTCTGCCTCCCGGGTTCACACCATTCTCCTGCCTCAGCCTCTCCGAGTAGCTGGGACTACAGGCGCCCGCCACCACGCCCGGCTAATTTTTTTGTATTTTTAGTAGAGACAGGGTTTCACCGTGGTCTCGATCTCCTGACCTCGTGATCCGCCCGCCTCGGCCTCCCAAAGTGCTGGGATTACAGGTGTGAGCCACTACACCCAGCCTTGACTGTTTTTGTTTGTTTGTTTTGTTTGTTTGATTTTGAGATGAAGTCTCACTCTGTCACCCAGGCTGGAGTGCAGTGGCGAGATCTCAGCTCACTGCAACCTCCCCCTCCCGAGTTCAAGTGATTCTCCTGCCACAGCCTCCTGAGTAGCTGGGATTATAGGCACGTGCCACCATGCCCGGCTAATTTTTTTATTTTTAGTAGAGATGGGGTTTCACCATGTTGGCCAGGCTGGTCTCGATCTCCTGATCTCAAGCGATCCACCCACCTTGGCCTCCCAAAGTGCTGGGATTACAGGCATGAACCACTGCGCCCAGCCTGTTTCATTGCAATTCTTCCAGTTAAAGCAAGTTGTGGGCCAGCCTAGGTTCCAGGGGAAGCCCGCCTGGTGGGAAGAGCAGCATGGATGCAAAGATTGGCGGAATCTTTGAGGAGGAACCACCATGCCCTAGGAGGGAGACTGCTGAGGTAGAGGAGGGTTTTGGAGGAGGAACAAGACTGACATGTGTTTACCACACTTTTCTTTTCCCTCCCTCCCTCCCTCCCTCGCTTCCTTTTTTTTTTTTTTTTGAGATGGAATTTTGCTCTTGTCACCCAGGCTGGAATGCAGTGGCCCAATCTCGACTCACTGCAACCTCCACCTCCTGGGTTCAAGCAATTCTCCTATCTCAGCCTCCCGGGTAGCTGGGATTACAGGCGTGCGCCACCACCATGCCTGGCTAATTTTTTTGTATTATTAGTAGAGATGGGATTTCACCATGTTGACCAGGCTGGTCTTGAACTCCTGACCTCAGGTGATCTGCCCACCTAGGCCTCCCAATGTACTGGGATTACAGGCGGAGCCATCGCGCCCGGCCCACACTTTTCATTTTCTGTATGTTATTATGCTTTGACATCTTGGGGGGCTTTACTAGTCAGGGAGGCACTGCCCCTCCCAGGGCTGGCTAATTCCCAGAGCTAGCAAACAACTTTATAAACACCAATCCAGAGCCCATATCCCCAGTCTCTTCCTGATCTGACTCTCACACCCCAAGCCAGCATTTCTCCTGCCCTGCATCCCCCAGGGACAGATACCAGACAGCCAGAGCCCCCTGCTGTGACCTAGAGCCTGCTGCCATGATTCAAGCTATCTAATCCTAAACTTGCTCACACTTACCTACCCTGCCTTGTCCATTTTCACCCTGAGGAAAACACAAAAACGGCTCTGGATCATGCTGTCTCCTGGCTCCTCCTGACCCTGGTGCTTCCCCTTCTGGCCCTGCGTGGCGTGGTGGGGCCCTTCCTCCTGAGAACCACGAGTACCAAATCCTTCCTTTGTAGCACTTGTCTCCTAGTCTGTCACTTTACCATACCTGATTCAAACAAAACCCAGGTACTTTTAGGATATAGGTCAAGAGGCTGGAAGGATTGCCTGTGTGGATTCGGAAGCACTGAGTCTCCACACTTGGAGATGGAGAGAATGACAGTGAATTAGGAGCTAAAATCACCAAGAAATGAGGATGCTGACCAGAGCAAAGGTGGTGCTGGTGATTCTGAGACCAGGAGGCTTACACATGGTAGCTCCCAGGGTGGAGAATGGCCTGGGAGTGTTAGGAAGGAGCCAGGAGGGCACCCACCCCACCTACAGACCGAGACACCCGAAAGCTCCAGGGGAAGCCAGGTTTTTATTAGAGTGCGGCTAAAAGTAACGTTCGAAGAAGAGTCTAATGACAGGGCGGTTGGTGCTGGTGGTGGTTTCTGGAACGCAGAATGGGTGGGAGATAGGGTTAGAATCAAGGATATGCAGAGTCCTGTGGGGCTTAGATTGTGGCTGACCTGGGATAAAGGCCACCTATGTTCTATGTCCATTGTCTTCCATCTCAGTAGCTTGCAACACTGTCTGTCCCTTGCTTGAAACACTTTTTTTTTTCTTTTTTTTTTCTTTTCTTTTTTTTTTTTGAGATGGAGTCTCGCTCTGTCGCCCAGGCTGGAGTGCAGGGGCGCGATCTCGGCTCACTGCAAGCTCTGCCTCCTGGATTCACGCCATTCTCCTGCCTCAGCCTCCCAAGTAGCTGGGACTATGGTGCCCGCCACCATAGCCAGCTAATTTTTTTTTTGTATTTTTAGTAGAGACGGGGTTTCACCATGTTAGCCAGGATGGTCTCGATCTCCTGACCTCGTGATCTGTCCACCTCGGCCTCCCAAAGTGCTGGGATTAGAGGTGTGAGCCACCGCGCCCGGTGAAACCACCTTCTTTCTGACTTCTGGCATGGCCGACTGCCATTCAGGAGGGCTGTCCACAATCCTTGCCATCCCATGGCACCCTTCCCTCTTGTTCAGAAATTCTGCCTGTTGGCAGGAAAGTGTCTGGAGCACGGCCAGTTAGACCCACCTCCTGAAACATCGGAATCCCAAGGGAGTCAGCTGGGCCTGGGGCTTCAGGGCCTCTCCCAGCCTGGCCTGGGGGCCCCTCTCCTTTTGCTGGGGTGCCAGACTCCTCCTCCCTGACCTGTTACCTTCTGCCAACTAGGGATGGCAACATTTTAGTGCTTGACTCCCAGGCTCATGCACAAAAGTACGTGGTCCATTGGGGATCAGTGGCACCTCGGACTCTGCATGTGATGACTCTCCCACCCGCAAACCACGTGTATCTAGGCCCGTCCTCCCCATCAGAGAAGGCCACCCTCTTCACCGGCTGTCCTAGAAAAACTCGCAGCACTGGGGCCCGCCTACCCACTCCATGGTGAGCTGGTCCTTGGCGAGGGACGCCTTCCCTCTCCAGGACTATCCAACGGGTCTCTCCCGCCTTAGGTCCCCTGGGTATTTGACTCCCACCCCCCCGCGGCTCACTCTCTACAAAATTTATCTAAAGATAAATGGGAGTATGTTCCTCCTGGTTTCAAGTGATCCAAGTCCTCGCCCCGCCTGGCTCCCGACCCTTCTGCTGCGGGCCCTCGCCCAAGGGTTTCCGCCCAAGTGTGGCTCCCTTGGGCCCACACCCCATCAGGCCAGCAAGGAGAGAGATAGCGGGGAGCGGGGCAGGTGCTGGGACTCCGGGCAGGTGCGAGGAAGGCAGGGGGCGGAGGGGGAGGGGTTGGGCGAGGCAGGTGTTGGGGGCGGGACAGGTGCGGGGGTAGGCAGGTAGCGGGAAGGAGGGAGGGTGGGCAGGTTCCGGAGGGGCGCGACAGGTGCTAGGACGCGAGGTAGGTGCGGGGCAGGTTGGGGGAGCGGGGCAGGAGCCGGGGGTGGGGGTTGAGGCGGGGCGGGTGCTAGGCAGCGGAGCATCCCCGCCCAGGACGCCCGCGCGGCCCCGTGACGTTTTTCCGCGACTCGAAGTGAGGGAGACCCCTGGGCGGGTCGGGCGGAGGGTGGGAGCGGAGGAGTGGGTTCTGCCAGCAGCAGAGCGCGGCGGGGAGCTCTTCCCAGTCTCAGAGCTCGCCTCGGCCCCGCCCCCAGCCCCGCCCCCCGACAGAGACGCGGCGGTGACTCCCTCCGTGGGGGAAGCAGGGAACGCTTGCGCCTCAAGTCCCTTAAGCGGCGCCCGACGCAGCGCACCACCTACCCAGCCGGGCCCGGGCCGGGGCCGGGGGATGGATGAGCGCGGCCGGGGGGCGGGGCAGGGGTGGGGCGGCCGAGGCAGCGGCGGAGCTGGGAAGGAGAGGCAGGGGCGAAGGGCGGGGGCGGGGCGAGGGTCTGTCAGAGAGGCGGGGAATAACGAGGGGGCGGGGCCACACGGACGGATGGGGCGGGGCCGGGCCTCCGAGCGGCAGCCCGCGGGCTATGGGGCGGCTGGGGGGCTGGTCAGGGCCGTGGGGCGGGGCAGGGCCTGGGAGGGGCCGGGATTGGGACGGAGGGGGCGGGGCATAGCAGGGGGCGGGGCCGGGCCTCGGAGCCGGGGCTCGCGGGCTGCCGGCGGGGGCGTCACTGCGCGGCGGGCCGGTGAGGCCGCGGCATGGGGCGAGTGCAGCTCTTCGAGATCAGCCTGAGCCACGGCCGCGTCGTCTACAGCCCCGGGGAGCCGCTGGCTGGGACCGTGCGCGTGCGCCTGGGGGCACCGCTGCCATTCCGAGGTGGGCGCGGGTCCTCGGGGAGGGCCATTGGCCACACCTGCGCGGGGCCAGGGCTCCCGGAAGCGGCTGCCGTCGCCGGGCCCCGGGTTGGGCCCGCGCAGTCGCTGTCTTGGCCGCCCGGGACTGCTGGGGAGCGGGCTCGGCGGCGCCGGGGAGGTCCGGGCGGCGCCGCCCTTCCGCGCCTGCCCTTCCTGCCCTCTCGCCGAGGAGCGGCGGGGTCCCGGCGGGGCCTGATGACGGGGCCTGAAGCGGGTCCACTGTGGAGGACGTCCTGAGCGCGGGCGCACACAGGCCTGCGACCCTCCCCTTCCGCGCTCGCACCTGCTGGGCTCCTTCCCGCACCCTGGCTCCCGGCGCAGGCGCTCCCGCTGCAGAGCCGCTCCGGGCCCGGGCGTGCGGTCCAGGCGTGCGGTCCTGGCGGGGTGCAGACACCTGCTGCGGCTCCCTGCGCCCCCTGCCACCCGCCAGCAGGCCTCGCCGGCCCCCCGCCGAGGCGGACGCCCGGGCCTCGGGGACTGGGTATCGGGTTGCTGCAGTGGCCGCTGGCAGGGCGCCCTGGAGGTGAGGGCCGGCCCGCGAGGTGAGGCTGCCTCTGCCTGGCCCCTGGCTGTGAGTGCCGCGTCCCTGCCGGGGAATTCTCTACCTTGGCCTACTGTGGGAGCCACCTGGGCTGCTTGGCCTGTGCCACAGCCGCTGGACCTTGACCGCTGGGCCTGCGCGTGGGTGACAGCACCGCTTTTGTGCCTGCTGAGAATCCACAGTCTCTGTTCTGTCCTCTCAGCCTCCTGGGACAGGTGATGGTGCTGTGGCCCTGACCCTGCACCGCCTGAGGCTTTGGGGCCTTGGAAGAAGCCGGGTGGTAGGTGCTTCTGTCAGGCTCCTGGCCCCACTGGGCCTCCTGGGATGACCCGACAGCCTCCCTTCCTCTGTCCCCACCTTGAGTTTGGGGTCTGGGTGGGGGCAGGTGTGGCTGTGGCAGGGCAGAGATAGCACACGCATCTCTTGGGTACAGGTGAGGTGTGAGGTGACACCGGCTGGATCCTGGCTGAGGGGAGTGCAGGGCCCTGTCGTCCTTCCCCTGGCGTGGCCTGGGGCGAGCAGGCCATTGCTGACCACAGGGAAGGGACGGCCCCGCGGTGCGTGACTGGCCTGGGTGAGCAGGCTCCCCTGGCCTCCGGGTGGACGTGGTGGGTGGGTGAATGCTCACGCCTGTAATCCCAGCACTTTGGGCAGCTGGCCCAAGAGCCGAGGGAGCACTGGCTGATGGTCCTACCTCACAGAGGCTGGTCTGAGTGAGGGAAAAAAAGGAGGGTTGTGAGCTAAGGAGTAGGAGATGGGCCCTGATGGGCTGGAAAGCACGATTCAGGCTGCTGCAAGTGAAGTGGGAGGGTGTACAGGGGCCCCCGGGGGTTTCCCCCAGCCCTGCCTGGGATGGAAACGGAACGACTATGGTTTCTTTTCCTCATTCAAAGGATGCTTGTCAATCCTGCTGGGAGCCAGTAGGGAGGCCCTCAGCCCCCAGGAGGACAGCAGGCCTGCCCGGGCCCCAGGGCTTGCTCACTTACTCTGTCGATGAGTGTCGGTGACAATCAGCACCCAGCCATGAGGTCACCGGCTGTCTCAAGGGCTGACGCGGAGGGAGGCCTGGGAGGGAGCAGTTCTCTGGAGCCCAGGCTGGCCCAGTTCAGGGCTGGGGGTCAGGCAGGACCACCTCTTGTTCTGCTGTTACTGGGGTGGGCGACCAGGGCCGACAGTGGTTCTCGGAGCACTCATGGTGGGCCTGATGCAATTCTCTCCACGTGCCACGGGCCAGCCTCAGTAACCCTCAGTGCCCTGGCAAGTGGCACGGTTGTTACTCTCATGATACAGATTTGGAAACAGGACTGGGGGAGTGGCTTACAGGTCACAGCTTCTGTGGCAGGCGTGAGTCCTTTGGGATGAGGATGAGGAGTAGGTGGGTCTTCACGGTCCAAGTGCAGGTGGTGCAAGGGAGGGGCTGCTGAACAGGTGGGAGCCCCAGCTCGAGAAGAAAGTTCCAGTGGCCACTCGAGAACACGGCCCAATCATGATCTTCCTTAGAGTCAGAGCAGCCTGCAGCCTCCAACAGCTTGTCCTTGGTTGTGCATCTGAACACAGGAAACATTTTTTATTTTTATTTTATTTATTTATTTTTTTGAGACGGAGTCTCACTCTGTCGCCCAGGCTGGAGTGCGCTGGCGCAATCTCGGCTCACTGCAAGCTCTGCCTCCCCGGTTCACGCCATTCTCCTGCCTCAGCCTCCCTAAGAGCTGGGACTACAGGCACCCACCACCACACCCGGCTAATTTTTGCATTTTTAGTAGAGACGGCGTTTCACCGTGTTAGCCAGGATGGTCTCGATCTCCTGACCTCGTGATCCGCCCAGCCCAAAGTGCTGGGATTACAGGCGTGAGCAACCGTGCCCGGCCAGGAAACGCTTTTTAAACCTGCATGGGGGAGGAGGGACAGGGCTTGCAGGGCCCCTGCAAAGAGGTGCAACATTCAAGTCCAGAAGGCGAAAGAAGTCACACTCTAACTAGGTGACTGCCAGTAAGCCACTCAGTCCTGCAGCCAAGCCCTGTCTGGTGGCTTTCCTGTTGCGAAAGGCTTGGTTCCCTTCAGCCTGTTCTGCCATTACAAGCAGTCTGCAAGCTGGAAAGAAGAGGGAGTGGGGTCATATGCCTCCAGCAGCAAGGAGACCCCTCATAATGGACGCCATGTACTGCTCTGGCTTCTCCGTGGGCAGAACTGCATCCTGTGGTCCTGCCTGATTCGATGATTTGAAAAGGCAGAAACGTGGCCTCTGCCATTGGCCTGGCCAGTGAAAACGGGCTCCCTGGGAAATTCACCCAGCCTGACCTGAAGCAGTTGCTGAGAGGCAGAGGAGCAGCTCCAGGTGTTTTGGCAGGGAAGCAGCTGGCAGCTGTGCAGGAGCCCCGTGCCTCCCGTGTTCTTACTGAGGAGTGTGTGGGGCAGCTCAGGACAGGTTTCACTTTGGACGGTGGTTGGAGGCTGCTCACTCTGGCAGAGTCATCTCAAAGAGCCTTGGTGTATGTGCAAAACGGGGCCATCTGCATGGGCACTGGGAAGATCACAGAGCCTGGGCCCTTAGGATGACCCAGGGGTCAGTTGGATACTGTTTGTTTTTGTGGAGTCAGATGTCCCATGACGGTTTTTGCGATGCTTTGCTAGTATGAGCAGTGGTGTGTGAGGCTCTCAGTTAAATACCATGAGATTCTAAGTGGAATTCTGGGTCTCCTGGTATGCACAGGTAAAATTACAGTAGACCTGTCCCACTCTTTGCCAGAACCTCATACCTGTCTGCAGTTTGACTGGTGTAAGGGGTGTTTGTGTTCCACCTCCCTCCAACGTGTGTTGGGACATTTATTTAATTAATTAATTTATTTATTTACGTTGCTCTTGTTGCCCACGCTGGAGTGCAGTGGTGCAATCTCAGCTGCTCACCGCAACCTCTGCCTCCCTGGTTCAAGTGATTCTTCTGCCGCAGACTCCCGAGTAGCTGGGACTACAGGCGCCTGCCACCACCCCCGGCTAATTTTTTGTATTTTTAGTAGAGGTGGGGGTTTCACCGTGTCAGCCAGGATGATCTCGATCTCCTGACCTCGTGATCCGCCTGCCACGGCCTCCCACAGTGCTGGGATTACAGGCTGAGCCACCGCGCCTGGCCGGGTTTTCTCTAATTTCTAGTGAGGTTGGATGTCTGTTCCAGTTATCTACTGCTAAGTGCAAGTCACGGTCACCTCAAGTCACACACCATTCCTAAACAGTTAACACAACCATTTGATTGTATCTCACAGCGTTGTGGGTTAGGAATCTGGACAGTGAGGGCAGGGTTAATCTTCTGTGCCACCAGCCGGGATCACTTGAGGGTGCTTGGCTGGCATACAGTTAGTCTGGGGACCACTGCCCTCTTTCCGGCATCCTCTGTGGGTTCCAGCATTTTTCTTTTTTTTTCTTTTTGAGATGAAGTCTTGCTCTGTCACCCAGGCTAAAGTACATTTGTGTGATCTCAGTTCACTGCAGCCTCTGCCTCACGGGTTCAAGTGATCCTTATGCCTCAGCCTCCCAAGTAGCTGGGATTACAGGCATGCGCCACCATGCCCGGCTAATTTTTCTATTTTTTTTTTTTTGGGATGGAGTTTCACTCTCGTTGCTCAGGCTGGAGTGCAATGGCGCGATCTCGGCTCACTGCAACCTCCGCCTCCCAGGTTCAAGCGATTCTCCTGCCTCAGCCTCCCTAGTAGCTGGGATTACAGGCATGTGCCACCATGCCTAGCTAATTTTGTATTTCTAGTAGAGATGGGTTTTCTCCATGTCGGTCAGGCTGGTCTCGAACTCCTGACCTCAGGTGATCTGCCTGCCTCGGCCTCCCAAAGTGCTGGGATTACAGGCATGAGCCACCGTGCCCAGCCTTTTTTGTATTTTTAGTAGAGATGGGGTTTCACCATGTCGGCCAGGCTGGTCTTGAACTCCTGACCTCAAGTGATCCACCTGCCTTTGCCTTCCAAAGTACTGGGATTACAGGTGTGAGCCACTGCACCCAGCTGGGTCCCAGCATTTGCGGGATTCAAGGCCGGGATGTGCAGTCTGTCAGGAGTGTTAAAAGCATTGCAGCATTTCCAGTCCCCAGGCCTCCTCTCCTTGCTTCAGCCACGCCCACCCTCGTCTGTGCCTGCTCATGCTCGTGTGCTTCTGTTGGGCTGTCTGCTGGTCCACAGGAGGATCACTGGTGTTCCGGATTTTCAGCATGGAGACAGTATGGGGTCTGGCTCGAGGAGGGCCTGGCTAACAGAGCATGGATTCAAAATCAGAGCAGAGCTGGGTACCATGGCTCAAACCTGTAATCCCAACACTTTGAGAGGCTGAGGCAGGTGGATTGCTTGAGCTCAGGAGTTTGAGACCAGCCTGGACAGCATGGCAAAACCTCATCTCTATAAGAAAAAAAAAAAAAAAAAAAAAAGGCCAGGTGTGGTGGCATGTACCTGTAGTCCCAGCTACTTGGGGGGCTGAAATGGGTGGATCGCTTGAACACAGGAGGTCGAGGCTGCAGTGAGCCGAGATCGTGCCACTGCACACTAGCCTGGGCGGCGGGAGTGAGACCGTGTCTCAAAAACAACAACAACAAAAAACAAACAAAAAATGGACCGAGGTTGGGGTGGTGAGGTTGGGGTGGCGAGGCTGGGCTGGAATGGAGGCTGAGGCCAGGCCCTGGCAGCGCCCAGCGGGTAGAAGGCATGCAGCAGGAACCAAGGGCCACCCTCAGGGATGGGGGACTGGGCCTGACAGCTGCCGAGGGGGAGGGCAGGATGCATATGGAGAGCCACGTGGGGCTGCAGCTGAGCCAAGGATCGCGAGAGGAATCCTGCTGCTCTGGGTGGCAGGCAGAAGGCCTGGGCCACAGGTGGGGCCTGCTGGGGAGACCACAGGTGAGGCAGGTATGGCTGACCCTGGGTGCTCTGCACACCGGTACTCCTCCTGCCTGGCTGCTCCCTCAGCAGGTGTCAGAGTCTGAGTCACCTTCTCCTCACGTGACCCCCACCAGGACCAGGCAGGGAGGTGGCCATCTTTGGCCCTGACTCAGCCCTGCAGGGAGAAGAGGGGCTGGAGCTGCAGGTGGCCTGCCACTGGCTCCCCCAACCCCTGCCCACCTGGGTCCTGTGTTGTGTGTACTTCTGCTGTGTCTGTCCTCCCTTTTGACCAGCTTCTACTGGACCTGGTTGTCCAGCCATGATCTTCTGATCATCGTGGTTTCTGGACACACATCTGTTGGACTGAGGAATTTGTGTTCCTGGCCACAGAACAGTGGCAACCTCTGCCTCAAGCAGTTCCTGGTTTGGGCACTCCCCAGGGGAGGCCGGAGAGGACCGAGCCGTCTCCTGTGCAGAAAGTCAGCCCCGCTGGGCAGTGCTCGCCCAGGAAGTAGGGCCCCACCCAATGGTGTGCTGACTGTGGAACACTGTGTCTGCCCAGGCGGGTCTGGCCACATTCCTGCAGCATGATGGTTGGCAGTTAGCTTCCCGGAGCGTGGACAGGTCCTTCCCTGCCTAACTGACTTGTCCACAGGGCAGCAAGAAGATGCGTCCCTTGGTGTGTCCTGAGTATCTCCTGTAGGCAGCTGAGCTTTCGCAGGTCTGGCTGGGAGCCAAGGTTACCAATTTAGGGGGTAACCCAGCCATCATCTGGATGAGCGTTGGGGTCTTTCTGCTCTGGATTGCAGGGCAGACGTCGTTTTGTGCTGGTCAGGCCCCTCGCCAGCCTGATTCCCTCGGAGACCCCCAAGACAGGAGATAGGCAGGAGGTGTCCTCTGAAGTGGCATGGGCTGCTTGCTCACTGGCCTTCCCAGGACCCTGCCCAGGTGGCGCTGCTTGGCCCCAGGTCGAATTCCTGTGCTGGCAGCAAGCAGGGGCCTGGGCCGTGGGCTGGCTAGGGCTCATGCAGCCTTCCCCTTTGCAGCCATCCGGGTGACCTGCACAGGCTCCTGCGGGGTCTCCAACAAGGCTAATGACACAGCGTGGGTAGTGGAGGAGGGTTACTTCAACAGTTCCCTGTCGCTGGCAGACAAGGGTAAGTCTGGGAGCCAGTTCCCGAGTGGTGACCCCTGGGGACAGCCCTTGGAGTGGGGCCTGTCTGTCCTTCTGTCCTCCCCCTTTCCTGGATCTGCCTCTTGGATCTGGCACTGGCCCATCTTGTCCCAGGGTTGTGGGCCCTGATGGCTTTCTCACAGGGGCTGGGTGGCTGAAGGGGCCACCTTTCCCTTGTGTTGGATTTGGGTGGCCTCTGACCCCTGGCACAGCTGTTTCACCCTTGCCCCATTCCCAAACCACTCTCCTGTTCAAGCCAAGCTCTTATCCTCAGTCCTTCACCCAGGCCACAGCCCTGTGCTGCTGTGGCACTGGTGACTGAGACAGGGAGACCCAGTGTGAGCTGGTCAGCTGCAGTGCCCACTCTTATCCTGGCCCTGTGGCCACCTCAGGCCTCTTGAGGCGTGTCCCTACCGCCCCCCCACCTCCCTCCTGTCTCTGCAGGGAGCCTGCCCGCTGGAGAGCACAGCTTCCCCTTCCAGTTCCTGCTTCCTGGTGAGAGCCCAGCCTGGACAGGCCTGGTGATGACCAACTGGTGGGAGGTGGGCTCTGCAGGGTGGAAGGCAGCCAGGTGCCAGTGCCTGCTCTCTCCCCAGCCACAGCACCCACGTCCTTTGAGGGTCCTTTTGGGAAGATCGTGCACCAGGTGAGGGCCGCCATCCACACGCCACGGTTTTCCAAGGATCACAAGTGCAGCCTCGTGTTCTATATCTTGAGCCCCTTGAACCTGAACAGCATCCCAGACATTGAGGTGAGGATGGCACAGTGACCTCCTTGGTGGGTCCCCACCCTCATGGAGGCTGGGGAAGAGCCGGGCAGGCATTGCTTCATCCCAGTGTCCTGTCCCCAGCTGAGGTGAGGGGGGCCAGGGTCTGGAGGCAGTGGCCTCTTTGCCCTGAGCTGACTGCTGATGTCCAGGGGCAGGGCGTGGCAGGGCTGAGGGGCCTGTCCTAATGCCACAGGGATCCAGCCTGCCCACACCTGCTAAGCCCCTCCCTGGCCCTCCCCCCAAGCAACCCAATGTGGCCTCTGCCACCAAGAAGTTCTCCTACAAGCTGGTGAAGACAGGCAGCGTGGTCCTCACAGCCAGCACTGATCTCCGCGGCTATGTGGTGGGGCAGGCACTGCAGCTGCATGCCGACATTGAGAACCAGTCAGGCAAAGACACCAGCCCTGTGGTGGCCAGTCTGCTGCAGGTCAGAGCCCCCGCCAGTTGCCTGGACCGGCCTCCTGGGGTGGGCTGGCAGCCTGCGCAGGCTCACAGGCTGGTCCTTCCCCAGAAAGTATCCTATAAGGCCAAGCGCTGGATCCACGACGTACGGACCATTGCGGAGGTGGAGGGTGCGGGCGTCAAGGCCTGGCGGCGGGCGCAGTGGCACGAGCAGATCCTGGTGCCTGCCTTGCCCCAGTCGGCCCTGCCGGGCTGCAGCCTCATCCACATCGACTACTACTTACAGGTTTGCTGCTGCTGGGGGCGGGGCGGCCTGAGGCCTAGTGGCCTTGGCCCTGGCCCCTCATGCCCCACCTCAATCCTGTCCAGGTCTCTCTGAAGGCGCCGGAAGCTACTGTGACCCTCCCGGTCTTCATTGGCAATATTGCTGTGAACCATGCCCCATTGAGCCCCCGGCCAGGCCTGGGGCTGCCTCCTGGGGCCCCACCCCTGGTGGTGCCTTCCGCACCACCCCAGGAGGAGGCTGAGGCTGCGGCTGGCAGCCCCCACTTCTTGGACCCCGTCTTCCTCTCCACTAAGAGCCATTCGCAGCAGCAGCCCCTGCTGGCCACCTGGAGTTCTGTGCCTGGTGCCCCCGAGCCCTGTCCTCAGGATGGCAGCCCTGCCTCACACCCGCTGCGCCCTCCCTTGTGCATTTCAACAGGTGCCACTGTCCCCTACTTTGCAGAGGGCTCCGGGGAGCCAGTGCCCACCACCAGCACCTTGATTCTTCCTCCAGAGTACAGCTCTTGGGGCTACCCCTATGGTGAGTCCAGGGCCAGGGCTTGGCAGGGAGGGGACGCCAGGAGCCCCATGCAGACCCTGCTTTCTTCCCGCAGAGGCCCCACCGTCTTATGAGCAGAGCTGCGGCGGCGTGGACCCCAGCCTGACCCCTGAGAGCTGACCCCGTGCTGCCTTCTCCAGGCAGGCCTGGCCTCTGCCCTGGGACTGGGGCATCCAGGGCCTCGTGCCTTCTCTCTCGGCCTGGCCTGGCCCATTCAGGACCTGCCCAGCCTCTGCCAGCTCCTCTGGCATCTGCCCTCTTCTCCCTGGGGCTGGGGTGGGGGTGGCAGGGAGCTGGGACCTGGAGAGACGACTCCTGTAAATAAAACACTTTATTTGTAGAGCTGGGCCTCACCGGCCTCGCCTTGGGCACCCTCCAGCCTCTGGCAGGGCCTGACCCTGACCCCATCCTGGGCTCTGCTCATGCCAGGGCAGACCCTGCTCCTCAGGTGCCCCCTACTACCCTGGGGGTGTGCTTAGGCTGCCATGCCTGGGTGGAGCCGCCGGGCTGGTTCCCTTTAACAGAGGACCGGGGCTGGTGCTGGGCCTTCCAGAGCTGCCTAAGGACACGTCCTTGGAGCCCGGCTCACGAATTGGGGCCTCACATAACCTTGGTGTTTGGTTAAATTTGTGCCTCGGCTCCTGTTGCGTTTAGGCACCCAGGTTCCCAGGCGGTGTGGTCTGGACCTCCCCTGCTGAGAAAGCCACCGGAGCGTGGAGGGGCTTGCCCAGGTCCCTCCGACAGGAGACCCTGCTCCCTGGGCCTCGGCCCCTGCCGGCACCACTGCCAGGCCTGGCTCTGAGGGACGCTGCTTCTCCCCTGCCCACATCTCCAAGGCCTGAAAGGCAGGGTTCTGTGGAGCAGCATTTCTCAAAGGGGCATCCTGCAGACGTTCTAGCCGCAAGGGAGGCCCTGTATTGCTGGCTAGCCTGCCTGGAGGGCGCTTCCAGAAACAATGGAGGTGGTGGTGAAGGACTGTGGGTTCAAATTCCAGTTCTCCTGTAGGGCGAAGGGGCGGCTGTGGCTAGGTTTGTCAGTTACCTTATCTATAAAATGCACAGGACCAGGCCGGGCACGGTGGCTCCCGCCTGTATGTAATCCCAGTACTTTGGGAGGCTGAGGCAGGTGGATCGCTTGAGGTCAGGAGTTCCAGATCACTCTGGGCAACATAGTGAAACTCCATCTGTAAAAAAAAAAAAAAAAAAAAAATAGCTGGGCATCGTGTCACATGGTTGTAATCCCAGCTACTCAGGAGGCTGAGGCAGGAGAATCGCTTGAACCCGGGAGGCAGAGGTTACAGTGATCTGAGATTGTGCCACTACTCCGGCCTGGGTGACAGAGCGAGACTGCCTCAAAAAATAAAACCCCACAAAAAACTCATGGGACTGTAGGGGACAGCCCCCCCCCACCCTCATAGCATGACAGTTTATTTCTTGAACAGTCCAGAGGGGGCAGATCCTGGCCTTGTGGCAGAGTTGTCATTCCTACATAGTGGTTCCCATCCCTGGCTCCCAGATGGCTGTTAACAGCTTTCACCACTGCCCGGCCTAATGGTGGGACTTTTAAGGGACAGACTGGGAAATGGATTGTCACTTTTTCTCTCTGACCTGTCCCCTTCCCGTTGGAATTGTGGTCTTTAGCCAGGCAGTCCTGTACTTGGCTAAAATTTTACTAATTATGGGACGGGCAGCAAGAATACTGGAGAACAGCAGAAAGTGTACCACAGGCAGGGTCACCTGTGAAGCACCTGCTGGAAGCAGTGCAGTATGTGGCTGAAAGGAAGGCCTCCTGGGCTGAATCCCATCACTGCCTCTCACCACTCCCTTGCTTCAGTTCAGTCACTTATAAAATGTGGGTAAGAACAGTGCCTGCCTCTCAGGACTGACCTGAAGTTTGCGGTGTTAGCATGTCACGTGCTGAGCAGCATCTTGACATAAGTGCTGAGGGGCACCAAGGGTAGCAGCTGATTGCAAACTGGAGTCAAACAGCTGCTTGAAGCCTGCTTCCCACACCCTCACTTAGGGTGGATGTTTGCTTGGTGGAGGATTTCTCTTCACATTTTAACTCCCTTTATTCAGTCAACAATTTTTTTTTTTTTTTTTTTTTTTTTTGAGATAGAGTCTTGCTCTGTCACCCAGGCTGGAGTGCAGTGGCGGCGATCTCAGTTTATTGCAACCTCCGCCTCCCGGGTTCACACCATTCTCCTGCCTCAGCCTCCCGAGTAGCAGGGTCTACAGGCGCCCAGCACCAGCCCTGGCTAATTTTTTGTATTTTTAGTAAACATGGGGTTTCACCATGTTAGCCAGGCTGGTCTCGATCTCCTGACCTCATGATCTGCCCGCCTCGGCCTCCCAAAGTGCTGGGATTACAGGCGTGAGCCACCGCGCCTGGCCCAGTCAACAAATATTTTGTCTCCTGTACACCAGGTATTGTTCTAGGCACCATGGACTTACATTCCAGTAGGGAGACAATATTGCAAGTCAGGATGTGGGAGAGTCAGATGACACTGTGATGGAGCAAAGTCAGTCAACGAAGACAGGTATGGGGAGGCAGTATCATTTTAACTAGGGAGGAGAGGGAAGGCTTCTCTTAACAGGTGATATTTAAACTCAAGGATGGTAAAGAGGCAAGCCACAAAGACACTTGAAATAAAGGTTTCAGGGAAGGGACAGACAGCAGCAGGGGCGGTGGAGAGGTGGGTGTGGGGCAGGGTGGGGCAGGAGGGCCATGAAAGTGCTCGTGTCTCCTGCGAGGGCTCAGGGCGCTCGGCCTGTCATAAATGGACTTAGGCTTTGGCAGAGCAGTTTAGCTGCCCTAAAGAAACCTGGGAAGGTTCCCTTGGCACTTGGGATTGTCCGTTTACTTTTCTATGTGCGCTGTCTATGCTGGACTTGAGATAATTCTCCGGAGTCCGACTCACCAGGAGGCTTGGGTGTCACCCAGATTGACCTTCAAGGCTCATTTGTTGTCAGTACAGTACCCGTCCCCTCGGTTCACGCGACCATCCAGAAACCTCAAATTCAGTCCATGCTTCTTGTTTTGGGTCTCGGGGCTGGGATAAGGCGAGCTGACCACTGCGGGGCATATAGGTAGTTTCTGTGCTGCTGGGGGCGCTCTCCAGGGAAGGCTACTGGGTCTGCAGAAAAGGCTTTGGCTTGTGCATACCTGGGCGGCAGGCATATGAGTGGCAGCGAGAGCGGGGTAACCAGAGAGGGCACACCCTCCCAAGTTGGCATCTCCACAACTGCAGAACCTCCCCCATCAGGGCAACCCTCCCGGTTGGGACACCGCCCCCAGCCAGACACATCCTCCTAGCAGAACACCCATGCTTAGCCGGAGCCGCTCCCCCGCCAGGCACCTCCCCAACGGGAAATCATCCCCAGTGGGACAGCCCCCGCCAGTCCAGGCATCCCCACCGTTAGGGACACCCCCTCCGGCCGGAGCATCCCCTCGGCAGGGGCGTTCCTCCCAACCAGGGGACACCCGCCGCAACGGGAACCTGCCTGAACCAGAGCACCCTCCCGCGTCGGGGACACCCCACAGGCGGCTCCCCCCCAGGCCGCGGCCCAGGGAGTCAGCCTTCCGCGCAAGCCGGCGAAATCAAAGTGCGTCCGGGGTTAGAAGTCAGAGGTCGGAGCCACGGGTCTTTCTCCTTCTTCGGCCAGCCCACCAGAACGTCAATTTAGAATGAGATATGTGTTGAAAATGGGAAGGCTACTCCCCATCCACTACTAGGACTTTAGCGGGCGGGTTCTCCGGCTGCAGGTCTCCTACCCCGCCGGCGCGCGTTCCGGTTCCGGCCGCCTCAGGCCCGGCGCTTGGGGCGCCGCACGCCTGGTCCCAGTGCGCAGGCGCTGCACCGGTCGGGCTCCAACGCGCAGGCGCGGGCGCAGGCGCAGGCGCAGACGTAGGCGATCGGCCCCGCCCCGACTCTCGGCCGCGAGGCGCGGGCGGGGCGATGGCGCGCGGGAGGGGCGGGGCCACGCTGCGGGCCCGGGCCATGGCCGCCGCCGATGCCGAGGTGAGCAGCGGGGCCGGCGGGGGGCAGCGCGGGGGCGGCGGGCAGCGGCGGAGGCGGCGCGGGGGCGAAGAACCGGGCGGGGCGGCGGCAGGCGGCCGGCGGGCGGGCGGGGCCCTGGGCCCCCCGCCGCCGCCGCCGCCGCCGCCGCCGCCTCAGGCCGAGGCCGGGCCGAGGCCGCCGGGCGTCCGGCCCGCGCTCCCGCCGGGCGCGCTTTGTGCGCGGCCCGGGCCGGGCGGCGGCTGGGGGCGCGGGCGGGGGCGCAGGTGAGGGAGGCGACCGCGTACCTGCGCCCGCGCCCCCCACGGACCCCGTGCCGCCGCCGCCGCCCGCGAGCCGGATCTGCGGGGAGGGCCTCGGCCAGGGTGCCGGGGAGGTGCGGAGGACAAAAGGAAAAGTAGCGGGGCCGGCCAACTTTGGAGCGCCGGCCGAGGCGAGGCTGTCCCTCCTCTCGGAGCTCTTCCTTCGCTCCGTTGACCTTTCACTTTGTTCTGAGTAGGATGGCACCATCTTTAACGAAAAGTTGGCCAGTCCCGGCGTGTTTCTCCCCAGACAATGCTGCTCCAGCCCTGCTGGCTGTCAGAAGCAGGAAAGCACGCTCGGTGGGAAGCTTGCGGACTCAAGTTTATTTCCAAACCAGCAGCTTTAAAGGGCTGTCGATGTAAAAAGTTCACATTCTTTTGTTAATGGTCTCGGCCTTCCCCGTGCTCATTCTCAAGGATAGTTTGTTTCCTTGCTTAGGAAAGGAAGCAGCATAGAGATTAAAGTCTTGCGAGTGGACCACTGGCGTCCCTCTGAAGGAAAAGCAAGCAGGAGGTGGTGTGTCCGTGGAGATGCAGAAATAGTGTGGTCTTAGGGCTGAAAAGGGGACCGGTTTGGAGAAAAGTGCTAGCTTAGAAGTATTTCTTTGAAATTAACTATCTAATAACAGTTGAGACTTCTAAAGCTTAGAAAGTTAAGGTATAGTAAGAAGCCGTACAGCATCCTGGTGCATAGACTTAACACTGTATTTTAATTCAGGTAATGTATGGCCTTTTTGTTTGTTTTTTTCCTGCATTTTTGGGGGGTGTTGAAATAAGTAAACTGGGAAGGTGCAGGGGAATTCTTAAATTCAATGCAAGGAGTTTTTGCTGAGTACCTGCAGCATTCAAGGAATGAATATTAGTCACTGAGAACAAAAAGCGAAATTAGAAAACTTCAAGTCACTTCCAGGCTTGTAGGGGAGAAGACGTGTAGTGATGAATTATATCATTTATGAAGTACCCACTGGATCCCACACACTGTGCAAGACCTTTAGATCAGGCGCCTCACTCAGTTTCTTCACCCTGTGCAGCAGGTGTTGTTATTTCCTCTTTTAAATTATTATTTATTATTATTATTTTTTGAGACAGGATCTCTCTTTGTCACTCAGGCTGGAATGCAGAGGCATGATCACGGCTCACTGCAGCTTCGACCACCCAGGCTCAAGGGAGTCTCCCACCTCGGGTGCTGCCACACCTGGCCAATTTTTTTGTATTTTTTTTTGTAGAGACCAGGATTTCACCATGTTGCCCAGGCTGGTCTTGAACTTTTGTACTCAAGCGATCTGCCTGCCTCGGCCTCCCTAAGTGCTATGATTACAGACATGAGCCATTGTGCCCGCCCTGTTGTTTCCTGTTTAGCTGAGGAGGAAGGGTTAGATAATTTGGCCAGTCGGTTGTAGGACTAGCACTAGTACGGTGTTGGGCACGTAGTAGGTGTTTAATACATGACCAACGAGCAAATGGCTCCAGATGTCTCTGGTTCCATAGGCAGCCGTGAATAGAGGGCTTTACACACCTGATGATAGTGACAGCCTGTGTTGATTGAGCCCTGACTTGTGCCCAACCCTGCCGTAGTCCCAGTGCCTTGCATGAATTCAATAATTTGAGCCTAGCAGCAACCTTAAGAGGTAGGTACTGTTATCTCCTCGTTTATAAATGAGAAGACAGGCGCAGTGAGGCCCAAGATTGAAGAGCCTGTGGCCAAGAAGATGGAGATGCAGGTGGTTTGGCTGTAGAGCTGGTGCTTGCTAAACGTGTTATATCCGTGATGGTCATTTTAGGTTAATAAAAGCTCTGTTTTTAGATTCATGATTCTAAGGGTTTATCATCAAGGTGTATGAGAAGGTCCAGAGAGCCCTTGTGTGTAGTGCAGCAACTCTGGCCTTCTGAACAGTAGGTAGGCATGGGATCACTGTTGTCACTAAACCTGGGAAATGATTCCTGGGTCAGGGTTCATTAATTGCCAAATGATTAAGGTAATAAAGCTGACACTGGAAACTTATCTAACTTCATTTCTTTCCCTTCATTTACAAAGATAGTCAATACATTTTCATACCAAAAAGAACTGGCCAGCCGTGGTGGCTCATGCCTGTAATCCCAGCAGTTTAGGAAGCCGAGGTGGGCAGATCACTTGAGGTCAGGAATTCGAGACCAGCCTGGCCAACATGGTTGAAACCCTGTCTCTACTGAAAATACAAAAATTATCTGGGCATAGTGGTGCGTGCCTGTAATTGCAGCCTGGGCAACAGAGTGAGAGACTGTCTCAGGGAAAAAAAAAACCAAAAAACTACTGAGGTAGTTGAATATATCCTCCATTCCCCATTTGTGGATTAGTTAGTAAATGAGGCATCTTAGGGTTTAAATATGTCCAGGGTCACTGAGGATCAGATCCTAGGGTTTCTTTAACTCAAGGCTTTTGTCTCAGCAAAATGTCATCTTCCAGCAGGAAGGCTTTCTCAGGCAAGTAGCAGCGTGGCTACTATGTATCGCTTCCTTATTTTTTCTTTTTTAAAATAATGCAGGCACGTGCACATAATTTAAAAAATCAGTGCTAAAACACTTTAAAAAAGCTGTTCTCATCTCCTGTCTTTCTTTTTTTTTCTTTTTTTGTTTTTATTTTTTTCTTTCATTATTACTATAAGTTTTAGGGTACATGTGCACAATGTGCAGGTTTGTTACATATGTATACATGTGCCATGTTGGTGTGCTGCACCCATTAACTCATCATTTAGCATTAGGTATATCTCCTAATGCTATCCCTCCCCCCTCCCCTCTTTTTTTTCTTTTTGAGAATGAGTCTTGATCTATTGCCCAGGCTGGAGTGCAGTGGCCCAATCTTGTCTCACTGCAGCCTCCGCCTCCCGGGTTCAAGTGATTCTCGTGCCTCAGCTTCCCTGGTAGCTGGGATTACAGGTGCCCACCACCACACCCAGCTAATTTTTGTATTTTTAGTAGAGACGGGGTTTCACCATGTTGGCCAGGCTTGTCTCGAACTCCTGACCTCAAGTGATCTATCTGCCTTGGCCTCCTAAAGTGCTAGGATTACAGGCGTGAGCCACCGCCCCCGGTCTTTCTAGAGAAGAAGCATCTCCTGTCTTTCTAGAGAAGAAGCAGCCCACTTGCAGCTCTTGAGCATTTACTTCATGTTTCTAAATATATGTTTGTATTGTCATGTCTTTATTCACCGATTTTAGGGGTCGACTATGGAATTCCATTAATGGTGGATTAGTGTAAGATTTAGAGAAGATTTTTGTTCTCTTGTGTTCATCCTGCCCCAATCAGAATGTATGTTCTTGGCCAGGGCCAGCAGCTCACGCCTGGGAGGCTGAGGTGTGAGGATCCCCTGAGCCCAGGAGTTTGAGACTAGCCTTGTCTCTACTAGAACTAAAAAAGTTAGCTGGGTGTGGTGGTGGTATGTGCCTGTAGTCCCAGCTACTTGAGGGGCTGAGGTGGGAGGATCGCTTGATCCCAGGAGGCCAAGGCTGCAGTGAGCTGTGATTGTGCCACTGCCCTGCAGCCTGGGTGACAGAGCAAAATCCTGTCTCAAAAAAAAAAAAACAAAAAAAAAACACATCCAGGCGCGGTGGCTCACACCTGTAATCCCAGTGCTTTGGGAGGCCGAGGCGGGCGGATCACGAGGTCAGGAGATCGAGACCATTCTGGCTAACACACAGTGAAACCCTGTCTCTACTAAAAATACAAGAAAATTAGCCGAGTGTGGTGGCGGCTGCCTGTAGTCCCAGCTACTCGGGAGGCTGAGGCAGGAGAAGGGCGTGAACCCGGGAGGCAGAGCTTGCAGTGAGCCGAGATCGCGCCACTGCACTCCAGCCTGGGTGACAGAGCGAGACTCCGTCTCAAAAAAAAAAAAAAAAAAAAAGAATGCATGTTCCCTCTGCCTGGTACACAGCATCATCCAAAGGAGTCTCTTCACCTTTCCCTGCGTCTGATGCCGCTTGCTGTTTATTCCCTCCTGGTGATGGAACACACTCTCTGGTAGCTAGCCAGGAAGGTATGGTAAGCGGCAAACTTTTGGGGTTTGCGTGTCTGAAAATGTATTTATTCTTTTGTTTTTTTTTTTTTTTGAGATGGAGTTCCGCTCCGTCGCCCAGGCTGGAGTGCAGTGGCACGATCTCCACTAACTGCAGCCTCTGCCTCCTGGGTTCAAGTGATTCTCCTGCCTCAGCCTCCCGAGTAGCTGGAATTACAGGTGCTTGCTACCACGCCTGGCTAATTTTTGTATTTTTAGTAGAGACGGGGTTTCAACTTCTTGGCCAGGCTGCTCCTGAACTTCCAACCTCAGGTGACCCGCCCACTTCGGCCTCCTAAAGTGCTGGGACTACAGGAGTGAGCCCCTGCACCCGGCCGCAAATGTCTTTATTCTGCCCATGCGCTTAGCAAGTTTGACTGGTAGGTTGGAAAGTCATTTTGAAGTCATAGCTCCAATATCTTTCAGTTTTCATTGTTGCTCTTGAGAAGTCTTGTTTGGTCTTTTTTCTTTTTGAGACAGTCTGGAGTAGTGGTTCCATCATAGTTCTCTGCAGCCTTGACCTCCCGGGCTGAAGTAATCTTCCTGCCTCAGTGCCCCGAGTAGTACCTGGGACTGCAGGCGTGTGCCGCCATACCTGGTTGATTTTTCTTTCTTTCTTTCTTTTTTTTTATTTTGAGATGGAGTCTTACCCTGTTGCCCAGGCTGGAGTGCAGTGGCGCCATCTCGGCTCACTGCAACCTCTGCCTCCTGGGCTCAAGTGGTTCTCCTGCCTCAACCTCCCGAGTAGGTGGGATTAACAGGTGTGCACCATCACACCCGGAAAATTTTTTTGTATTTTTAGTAGAGAAGGGGTTTCACCATATTGGCCAGGCTGGTCTTGAACTCCTGACCTTGTGATCCGCCCACCTCAACCTTTCAAAGTGCTGGGATTACAGGCCAGGCATTAGGCACTACGCCTGGCCTCTTTTTTTTTTTTTTTTTTTTTTTTTGAGACATGGTTTCACCCAGTCGCCCCAGGCTGGCATGCAGTGGTGTGTGATCTTGTCTCACTGCAACCTCCCTGGTTCAAGCAATTCTCCTGCCTCAGCCTCCTGAGTAGCTGTGATTACAGGTAGGCACCACCACGCCCAGCTATTTTTTTTTTTTTTTTTTTTTTTTGAGACGAGTGTCACTGTGTTGCCCAAGCTGGAATACAGTGGCACGATCTCGGCTCACTGCAACCTCCGCTTCCTGGGTTCAAGCGATTCTCCTGTCTTACCCTCCTGAGTAGCTGGGACTACAGGTGTGCATCACCACGCCTGGCTAATTTTTGTATTTTTAGTAGAGACAGGGTTTCACCATATTGGCCAGGCAGGTCTCGAACTCCTGACCTCAAGTAAGTGATCCACCCTCCTCGGCCTCCCAAAGTGCTGGGATTACAGGTTTGAGCCACCATGCCCGGACTCCAGCTGATTTTTGTATTTTTAGTTGGGATGGGGTTTTACCATGTTGGCCAGGCTGGTCTCAAACGCCTGACCTCAAATGATCCATCTGCCTCAGCCTCCCAAAGTGTTGGGATTACAGTCGTGAGGCACTGTTCCCGGCAGTGATTTTTCTGTTTTTGTAAAGACAGGGTCTTGCCATGTTGCCCAGGCTGGTCTTGAACTCGGCCTCCTGAAATTCTGGGATTAAAGGCATGATGTACTGAGCCTGGCCCAGTTTCATTCTTTTTTTTTTTTTTGAGATGGAGTTTTGCTCTTTTCACCCAGGCTGGAGTGCAGTGACGTGATTTGGGTTCACTGCAACCTCTGCCTCCTGGGTTCAAGTGATTCTCTTGTCTCAGCCTCCCAAGTAGCTGGGATTACAGGCTCCTGCCACCACCCCTCGCTAATTTTTGTGTTTTCGGTAGAGACGGGGTTTCGCCATATTGGCCAGGCTGGTCTAAAACTCCTGACCTCGGGTGATCCACCCGCCTCAGCCTCCCAAAGTGCTGGGATTCCAGGCGTGGGCCACCTTGCTGGCAAGGCCCAATTTCATTCTTAACCGTTTGTATGCACTATTCCCCTGCCAAACCTTTAGGATCATTGCTTGCATGATTTTCCTAATATTTACCATGTGTTTAGTGCTAGCCTTCTGTTATGTATTATGCAGGTGCCTAAGTAGCTGTGAAATCTGAAGATTGACATCCTTTCATTAGAGGAGTTTTTTTTTTTTTTTTTTTTTTGGAGAGACACGGTCTCACTATGTTGCTCAGGCTGGTCTCGAACTCCTGGGCTCAAGCAATCCTCCTGCCTTGGCTTCCGAGTAGCTGGGACTACAGGCATGCGCCACCATGCCTGGCTAATTTTTGTGTTTTTAGTAGAGATGGGGTTTTGTCATGTTGACCAGTTTGGTCTCACATTCCTGACCTCAAGTGATCTGCCCGCCTCGGCCTCCCAAAGTGCTGGGATTACAGGCGTGAGCAACCATCCCGGCCCAGTTGTTATATTTTTATATTCTTTACTGTTTTCTATTGTTTTTAGTATCTCCTGTTCTTGTTTTATATGTATAATATCTTTGCTTATTTATTTTAATTATGATTAAAATTTTAAAATTACAGTTAAAGTTATTAAAAAACTATTTTTAAAAACTCCCAGCCTGTGCAACACAGCAAGACCCTAAAATCTGGGACTTCCACCATGCACCACCATGACCAGCTGGTGCGTGCCTGAAGTCCCAGCTACTCAGGAGGCTGAGGCAGGAGGATTGCTTGAGTCCGGGAGGTTGAGGCTGCAGTGAGCCATGATCACACCACTGCACTCCAGCCTGGGTGACAGAGTGAGAGAGACTCTGTCTCTAACCAAAAAAAAAGAAAAAAAAAAAAGTTGTTTCTTTCATTTTTTGTGTTTTCCCTGCATTCATTCCTCTTTGCTGTCTTATCTCTTAGTCTTTCTTCCATGATGTAACCTTTCCTTCAGTCTCATTGTCTTTGGCCATTTTGCCGGGTTGCGAATAAAGCACTCACCATGGAAAGCTGAGTGCTGGGGGCTTGTTTATTTGTTGCTTTCACTGTAGGGTGATGGCTGGCTGCTGCTGTTTTGTTGGCTCTCTTGCAGATTTTTTTTTTTTTTTTTTTTTGAGACGGAGTTTTGCTCTTGTTGCCCAGGCTAGAGTGCAATGGCGTGATCTCTGCTCACTGTAATCTCTGCATCCTAGGTTTAAGCAATTCTGCCTCAGTCCCCCAAGTAGCTGGGATTACAGGCGTGCACTACCACACCTGGTTAATTTTGTTTTTATTTTTGTTTTGTTTTGAGACGGAGTCTCGCTTTGTTGCCTAGGCTGGAGTGCAGTGGCACCATCTCGGCTCACTGTGACCTCCATCTCCCAGGTTCAAGCGATTCTCCTTCCTTAGCAACCCCTAGTAGCTGGGATTATAGGCGTGCGCCACCACGCTTGGCGAATTTTTGTATTTTTGGTAGAGACAGGGTTTCATCATGTTGGCCAGGCTGGTCTCAAACTCCTGACCTCAGATGACCCACCCCCCTTGCCTCCCAAAGTGCTAGGATTGTAGGCATGAACCACCATGCCTGGCCATTTTTTTTTTTTTTTTTTTTTTTCCCAGATGGCATCTCTCTCTGTCACCCATGCTGGAGTGCAATGGCGTGATCTCGGGTCACTGCAGCCTCCACCTCCCGGGTTCAAATGATTCTCCTACCTCAGCCTCCCAAGTACCTGGGATTACAGGTGCGCACCACCACGCTGGGATAATTTTTTGTATTTTTAGTAGAAACGGGGTTTCACCATGTTGGCCAGGCTGGTCTCAAACTCCTGATCTCAGGTGATTTGCCCACCTCGGCCTTCCAAAATGCTGGGATTACAGGCGTGAGCCGCCGCGCCTGGCCCTTTTGCAGATGTTCTATCTGCTGGTTTGGTTTTCTTGAAGGATCCCTCAATTTCTTGCCTTGCTGGTATAAGCTGGATTTTTTTTTTTTTTTTTTTTTTGAGATGGAGTCTTGGTCTTGTCGCCCACGCTGGAGTGCAGTGGTGTGATCTTGGCTCACTGCAACCTCTGCCTCCCAGGTTCAAGCGATTCTCCTGCCTCAGTACCCCCAGTAGCTGGGATTACAGTTATGCACCACCACGTGTGGCTACTTTTTGTATTTTCAGTAGAGAGGGGGTTTCGCCATGTTGGCCAGGCTGGTCTTGAACTTCTGACCTCAAGTGATCCACCCGCCTGGGTCTCCCAAAATAATGGTATTACAGGTGTGAGCCACCGTGCCTGGCCATTTTTGGTGGACCTTTTTATGGGGCTAAACGTCTGGTGTCCTGTGGCTACAGAAGACCAGTACTTGCTCGAGGAGGAGACCTGAGAGGTCAGCTGTTCTCAGGTGGAGTTTTGCCCGCATTCCCATTTGTAGTAGCAGGCATCACCCCCATTGTCCCCACCCTTCTGTGTTTTCTGGGGTCAGTCTGCCAGCTGCTAGCTGCAACTCCTTTATTTAAGTTTCTCCTTCCTCTACTCTGTGGGATAGCTTAGCTCTCCTGTAGCCCTCTGTCTTCTATTTGTGTTCTATTTAGAGATTTCACATATCTTGGGGTTTATGTGTCTCTTTCCTGCTTTTCTTGTCTTTGATTGATTTTTGCTAAGAGAAGGGGGAGGATCAGAATCAATTTTTCTTTTTTTTAAATTATTTATTTTAAACATTTAATTTTTAATTACATTTAATATAATTTATAAAACATTTTGTAGAGATGGAGTCTCACTGTGTTGTCCAGGCTGATCTCCAGCTGGGCTCAGGCGATTCTCCTGCTTTGGCCTCTGAGTGTTAGGATCACAGGCATGAACTGCTGTGGCTGCCCTGAGGAGCATTTTCCATAAATCTTGAGAAGCAGATTTTCCTGTAAACTAGATGCACAGCTGTCCTATGAAAAGGGCTGCCTGTCTTGGGATCTTACTATGTCAGTTGTTGGTTGTGGTCGTAAGGTTCTGTAGTCATAATAAGGGCCAGCAAGGGTGATGTTTGTGCCTCAGCTTTAAGGTCGAAAAGAGCATCTGTGGCTACCTTAGTTGCTGGAGATCCTAAATGTGGCCAGAGCCAGAGCTAGGGCTAGAACCCTGGTTTCCTGCTTCTGCTTCCTGTCATGTGCCGAAAGAGCTGTGTAGGTTTGACCACATTTTATTGAGTTTTTCTTTGAAAATAATTTGGCTTATAAGAATCATCTTTTGGGTTCTTTAGGAACTTTATTTTTTTTAAATAATTTCATTGGATTTAGCATGGTTGATGGATGCCTTTATCCTAAGGTAAGTGGGCAGTTTGATTTTAAGTTGCTCACTCAGCAAACCAGGTAGGGAATAGTTATTTGCTTTTGTATTTTTTTTTTTTTTGAGATAGAGTTTTGCTCTTGTTGCCCAGGCTGGAGTGCAATGGTGCAATCTCGGCTCACTGGAACCTCCGCCTCCCAGGTTCAAGCAATTCTCCAGCCTCAGCCTCCCGAGTAGCTGGGATTACAGGCATCTGCCACCATGCCTGGCTAATTTTGTATTTTTAGTAGAGACGGGATTTCTCCATGTTCATCAGGCTGGTCTCAAACTCCTGACCTCAGGTGATCTGCCTGCCTCGGCCTCCCAAAGTGTTGGGATTACCAGCGTGAGCCACCACACTTGGCCAATTTTTTTTTTTTTTTTGTTAGATGGAGTCTCTCTCTGTTGCCCAGGCTGGAGTGCAGTGGCGCGATCTTGGCTCACTGCAAGCTCCGCCTCCTGGGTTCTCGCCATTCTCCTGCCTCAGCCTCCCAAGTAGCTGGGACTACAGGCACCCGCCACCACGCCTGGCTAATTTTTTGTATTTTTAATAGAGACAGGGTTTCACTGTGTTAGCTAGGATGGTCTTGCTTTCCTGACTTTGTGATCAGCCCTCCTTGGCCTCCCAAAGTGCTGAGATTACAGGCATGAGCCATCGCGCCTGGTCCAGTTTTTTGTATTTTTAGTAGAAACGGGGTTTCACCATGTTAGCCAGGCTGGTCTCGAACTCCTGACCTCAGGTGATCCGCCCACCTCGGCCTCCCAAAGTGCTGGGATTATAGGCGTGAGCCACTGCGCCCGGCTGAGAATAGTTATTAGAGCCCAGTTAATTTGGCCCGTGGCAGGTATGATACAGAAGGCATTACTTCCGGGACTGAGAATTCTCCTTTCTTACTGTTTTGCTTCTCTTTAACTTTTAATATTTTCATGTATTAAAAAAAAAATCTGATGATTTTTGATTTTGAAAAACAAAGCTAAAGTGGCTGCTATAACTCTTCAGAGGTAGCATTTCCTTTGAAATGGAGTGTCCTGGATAAGAGGCCACTTTCCCAGGAACATCACTGTGAGCTGCTGTTTCATTCCGGAAAAGCTTGTGGATTTCTTGCTGTATTCTAGTTGTAATAGGCTGGTTCTGATCACAGTATATTTAAGATGCTCTTTTGAGCACTTTCTGTTTATGCAGTGCAATTCCAGGTATTTGTAAGAGGACATACAAAGTTTTGAGATTGGTCCCTGATTTTACAAAATTTAATAGTAGAACAGAGCAAATATTACTGAGTACGAAATGAGAGTCAGTTAAAAGTAAACAAGAAGAGGCTGCTGGATGGCCATAATTGCTGCGGCCACATGTGTGGGGAAAAGCTCCTTGAGGAAGGTGAGTTAGTCCAGGTCTTTCTTTTCCTTTAACAGCTTCTTGTCCAACACATAGTGTAGGTCTTAAAGGATGTGAGACATGAATTGGCATGAGAAGGTGTACAAAGTGTACATTAACAAAAATTAGGCATTTAACAAATTTAGAAAACAAACCTAGAAACCTCAGGATGCCGTATATTTGTCATCTGTTTTTTTCCTGATCCTCGTGAGTGTATGTGTTTTTATTTAAAATTGGTGGTAATCAGTGATTATGTGCCGTTGTACTTCCTCTGTCCAGTGTTGCCTGACATGCATTCGTGCCTTCAGTATTTTTGGTAGCTGCATGGTGTATGACATAGAAAAGTCCCGGTTTCCTCGACTGTGATTTGGGTGAGGTCTGTATCCTTTGGTACACAGTGGAATTACAAGGTCAGAAGGGGAGAGTGGCATGAGATGAAGCTGGAGAGGCAGGGCAAGGTTATCCAGGGCCTTGTTACCATGGTAACAAGTTGAGAAGTTTCATAACCACTGTAGACAGTCCTTGAAGATTTGAGGCATGGAATGATACTTTAAAAAGATGATCCCTGGCTGCTCCGTGGAGAGCGGAAGTAGGGGCCAGTGAGCAGGCTTGGCTTGAGTGGCATGGGTTAGTCATGATATGGGTGTTTAGATTTAATTTTTTGAGCATATAGGACAGTTACATGGTTCAAAATTGAAAAAGTATGGCCATGTGCGGTGGCTTATGCCTGTAATCTCACCAGTTTGGGAGGCTGAGGCGGGTGGATCGATCACCTGACGTCAGGAGTTCAAGAACAGCCTGGCCAACATGGTGAAACCCTGTCTCTAATAAAAATATAAAAAAATTAGCCGGGCATGATGGCAGGCACCTGTAATCCCAGCTACTCGGGAGGCTGAGGCAGGAGAATCCCTTGAACCCGGGAGGTGGAGGTTGCAGTGACCTGAGACTGTGCCATTGGACTCCAGCCTGGGTAACAAGAGTGAACCTCCGTCTTGGAATAAAAATAAAAATAAAACAAAATTGAAAAAGTACCTCCCTAGCCACTAGTTCTTCTCCTGGCAGGTCACCAGTATTTAATTACTGTGCATATTTCATGATGTTTATGAATATACAGTCATGTGGCACTTAAGGACATTTTGGTCAATGGCAGACCACATACATGAAGGTGGTCCCCTAAGATTAGAATGGAGGTCAGGCGTGGTGGCTCACACCTGTAATCCCAGCACTTTGAGAGGCTGAGGCAGGAGGATCACTTGAGCCCAGGAGTTCAATATCAGCCTGGACAACATAATGAGACCTGTCTCTACAAAAAATAATGAAAAATTAGTTGAGCATTGTGGTGTGTGCCCGTAGACCCAGCTACTCCGGGAGGCTGAGGTGGGGGGAGTTGTTTGACCAGGAGGTCAAGGCTGCAGTGAACCGTGTTGGTGCCACTGCACTTCAGTCTGGGCAGCAGAGCGAGACCCTGTCTCAAAAAAAGAAAAAAAAGATTATAATAGAGGCTAGAAATTCTCACTGCCTAGTCATGTTGTGGGCATTGTTTTGTAGTAGGGTAGTGCACTGCCTTTTCTGTGTTCAGACACACAGGTATCATTGTGTTGCACTTACCTACAGTAACACGCTGTGCAGGTTTGTAGCCTGGAAGCCAAAGGCTACACCGTACAGCCTAGGTGTGTAATAGGTTTGCAGAAGTGCACTCTTTGACGTTTGCACAGTGATGAAATCACCTAATGACACATATCTCAGAATGTATCCCCCTTATTAAGCGTCACTTAGATGCAGTAGATGATACTGTTCTGTCGAGGGGTTCGATGACTTTCCCATGTGGCTGGTACATGTTAGAGCTGGCTCTGCTCTGGGCTAGGATGGTGCAGTAGAATGGTGTTCGTTCCAGGGTTGGGGGAGGGTTGGGAAGGAATCACAGAAGGCACTTGAGAGGTGCAGGTGGGAGTAAGTCAACCTTTCAGCCCCAGTTCACCTTGAAAATGCAGAGGCGAATGCACGAAGATGTAGTCTGAGTTGTGCTCTTTTTTTTTGTTTTTGTTTTTGAGATGGGGTCTCGCTGTGTTGCCCAGGTTGGTCTTAAAACTCCTGGGCTCGAGCAGTCCTCCCGCCTCAGCCTCCCGAGTAGCTAGGATTACAGGTGCGTGCCACCACACCTAGGTAATTTTTGTATTTTTGGTAGAGACAGGGTTTCACCATGTTACCCAGGCTGGCCTTGAGCTCTTGGACTCAAGCCATCTGTCTGCCTTGGCTTCCCACGGTGCTGGGATTACAGGCGTGAGCCACTGTGCCCGGCCTAGACCACTTCTTAAAGCATTTAATGACTGTTCCTTTGATCATATTCCTGGGTATAGCATCACATGGGGCAGGTTGCTAACCTAGGTGGGCTGATGGAGCTGTGGAGACCATGCTAATGATTCTCATCCTTGTAATAAGGGCAGTAGGAGGGTTTCAAGGCAGGGAGTGACCTCATCAGGTTTGCGTGTTAGGCTCTGGCTTCCTTCCTGGTCTTCCTGCTGCCGTGTGAAGAATGGATTGTAGACGGACGGCAGTGGAGGCAGCAAACGCAGTCCTCAGGAAGTGGGTGGTCACTGGTTATGTGGTAAATGAGGAGGGCACAAGGATGACTTGTGGGACTAGGCCGGAGCCAAATGCTGGGTTCTCTGCTTGAACGGAAGGGTGAGTGGCGGTGCCATTCACCCGGACAGAGAAGGCATGCTCAGGTCAGCTCCTGGGTGGTTTATTCCAGGGGTGGCAAACTCTTTCTGAGCAGGCTGGATAGTGTTTCAGACTCATGCACCAAGGAGCAAAATCAAGGATAACTCCACAAATATTTGTTGACAAAGATCAAAATATAATTGACTACTTTTTTTTTTTTTGTAATACAGATCTACTGATTAGAAGAACAGAATTTTTGGGGGGATAACATTTTGCTTATTTGGGGTTCAAAGTTAATGTTCCCCATCATAAAAGTTACTGGAACTGTTAATCTGTTAAGTGCTTATTTGTGATACAATTTTCTGTGTTTCATCTTTGAAAATGTCTTTACACCGATAGCTATTGCCATATTCCAATATCAGTCTAGGAGCAGATGATTTATTTTTATTGAGATGTAATTCATTTACTATAAAATCCACATTTTAAAATGTGCACCTCAGTAGGGTCCTTTGGTATGTCTGGAGTGGTCCAACCATTACCACTACTTCCAGATCATTCCGTCATTACCACTACTTCCAGATCATTCCGTCACCCCAAAAAGAAACCTCCTACCCATTAGCAGGCCTTCCCTAATCCTCCCTCCCCGACCCCCCACCCTGCTCTACTTTTTTGCAAATATTTTTTTCTCATTCTGTGGGTTTCTTTTCACTTTCTAATTTTTTTTTTTTGAGACAGAGTCTCGCTCTGTCACCTAGGCTGGAGTGCAATCTAGTCTCACTGCAACCTCCGCCTCCCGGGTTCAAGCGATTCCCCTGCCTCAGCCTCCTGAGTAGCTGGGATTACAGGTGTGCACCAGCACGCCGGCTTATTTTTGTATTTTTAGTAGAGTCGGGGTTTCACCATGTTGGTCAGGCTGGTCTTGAACTCCTGACTTGAAGTGATCCACCTGCTTCGGCCTCTCAAAGTGCTGGGATTATAGGCGTTAGCCCCTGCGCCTGGCCTAATTTTTATTTTCTTGATGCCTTCCTTTGAAGCACAAATGTTTCTAATTTTTGATGAAATCCACCTTGTTCTTCCGGTGGTTTCTTTGCTTTTGTTGTCGTGTCTGATTGCCCAGTCCAAACCAGGGAGTTTATGTTTCCTTGGAAAAGTTGCATAGTTTTAGCTCTTACATTTAAGTCTTTGATCCGTTTTGACTTAATTTTTGTATATGCTCTTAGGTAGGATCCAGGCTTCATTCTTTTCATGTACAGTTGGCTTGGCAGCGTTTGTTGAAAAGACTGTGCTTTCCCCATTGAATTGCCTGGCCGTCTTTTTTGAAAATCAGTTGAACATAAGCGTGATGGTTAATTTCTGGGTTCTCAGTTCTATTCCATTGATGTACGTCTGTCCTTATGCGAGTGCCACCCTGTCTGCATGATGGCAGCAATGTAGTAAGTTTCCACCCTGTCTGCATTATTGCAGCAGTGTAGTAAGTTTCCACCCTGTCTGCATTATTGCAGCAGTGTAGTAAGTTTTGTAATGAGGACATGTGAGTCCTTCGACTTTGTCTTTCTTTTTCAAGATTGGGTCCCTTGCATTTCCTTTCTTTCTTCTTTGAGATGGAGTCTCGCTCTGTCACCCAGGCTGGAGTGCAGTGGTGCGATCTCGGCTCACTGCAAGCTCCGCCTCCCGGGTTCACGCCATTCTCCTGCCTCAGCCTCCTGAGTAGCTGGGACTACAGGTGGACGCCACCACGCCTGGCTAATTTTTGTATTTTTAGTAGAGACGGGGTTTCACCATGTTGGTCAGGCTGATCTTGAACTCCTGACCTCAGGATCCACCCACCTCCACCTCCCAGAGTGCTGGGATTATAGGCGTGAGCCACCATGCCCGGCCACATTTCATTTTTAGATTGCAATTGTATAGACATAAAATTGATTTTTATATATTGGATCTTGTATCCTGCAACTTTGCTGAATTTTTTTTGGTGTGGATTCCTTGGGATTTTCTATAATATAGGATTATGTCATTCGGGAATAGAGTTGTAGTTCTTCCTTTTAAATCTGGACACTTTTTTGTCCTTCCCTAATTGCCCTGGCCAGTAAAATGTTGAATAGAAGTGGTGAAAGCTGACATTCCCATCTTCATTCCTGTTGTAGGGGAAAGCTTTTAGCTTTTCACCTTTAGGTATGGTATTAGCTGTGAGTTTTTCCGTAGATGCCCTTTATTAGATTGAGGAATCCCCTTTTATTTCTAGCTTGTTGAGTGTTTTCGTTATAAAGGGGTTTTGGATTTTGTCAAATGTTTTTCTCTATCTGTTGAGATGATTATGTAGTTTTTCCCTTTGTTGATATGGTGTCTTACATTGATTTCCACATGCTCAGCCAGCCCTGCGTTTCTGCCCTAAATCCATTTGGGTATGGTATCTAATCCTTTCTAAATCTTGCTGAGTTTGATTTGCTAGTATTTTGTTGGGGATTGTTGCGTCTTTGTTCATAAGTGGCATTATGTTGGTCTGTAGGTACCTGTTTTTAAAAAAAAAATTTTTTTTTTTTTTTTGAGACAGTTTCCCTGTTTTTTTTTTTTTTTTTGAGATGGAGTCTCGCTCTGTGGCCCAGGCTGGAGTGCAGTGGCGTGATCTCAGCTCACTGCAAGCTCTGCCTCCTGGGTTCACGCCATTCTCCTGCCTCAGCCTCCTGAGTGGCTGGGATTACAGGCACCCGCCACCACTCATGGCTATTTTTTTGTATTTTTAGTAGAGACGGGGTTTCACCGTGTTAGCCAAGATGGTCTCGATCTCCTGACCTCGTGATCTGCCCGTCTCCGCTTCCCAAAGTGCTGGGATTATAGGCGTGAGCCACCGCGCCCGGCCCAGAGTTTCACTCTTGTTGCCCAGGCTGGAGTGCAATGGTGCAATCTCGGCTCGCCACAACCTCCGCCTCCTGGGTTCAAGTGAATCTCCTGCCCCAGCCTCCCGAGTAGCTGGGATTACAGGCATGCTCCACCATGCCAGGCTAATTTTGTATTTTTAGTAGAGATGGGGTTTTGCCATGTTGGCCAGGCTGGTCTTGAACTCCCGACCTCAGATGATCCGCCTGCCTTGGCCTCCCAAAATGCTGGGATTACAGTTGTGAGCCACTGCGCCTGGCCTAAAAATTTTTTTTAATTTTATTTTAGATAGGTTGTCTTGCTCTGTGGCCCTGCTGGAGTGCAGTGGTGCCATCATGGCTCACTGCAGTCTTGAACTCCTGAGCTCAAGTGATCCTCCTGCCTCAGCCTCCTGAGCAGCTGGGACTACAGGCAAGTGCCTGTCGTTTTCTGTGCGTTATCTTTGTGTATTTGGTGCAAAGGTAATACTGTCTTCATAGAATGAGTTGGGAAGCGTATTTCCCTTTTCCGTTTTTGGGAAGAGTTTGTGAAGCACTGGTTATCACGCCTTTAAATGTTTGTTAGAATTCACCTGCAAAGCCATCTGGATCTTGGCTTTTCTTTGTTGGAAGCTTTAAAAATTATTAATTTCCTTATTTGTTCTAGGTGTGTAGGTTTTCTGTTTATTCCTGAGTTACCTTTGTTGCTGTGTGTCTTTCTGAGAATTTGTTCATGGCATCCAGGTTACCTAGTTTCCGGTATGCCGTTCCTCATAGGGTTCCCTGTGACCATTTTTATTTCTGTCAGGGCTTCTGTTCCTCTTTGACGCTAATAAATTTTAGTAAGTGGGGTCATTTTTCTCTTTTTCTTGGTCATTCTAGCTAAAGTTTTGTGAGTTATGTTGAATTTTTCAGAGAAGCAACTTTTTTTTTTTTTTTTGAGATGGAGTCTCGCCTTTTCGCCCAGGCTGGAGTGCAGCAGTGCAGTCTCGGCTCACTGCAAGCTCTGCCTCCTGGGTTCAAGCAATTCTCCTGCCTCTGCCTCCTGAATAGTTGGGAATACAGGCGTCCGCCAGCATGCCCAGCTAATTTTTTGTATTTTTAGGAGATGGAGTTTCATCATGTTGGCCGTGCTGGTCTCGAGCTCCTGACCTCAGGTGATCCACCCACCTCAGCCTCCCAAGTAGCTGAGATTGCAGGCACCCGCCACCATGCCCGGCTAATTTTTGTATTTTTTTTTTTTTTTTTTTGAGACGGAGTCTCGCTCTGTCGCCCAGGCTGGAGTGCGATGGCGCAATCTCGGCTCACTGCAAGCTCCGCCTCCCGGGTTCACGCCATTCTCCTGCCTCAGCCTCTCCGAGTAGCTGGGACTACAGGCGCCCGCCACCACGCCCGGCTAATTTTTTTGTATTTTTAGTAGAGACGGGGTTTCACCGTGGTCTCGATCTCCTGACCTCGTGATCCGTCCGCCTCGGCCTCCCAAAGTGCTGGGATTACAAGCGTGAGCCACCACGCCCGGCTTAATTTTTGTATTTTTAGTAGAGATGGTGTCTCACCACATTGGACGAGGTGGTCTCAAACTCCTGACTTCAAATGATCCACCCGCCTTGGCCTCCCAAAGTGTTGGGATTACAGGTGTGAGCCACTGCGCCCGGCCTACTTTTTTGCTAGTTTCTTAATGCTTTTAGCTATGTTATAGAATAAATTGCATTCCCTTAAAAAATATGTTGAAGTCCTAAACCCCGGTACTTCAGAATTTGACCTTATTTGGAAATAGGGTCATTGCAGATTAGTTAGGATGAGATCATGGTTGAGTAGGGTAGGCCTCTAATCCAGTATGACTTATGTGTCCTCATAAAAAAAAGGATGCCTTGTGAACACAGACATGCACAGAAGGAAGACAGCATGCGGACACACAGGGAGAAGTGGCGCGTGACTGGGGTGATGCTTCCATAAGCCAAGGAGTGTCAGGGATGGCCAGCAGACCCCAGAGTCTGGCCGAGGCAGGGGATGGCACTCCAAAGCCATTACAGACCACACGGCCTACTGACACCTTCGTTGTGGACTTCCAGCCTTAAGAACTTTGAGACCATACATTTCTGTTGTTACATGTATCCTAGGAAAAAATAAGCTGCTTCCTATAAATGTTGATATGTTGTATTTTCATTTTTATTCAGTTCAGAATATTTTCTATTTTCCCTTGTGACTTTAGAAGTTGTCATTTAATTTCTAAATATTTAGGTATTTCACAGATTTCTTTGTTCTGTTGATTTCTAATGTAATTCCTATATGGTCAGAATTATACTTTGTATAATTTCAGTGTGTTTAATTTGTTAGATTAAAAAAAAAAATCCCGTATTATATTCTGTCCTGGGGAATGTTTCATCAGTGCTTGAAAATAATGTGCATTATGAATTGATGAGGTGGAATGTTCCCTATATGTCAGATTGAATTGGTTGATAGTATTAAGTCTTCCTCATTCTTTCTCATTGTCTTTCTAGTTCTATTAGTTATTGAGAGTAGGGTATGAGACCTACAGTACTGTTGAATTTTACATTCTCACTTTCAGGTCTGTTGGTTTTTGCCTCGTGTTTTGAGGCTATGTTATCGTGCGTGTGTTTATAGTTGTTACGTCTGCCTGGTTGTTCTGACCCTTCTCTCGTTATGAAATGTCCCTCTTTGTCTCTATAAATGTTTTTGCTTTAAAGTCTATTTTGTCTGATATCAGTATAGCCACTTCAGTTTTTTTATGGTTTATTTTTGCATACTATATCTTTTTCTGGCCTTTTACTTTTAATCTCTTTGTATCTTCAGTTGAAGGGATGTCTCTTTTAGTCTTTTCCATCTGAGATTGGATCTTGTAGATTCAGCAGTTGAATCATATATATGTATTTTCTTACCTGATAGAAGAGATTTTATTTTTAAAGTTGTCATCTTAGACTGCAAGGATGTCCGTTGCACCTCCCCATTAATCAGCCGGAGGAGGAGCTGCGATATCAGAATGCCCAGTCAACCCACCAGACATTTGAGACCCACCCTTTGCTGGCCTTCTCTAACCTTATTTATTTATTTAGAGACGGAGTCTTGCTCTTGTTGCCCAGGCTGGAGTGTAATGGCGCGATCTTGGCTCACTGTAACCTCTGCCTCCCGGGTTCAAGTGATTCTCCTGCCTCAGCCTCCCAAGTAGCTAGGATTACAGGCATGCGCCACTGTGCCCGGCTAAGTTTTATATTTTTAGTAGAGATGGGGTTTCACTATGTTGGCCAGGCTATTCTTGAACTCCTGACCTCAGGTGATCCGCCTGCCTCCGCCTCCCAAAGTGCTGGGATTATGGGCTTGAGCCACCGCGCCTGACCTGTAACCTTATTTTTTAAAGCTTTTAATTTTAATTTTTGTTTTGTTTTATTTTTGTGTGTTTTAGAGACCTGGTCTTGCTGTTACCCTGGCTGGAGTGCAGTGGTGTGATCATAGCTCACTGCAGCCTCGACCTTGGGCTCAAGCAATCCTCCCACCTTGGCCTCCTGATCAGCTGGGACCACTGGCATCTGCCACTATGTCCAGCTAATTTTTAAATTTTTTGTAAAGATGGGGTCTTCCTATGTTGCTCAGGCTGGTTTTGAACTCCTGGCCTCAAGTGATCCTCCCATCTTGGTCTCCCAAAGTGCTGGGATTGCAGGTGTGTGCCCCTGTGCCTGGTCTGAAATTTTCTTTTTTTAAACAAGAGCAAGTAGATACATGTTTTCTCTGAGCCCAATATGCAGAGACGGAAAAAATACTAGAATTCTCTGCATCATAGGGGCCTGGCGCCCTTTAGCTTCCAACAGCGCAAAGGGGGCAGAAAGTTGTTCTTTTTTCCATAGAACATGGTGATGTTGATACCATACAAGTTTATTGAGACAGGAAGGGATAAAAATGAGTTTGAAACAGAAAGAGGTAGAGATTCTTTTCACATTTTATTCTCCTCAAGGTATTTCCCCGCCCCGGATAAGTTGAGATCCACGGTGTAGACAAAAGAGACCTCAAGAACTGGGTGAGCATAAGAGGGAAAAAGCAAGACTGCACCTTGCTCCCAGGAACTGGAGACAGCTTTAAAAAAGGAAGGTTCTAATCCATGCGTGTTCTATTAGTTATCTTCTCCTTATCCACTTCCTCATCAGTGTCTTCCAGTTCCTCCTTCTCATCATCTTCGTCTTCTCCTTTATCATCCATATTGGGAACCAAGGAGCACTGTGATGGATTTGGCCAAGTATGGTCCTTGCTGACCTCTCCTAACTCATCTGCACCTGCTTCAGAATGGCCAGTAAACCAGGTGAAGAACCTGTCTGGTTCCTCAGGATGCCTCTTCCTCCTGGCTTTATTCTGCATTTGACTTGAAGAGTTTCCTTTCCAGATTTCCATTTGATTTCCGTGGACTTTGAAGATGGATCATGACTCTCATTCAGATGAAATTCTTTGAGAGAGCTTTATTTTTGAAGTAAGGATTTTTGTCAAAATAAAAATCTATTCTGTAACCTGATTTAATATCTTCAAATTCTGTCACTTCAGCACTGGTCAAACAATGCAGTGCCTCTTCATCCTCCTCCCAAGCAGTGCAGACGCTTGTGGATGGCTGACAAATGTTATTACCCAGAAATTGGGGATTTTTGGAATCAATTCTCATCTGCCCTGAAGAACGTGGTTGGCCAAATTTGTCTATGTTCGCTTTCCTAGTCCGCTCGCCGCTCACTTGCTAAGCCTGTTTCGTGTGTTCGCTCTCCCAGTCTGCTTGCCGCTCACTTGCTAAGCCTGTTTCTGAAGCCTGTTTCGTTTCGTGCTGTGCTTCCTAGTGGGCTTGGTTGCCGCTTGTTCTGTTCCTTTCTTCCTCTGGCCTCTGTCAGGGGCTGGCGCCATGTCTTCCTTTCAGGCAGGGGCAGAGACGGGTGTTTGGGGGTCATTCCGGGAGGACAGTCTGGACCCAAGGGCTTCCTTGCTCATCAGGAAGAAGCTCATGGGACTAAGATCACATTTTTTTTTTTTGACATTGGGTCTCACACTGTCACCCAGGCTGGAGTGCAGTGGCATGACCTCGGCTCCTGGCAACCTCCGCCCCCATCCCCTCCAACTCCACGGTTCAAGCAGTTCTCCTGCCTCAGCCTCCTGAGTAGCTGGGACTACAGGCACCCCCCACCACGCCCGGCTAATTTTTGTATTTTTAGTAGAGATGGAGTTTCGTCAAGTTGGCCAAGCTGGTCCAGAACTCCTGACCTCAGGTGATCCACCCGCCTTGGCCTCCCAAAGTGCTGGGATTACAGACAAGAGCCACCGCGCCCGGCCCCAAATTTTTTAATCTGTTCCCCCAATCTCTACTTTTTATGTGGGACAGGTAATGCATTTCATCTAATGTCATTACTGAAAGGTAGGATTTATACTTGTCTGTTTTGTATTTGCTTTCTGTGTCTTCTGTCTTTTTTGTTACTTTCTGTCTCAGTTAGTTTTTGTTTTTCAGGGAGATGGAGTTTCACTGTATTGCCCAGGCTGGAGCGCAGTGACTATTCATAGGCATGATCATAGCGCACTGTGGCCTTGAACTCCCAGGCTCACAGGATCCTCCCGTCTCAGCCTCCTGAGTAGCTGGGACTACAGGCGTACCACAACACCTGACTCATTGCTTTCTTCTTTTGTGTTAGATATTTTCTAGTGTATACCATTGTAATTCCCTCGTTGTTTATTTGACTGTATTTTTTATTTGTTTTCTTGGTTGTCCTGGGGATTACAATTTAGTATATTAATTTTTGATAATGCAGTTTTTATTAATACTAACTTTATTACAATAGTATATGAACTATTTATTTGGGCATAGCTTAATTTCTTTTGCCCTTGTACTGTTATTGTCATACAAATTACACTGTGTGCCCATCTACGCAGATTTATAGTTACTGCTTTACGCAATTGTCTTTCAAATCATACAGGAGAAAAAACAAATTATAAATAAAAAAATACATTTATACTGTCTTCTGTAGCTGCTTTTATACTTTACCTGTGTAGCTGCTTTTACTGGCGCTCTTGATTCCATTCCCCTCCTCTCCCCTCCCCTCTTGACAGAGTCTCGCTCTGTCACCCAGGTGGGAATACAGTGGCACAATCATAGCATTGCAGCCTTGACCTCCCGGGCTAAAGAGATCCTCCTGCCTCAGCCTCCCGAGTAGTTGGGACTGTGGGTGCGTGCCACTATTCCCTGCTGATTTTTAATTTTTTTTTTGTAGAGATGGCATCTCACTATGTTGCCCAGGCTGGTCTCCAACTCCTGGTCTTAGAAGATCCTCCTACTCGAGTCTTCCAAAGTGTTGGGGTTACAGGCATGAGCCACCGTGCCTGGCCTTGGTGCTCTCTATTCATGTGGGCTTGAGTTACTGTCTAGTGTCCTTTCATTTATCCTGAAGGACTCTTAGGTCTTTCAGTGACGAACTCTCTACTTTTATTTATCTTGGAATGTTTTATTTTTCCTTTATGAAGGTAGTTTTGTGTATAAAGGTTTTTTTTTTTTTTTTTTTTTTTTTGAGACAGAGTCTCACCCTCTCGCCCAGGCTGGAGTGCAGTGGCGCCGTCTCGGCTCACTGCAAGCTCCGCCTCTCAGATTCACGCCATCCTCCTGCCTCAGCCTCCCAAGTAGCTGGGACTACAGGTGCCCGCCACCACTCCCAGTGGTGTATTTTGTATTTTTAGTAGAGATGGGATTTCACCGTGTTAGCCAAGATGGTCTAGATCTCCTGACCTCGTGATCCACCCACCTTGGCGTCCCAAAGTGCTGGGATTACAGACGTGCGCCACCGCGCCCAGCTGTATAAAGGTTTTTTTTAACGCTCTGAGGGTGTTGTCTGGCTGTGCTCCGTGGTTTTGATGAGGAACCATTGCTCGTCTCTCAGGACCCTCGTTCATGACACGTTGCTCCTCTGTCGCTGCTTTTGAGAGTCTCTGTCTGTGGTTTCAGCCTGATGGTGATGTGTGTAGGTGTGGAACTCTGCGTTTTTCTCATTTGGATTTGTTGAGCTTCTTAATTTTTTTTGACTTGACTGCTGCCTTCCAGAGAGTTGGGAACTTTGTGATGAGTACTTCACCTGCAGCATGCGTTGTCTTCTCACCCCCATCTGACGTGTCATTGCGTGTTGAACAGAGAGCTTTGCCATACAATTGCAGTTGCGGTGTGGATTAAAGGCACAGCACTTGAGGGCTGCTCCTCCCTTCTTGTTTTGACAATGGGTGTGAACTGTCTTGGTAAATGGCAGTAGCAGTACGGTGACCAGGTGGCACTCGGCACGGCTGATCCCGCTGAGCATTGCGGAGCAGCACTGTGGCCCACCGAGAGGCCCGTGCAGGGTCTCTGGGAAGCTGCTCAGCTTTCTTATGGCAGGAAAGCAGCCATAGGCAATACGTAAACAAGTGGGGGTGGCTGTGTGCTGGTAAAACTGGAAATGTTTGGAAACTGGAATCTAAGTTTCATATCACTCTTGAAACAGTCACATACTTTTTTTTTTTTGAGACGGAGTCTCATTTGGTTGCCCAGGCTGGAGTGCAGTGGTGCAATTTCGGCTCACTGCAACCTCTTCCTCCCTGGTTCAAGCAATTCTCCTTCCTCAGCCTCCTGCGCAGCTGAGAGGATTACAGGCTCACGCCACCACGCCCAGCTAATTTTTGTATTTTTAATAGAGACAGGGTTTCGCTGTATTGGCCAGGCTGGTCTCGAACTCCTGACCTCGTGATCCACCTGCCTCAGCCTCCCAAAGTGCTGGGATTACAGGTGTGAGCCACTGGCCCGGCGAAAAACATTCACATACTTTTTATGAGTTATGTATCTAAAAGCCTAAAAATCTTGCTTAGCTTTCAGTTTGTGCAGAAACAGGTGGCGGGCTGTAGTTCGCTGGCCCCTGATTGAGATCTAGTCATTGTTTCCAAAGCACCTCATCTTTTGGTGTAACATTTATTTTGTGTTTTAATTATTGGTCTTTTTGTTTGTCTCAGTTGCTAGATTGTAAACTCTTTGAGGTTAGGGCTCTATTTATTTATTTATTTTAAGAGACAGTCTCCCTCTGTTGCCCAGGCTGGAGTGCAGTGGTGCAATCTCGGCTCACTGCAGTCTCCACCTCCCAGGTTCAAGTGATCCTCCTGCCTCAGCCTCCCAAGAAGCTGGGATTACAAGTGTGTGTCACCACGCCCGGCTAATTTTTGTATTTGTAGTAGAGACAGGGTTTCGCTATGTTGGCCAGGCTGCTCTTGAACTCCTGACCTCAAATGATCCGCCTGCCTCGGCCTCCCAAAGTGCTGGGATTACAGGCGTGAGCCACCGCGGCCTGCTTATTTAGCTTTGCTGGTTCCCCAACCCACTGAATGTTGCCTGGCACACTTCAGGTCCTTGATAGATTGTTGTGTAACCTGATACAAAAGGAGAAAGGGCCGGAATTGGCTTGTGCCTTGATTTATTTACGTATGTTTTTGTGGCCCAGGGTGAATATTTTTGGAATTAACTGACTTCTCAGTGTAGACAGGAACCGTTTATCCATTCATGTGTTCCTTAATTTGTTGATTTTTGTAACAAGTACTTACTGCCTTCGTGTGCCAGCTTCTGCACTGGGAGCCGCATGAGAATGCACGTGGCGTCTGCCTCGTACTTACAGAAGCCCTTGTGTCCTAGTTTTGAGAAAGACAAACAATTACACACTTTGGTAATTGCTATTAAAAGAGATAAACAGGGTGTGATAGAAGCAGCGAAGAGGGCCTCGTGTAGGTGGTTAAAGGAAGGCCGTCTGTGTTTCTGTCTCTGCTGCAGACTGATACACAAGTGTCTTTTTCACTGGATTCCAAATGGAATCTTAGAGAAGGGTTGGCTTTTGCACTTGCAGCGCTGAGTGGAGAGGTGGCTGTGATCTCCAGAAACGTGGCTGCAGCCCCATGTGGGCCTCAGACCCTTGAAACATGGCCATATTGAACTGAGATATGCTGTGTGAAATGCACACTAGATTTCAGAGGCTTAGTAAGATAGTTCACACTCTTTTTTGGTACTAATTATTTTATATTGGTTACATGTTGATGATGTTTTGGATCTATACCGAGTTAAAGGCAATTTATTAAAATTAGTTACTTCTATTTTTACTTTTCTTTTTGAGACAGAGTGTTGCTCTGTTGCCCAGGCTGGAGTGCAGTGGCGTGATCTCAGCTCACTCCAATCTTTGCCTCCAGGGTTCCATGTGTGTGGGCTGGGGTGGCGTGGGGGAGGCCCACGTGCGTGTGGGCTGGGGTGGCGTGGGGGAGGTGTGGTGCAGTTCTGTTGTTTTGTTGTTTTCACATCTCGCAAGTCACGTGTGTTGTCATGAGCTCTGGCCGAATTGGAGGCTGGGGTTGACCCCCTCACTGCCGCAAATCTTGTAATGTTGGATGTCTTAACTCCTTTTCAGCTTTAACATTATCTCCTACTGTCTTTGAAAACACGGCTATTTGTGTTCAGCTTCTTCCTTACCTTTCTGTACCTTAAATTCCAGGCACTCAGGTTTCCTTCTGCCTGTGCTGTTTCTAGTCCCCACGTGGCTGAGCTGCTGCAGCAGGCTTTGGGCTCCCCCACTCCTCAGATGCCCTTTTGGTTATGGTCACCACTGACCCAGACATTGTCATTGGTTAGTTCTCAGCCTTCGTCTTACTGGTCCTTTCACCAGCATTTGTTATCGTAATTCAAGAAAAAACACTGGGATTAATTGTCTTCGTTTGGCTTCTAGAGCACCCCACTCTTCTGGTTTTGTGCCACCTCTTTCTTCCCAGTCCTGTTTGGAGGACTCACCTCTTAAGCCTGACTTCTAAATATTGATGTGCCCCAAGGCCCAGTCTGGTCCTCGTGTTGTGTGTGTCCTTATTCCCTGAGCCATCCAGTCCTCTGTTGACCCCAGCCTCATGCCCCAGGCTGACCTCTTTGCTGTGGCTCTAAGTTGACTCCATGTCGACTGCATGGAAGACGGATAGGCACCTTCAGCCCAGCATGAAACGCAGCTCTCCTGGTCTGCCTCTTGCCCTGCAGTGCTAGACACCATCTGTAGAATGGCATTTCCCAGGAGACGCTGTCGGCTCTACCTTTATGACACACCTTCTGCACTCCATGGCTGTGATGGGGTCCTAGCTTCTTCTCCCTGCTTTTTGGTGGCCCCTGTGCCGTCTGCTCAGGGGCAGCAGTCTTTGCCAGGTGTTGCTGCTCTGCACGCAGACTTCTTGTGGCTTCTGGGCTCTGCTTAGAGCCTGGCCCTTGCCTGCCTCTGAACTTCTTTCCTGTCACTTTTTCCTGGCTTGCTGTGCTGCAGGTAATGTGGCCCCCTGGCTGTTGTCAGACGACTGTGGCCTTGCACTCTCTGCCCCTCCGCCTAGAGGCTCTGCCTAGTGATCCAGTCACTTACGCCTTGTCTTCATTCAGGTCTGTTCACCTGGAAGAGGCCACCTCAGGTACCATCTGTGGACACTCTTTTTTTTTTTTTTTTTTTGAGATGGAGTCTCGCTTTGTCACCCAGGCTGGAGTGCAGTGGTGTGATCTTGACTTACCGAAACCTCCGCCTCCCAGGTTCAAGTGATTCTCCTGTCTCAGCCTTCGGAGTAGCTGGGATTACACGCGTGCGCCACCATGCCCAGCTAATTTTTTTGTATTTTTAGTAGAGACGGGGTTTCACCGTGTTGCCCAGGCTGGTCTAGAACTCCTGAGCTCAGGCAGTCCACCCGCCTCGGCCTCCCAAGGTGCTGGGATTACAGGCGTGAGCCACCGCGCCCGGCCGCATCTGTGGACACTTTCTATCTCTCCCTCCTGCTTTCTTTTTCTTTAGAGCATTCGTACTCTTTGCATTGACTGTATGCTGGGAAACCAGTCTGCCTTTCCTTCCCCATTTGTTCGTTGACACTTTTCTCAAAGAAGAGCTTTCTTTCCCCTTTCATATTTTTTTGGTATTACTATAGAATGGCTCCTGCGGTAATGAATTTGTACTTATTAAATGTGTTAAAATCTGTTTTCACCATTTGTCCTTTTGAAACTCAAATTAATTCCAATATGGCCAGTGGGAGCCCTTCAAGCAATATTCTGTTTGGGACAGCAAAATCGTAAGAGACCATATTGTATAATCTTCAATTAAATCTGAACACCTAGATGAAATGAACTATACCTGGAAAACCCAAGAGAGTTAATGTTAAAACACAGACAGTGAAATTCAGTAAAGGAACTGGATATAAAATTGATACATTAAGTCAGTAGCCAGCTGGGTTGTGGTGGTTCACGCCTGTAATCCCAGTACTTTGGGAGGCTGAGGCGGGAGGACTGCTTGGGCCCAGAAGTTTCAGACCAGCCTGGGCAACATAGAGAGACTCCTTCTCTCCAAAAAAAAGAAAAATTAGGTGGGGGTGTTGCCTCCTGCCTGTGGTTCCAGCTACTTGGGAGGCTGAGGCGGGAGTGTCATCAAGAGGTTGAGGTTGCAGTGAGCTGTGATCACAACACTGCACTCTAGCCAGGGCATTCGAGCACTTGGAACAGAAGACTTGAACTATGGAAATACATTTGTTGTTCTTGGACATCATAAACATGTTAGTTCTCCCACGTTAATGTAAAAACTTATCCTTTATGTCTGTAAAAATGCCAACAAGGAATCATTCTTAGTCCTGCCTTTTCACTCTCAAATTCAGCTGGTTCATCAGAAGATCCCGTCAGCCTCATCCTCAGAGCACATCCCGTTTCTCTGACTACTCTCCCTCTAATGGCATCACTGTTGGGCCCAAGCCACCACAGTGCCCTGCTTAGATTATAGCAGTCACCCTTTAGCTGGTCTTCCTAGTTTTTCTGCTTATGAGCTGTACCATCTTACCCATTTTCCACCCAAAAAGCCAGAGACTGATCCTGGTTGTCGTATTGTGCTTGAGCTTCATCACTGGGGAAACTGGGCATCAGTGGGTTGAGTGGTGTCTTCCCAAATTCACATTCCCCTGTGACTTCAGAAATAGTGTCCTACCAAATTCAGATCCACCCGTGACTTCAGAAATAGTGTCCTTCCAAATTCATACCCACCCGTGACTTCAGAAATAGTGTCCTCCCAAATTCAGATCCACCGGTGACTTCAGAAATAGTGTTCTCCTGGCTGGGTGCAGTGGCTCACTCCTGTAATCCCAGCACTTTGTGAGGCCAAGGCGGGCGGATCATGAGGTCAGGAGTTTGAGACCAGCCTGGCCAAAGAGACCAGCCTGGTCAACATGGTGAAACCCTGTCTCTACTAAAAATAAAAAAATTAGTCGGGCGTGGTGACGGGCGCCTGTAATCCAGATACTGCGGAGGCTGAGGCAGGAGAATTGCTTGAACCTGGGAGGCGGAGGTGGCAGTGAGCTGAGATCGTGCCATTGCACTCCAGCCTGGGCAACAGAGCGAGACTCCGACTCAAACAAACAAACAAAAATGTCCTCCCAAATTCAGATCCACCCATGACTTGAGAATGGGGCCTAATTTGGACGTAGGATCTTCGCAGATGTAATTAATTAAGGATCGTGAGATGAAGTCATCGTAGATTTAGGGTGGGCCCTAGATTTAGTGACTGGTGTCCATAAAAGAAGAGAAGAGGACACAGACTCAGGGAAGAAGCCACGGCAGCGGAGGCAGCGGTGGGGCCAAGTGCTGCGAACCAGGGAGTGCGGAAGGTTGCCTCCATGCTGGAGCTGGAAGAGGCCAGGAAGTGTTCTTTCCTGGAGCCTTTAGAGGGATCACGGCCCTGCCGACAGCCGGATTTCAGGCTTCTGGCCTCCAGAACTGCGAAAAGATAAAAATAAATTTCAGTTATTTTAAGTTAACCAATTTATGATACTTTGCTAAGGGAACTGCAGGAGACTAATGCACTGGGCAAAGTGTACACAGAATCTCTGTGTTACTTCTTACAATTGCATGGCAAGCTACAGTGGTCTCATTGTGGGACAACCGTTTGAGGAACTGTGTTTTTATGGTGGCTATGCCATCTAACATTCCTACCAGCAGTGAATGAGGGTTCCAGTTTTTATATCGTCGCCAGCACTTGTTATTGTTCTTTTCTTTTTTTTTTTAGAGACAGGGTCTCACCCTGTCACCCAGGCTGGAGTGCAGTGGTGCAGTCACAGGTCACTGCAGCCTCAAACTCCCAGGCTCAAGTGACCCTCCCGCCTTATCCTCCTTAATAGTTAGAACTACACAGGTGTGGGCCACAATGCCAGCTAATTTAAAAATTTTTTTTTAGAATGGAGTTTCACCACGTTGCCCAGGCTATTCTCAAACTCCTGGGCTCAAGCGATCTGCTCACCTTGGCCTCCCAAAGTGCTGGGACTACAGATGTGTAATTACAGGTGTACCTTGCCCAGCTGTTGTTCATTTTTAAAATTATAGCCAAACTAGGGAGTGTGAAGTAGTATCTCATTGTGGTTTTGATTTGCATGCTGCTGACGAATAATGATGTTGAACGTCTTTTCATGTTCTTATTGGCCATTTGTATATCTTCTTTGTAGAAATGCCTGTTTAGATCCTTTGCCCATTTTAAATTGGGTTGTCTTTTTATTAATGGGTTACAGATGTTCTTTATATATTATAGAGGTAAGTCCCTTATCAGATATAGGACCCCCGCTTTCTTTTTCTTTTGACAGTTGCACTCTGTTGCCTACGTTGGAGTGCAGTGGGATGATCACAGCTCGCTGCAACCTCAACCTCCTGGACCCAAGTGATCCTCCCAGTTCAGTACCCTCAAGTAGCCAGGGCCTCAGGCACATGTCACCACACCTGGCTAATGTTTTGTTTTTTAATTTTTTGTGCAGACTGTGTTGATCAGGCTGGTTGAACTCCTGGGCTCAAGCGGTCTTCCCACTGCCATAGGAATATGAATATGTGCACACCCGTGGTTCCAGCTACTCAGGAGGCTGAGGTGGGAGGATCACGAGCCTGGGAGTTGGAGGCTGCGGTGAGCTGTGATTGCACCACTGCACTCCAGCCTGGGTAGGTGACAGAGTGAGACCCTGTCTCAAACAAAACAAAACAAAACAATGACCAGTGTTGATGATGATATGGAAAAACTGGAACCCTCCCAAAGTGCTGGGATTTCAGGTGTGAGCCACCGCACCCAGACAGATACAGGACTTGTAAATATTTTTCCCATTTTGTGGGTTGTGTTTTCATTTTCTTGATAGTATCCTTTGAAGCACAAACATTTTTAATTTTGATAAAGTCTAATTTATCCCTTTTTTCTTTGTTGCTAGTGCCTTTTATGTCCTATTTTAGAAACACTTGAAATTCAAGGTTATGAAGATTTGTGCCTATGTTTTCTTCTATGAGTTTTACAGTTTTAGCCCTTTTAATTAGATCTTTGATCTATTTTGAATTATAGTCATGGGCCGCATAATGTTGTCTCTGTCAGTGATGGACAACATATAAGATGATGGTCCAGTAAGATTATAATGGAGCTGGCCAGGTGCAGTGGCTCACGCTTGTAATGCCATCGCTGTGGGAGGGAGGCCGAGGCAGGCGGATCACTTGAGGTCAGGAATTCGCGACGAGCCTGGCTAACATGGTGAAACTCTGACTCTACCAAAAATAAAAATACAAAAAATTAGCTGGGACTGTTGGCACACACTTGTAATCCCAGCTACTTGGGAGGCTGAGGCAGGAGAAATGCTTGAACCTGGGAAGTGGAAGTTGCAGTGAGCCGAGATTGTGTCACTGCACTCCAGCCTGAGTGACAGCGAGACTCCGTCTCAAGAAAAAAAAAAAGATTGTAGTGGAGCCGAAAAGTTCTATTGCCCAGGATGCCCTAAAATTCCTGTTGCCCAGGACATCCTGAAACTCTAGCAGTGGGTGTTATGTGTCCTGCTTAGGTAAACAAACCGACTCTGCTATCAGTTGTGTAAAAGTCTCGTACATACAGTTATGTGCAGTGCCTAATGCTTGGTAATAAACTCCTATGTTACTGGTGTATGTGGTTACTATTCTGTACTATACTTTTTTTACCATTGTTGGAGAGTGTGCTCCTACTTATTTAAAAAAAGTTAACTGTGAAACAGTCTCAGGCAGGCCGTTCAGGAGGCGTCTAGAAGACACTGTTACCATAGGAGATGACGGCTGCATGCATGTTAGTGCCTCTGAAGATCTTCTAGGGGACAGGATATGGAGGTGGAAGACAGCGATACAGATGATCCTGACTCTGTGTGGGCCTCGGCTAATGTGTGTGTGTGTGTTTTAGTTAATTTTTTTTTGTAGAGATGAGGTCTTGCTGTGTTGCCCAAGCCAGGCTGAAGTCATCCTCCCGCCTTGGCCTCCCAAAGTGCTGGGATTACAGGCGTGAGCCACAACGCCCGGCCAGTGTGTCTTAGTTTTATTTTTATTTTTTTTGAGACGGAGTCTCACTCTGTCGCCCAGGCCGGAGTGCAGTGGTGCGATCTCGGCTCACTGCAACCCCTGCCTCCTGGGTTGGAGCGATTCTCCTGCCTCAGCTCCTGAGTAGCTGGGATTACAGGTGTGCACCACCATGCCCAGATAATTTTTTTATTTTTAGTAGAGGTGGGGTTTTGCCATGTCAGCTAGGCTGGTCTTGAAATCCTGACCTCAGGTGATCCACCCTCCTTGGCCTCCCAGAGTGTTGGGATTACAGGCGTGAGCCACCGCGCCTGGCTAGTGTATCTTAGTTTTTAACAAAAAAGTGTAAGAAGTTAAATTTTATTTTATTTTATTTTATTTTTTTTTGAGATGGAGTTTTGCTCTTGTTGCCCAGGCTGGAGTGCAGTGGTGCGATCTCAGCTCACCACAACCTCTGCCTCCCAGGTTCAAGCGATTTTCCTGCCTCAGCCTCCTGAGTAGCTGGGATTTCAGACACCTGCCACCACACCTGGCCAACTTTTCTGTATTTTTAGTGGAGACAAGGGTTCAACATGTTGGCCAGGCTGGTCTTGAACTCCTGACCTCAGGTGATCCATCCGTCTTGGCCTCCTAAAGTGCTGGGATTACAGGCGGGAGTCACCGTGCCCGGCCTTAGATGGTGTAGCCTACGTGTACAGTGTTTATAACGCCTACAGTAGTGTATAGTAATGTCCTAGGCCTTCACATTCATTCACTACTTACTCACCCAGAGCAGCTTCCCATTCTAGCCCTGCAAGCTCCATTCATGGTAAGTGTCCCATACAGGTGTCCCTCTTTTATTTTTTATACTGTATTTTTATTGTACCTTTTCTATGCTTAGATATATTTATATATGCAAATACTTACCATTATATTCCTGTTGCCTGCAGTATTCAACACAGTAACATGCCGCATAGATTTGTAGCCCAGAAGCAATAGGCTCTACCCCGTAGCCTCGGTGTGTAGTAGGCATCTAGGTTTGTGTGAGTACACTCTGTGATGTTCACAGAACAGTGAAGTTGCTTAACATTGAATTTCCCAGAAGGTATCCTGTAGTTAAGTGATGCATGGTTGCATAAAGCACCTAAGACAGTGCTTGGCACACGGGAAGACTAAGGGCTTGATTTTCTCTCTCTCTCTCTCTCTCTTTTTTTTTTTTTTTTTTTTTTGAGACAGAGTTTTGCTCTTGTCTCCCAGGCTGGCATGCAGTGGTGTGATCTCAGCTCACTGCAACCTCTGCCTTCCAGGTTTAAGCGATTCTCCTGCCTCAGCCTCCTGAGTAGCTGGGATGACAGGCGTGTGCCACCGTGCCCAGTTAATTTTGTATTTTTAGTAGAGATGGGGGTTTCTCCATGTTGCCCAGGCTGGTCTCGAACTCCTGACCTTGATCTGCCTGCCTTGGCCTCCCAAAGTGCTGAGATTACAGGTGTGAGCCACCGCCCCTGGCCGATTTTCTCATTTTTACTGGTGCATAAAATAAGCAAAGTGATTTTCAACAAGTCAGACAATGCCAGTACTGGAACTTCCCCTTCTTGGTGCATTTCTCAGAAGGTTCCCCATGGCTGAGCAACCCTTCCCTGTGCTTTTTGTATATGGTATGAAGCAGGCATCCGTCTTCACACTGTCGCACGTGGCTCTCCCGTTGTCCTAGTGCTGTTTGCTGAAAAGATTCTCCTTTGATTGAATGGTCTTCATGGCTTCATTGAAAAATTCATTGACCATAGGCCGGGCACGGTGGCTCACGCCTGTAATCCCAGCACTTTGGGAGGCTGAGGTCAGGAGTGTGAGACCAGCTTGGCCAACATGGCAAAACCCCATCTCTACTAAAAATACAAAAATTAGCCTGATGTGGTGGTGGGTGCCTGTAGTCCCAGCTATTCAAGAGGCTGAGGCAGAAGAATCACTTGGACGTGGGAGATGGAGGTTGCAGTGAGCTGAGTTTACACCACTGCACTCCAGCTTGGGCAACAGAGCGAGACCCCATCCCCCACCCCTTACCCTCCCCCCCCAAAAAAAAGAGAAAGAAAAATTAATTGACCATAAATATGTGAGTCTGTTTCTGAACTTTCAATTCTCTTCCATTGATCCGATGTTGTTCTTTAGGCCAGTACCACGGTGTCTTGATGACTTTACGTTTGTTGTAAGTTTTGAAATGGAGAGGTCTGAGTCCTCCAAGTTCGTTCTTCTTTTTCCAGCTTGTTTTGGCTATTCTGGGTCTCTTAAGTTTCCATATGAATTTTAGGTCATCCTGTTAGTTTCTGCACAGAAGCCAGCTGGGGCCCAGTGAGGTGGGCCAGACTGGAGAGGGTTGCTGGGGAGGCAGTACATGCCTGAAGGCTTGAGTAAAGGCTGGGCCTGCCATGCCCCAGAACATGGCATTATCTGGACAGACACCAGGAGAAGCACGTTAGAGCTGAACAGGAAAGTGAACAGTGCACATGATTCTGAGCCCACAGGGTGGTCAGAGTTTGGGCCAGGTGGTGGGGTGCAGCCGAGCTGGGATGCTGATGCTTATGGCTTCGACAGGCCAGCGTGGACAGCAGAGGTGGTGTCAAGGACCTTGGTATTCAGGGACTGCAGCAGGAAGGTACCAGGTGGTTAACTGTTTTTTCCTTCTTTTTTTTTTTTTTTTCTTCGAGATGGAGTCTTGCTCTTGCCACCCAGGCCGGAGTGCAATGGCATGATCTCAGCTCACTGCAACCCCCGTCTCCCAGGTTCAAGAGAGTCTCCTGCCTCAGCCTCCCAAGTAGCTGGGACTACAGCTGTGCGCCACTACGCTTGGCTAATTTTTGTATTTTTGTATTTTTAGTAGAGATGGCATTTCACCATTTTTTGGCCAGGCTGGTCTCGAACTCCTGACCTCAGGTGGTCTGCCCGCCTCAGCCTCCTAAAGTGCTGGGATTATAGGCGTGAGCCACTGCCCTTGGCCGTTAACTATTTTCAAGCACTACACTGGCAGCCTCACTGGTAGAGGCTGCTTAAAAAAGACCTCCTTAGTGCCCAGCAGACCAGAACTATTGTTACCCATGAAAGGACCCAGGAATCTTACCTATGGAGTTTTCCTGAATGAGAAAAATAAAATGTGTTGCATATATTAGGTGTCACTCAGTGCTGTTGAAGAACGAATGAATGAGTTCACAATAATTATCATTTACATGAAGGTACTACTAGTGTTTTTTATGCAGCGGTCCCCAACCTCCAGGCTGTGGCCCATTAGGAACTGAGCCATGCAGCAGGACTTGAGCGGCAGGTGTTGAGTTGAGCATCCCCGCCTGAGCTCTGCCTCTGTCAGATCAGCAGTGGGGTTAGATCCTCATAGGAGCGAGAACCCTATTGTGAACTGCGCATGCGAGTGATCTGGGTCGTGTGCTCCTTATGAGAATCTAGAGCCTGAAGATCTGAGGTGGAACAGTTTCTTCCTGAACTACCTTCCTCACCTTTTGTCCGTGGAAACATCGTCTTCCATGAAATGAGTCCCTGGTGCCAAGAAGGTTGGGGACCACTGTTTTAAAGTAATGATGAACTGAAAGATCACTGATTATCAGTGATATAAAAATGTTTTAATGCTTTGTGATATATCTACTTTATGAAATACACTGCCATTCATGTGATAACTGAAGAATATGAAGACATGCTGGAATATTCAAGGGAAAAATTGTTTATATAGCTCATAACCATATAAAATGTATACATATGGCTGGGCGCAGTTGCTCACACCTGTAATCCCAGCACTTTGAGAGGCCGAGGTGGGCGGATGACCTGAGGTCAGGAGTTAGAGACCAGCCTGGCCAACATGGTGAGACCTCATCTCTACTAAAATTATAAAAATAGCTGGGCATGGCGGTGTGCGCCTGTAATCCCAGCTACTTGGGAGGCTGAGGCAGGAGAATCACTTGAACCTGGGAGGTGGAAGTTGCGGTGAGCCGAGATCATGCCATTGCACTCCAGCCTGGGCGACAGAGCAAGACTCCATCTCAAAAACAAAAACAAAAAACAGAAATGTATAGCTATGAAGAGACACTGGAAGGAAGTGGGAAATTTTGGGTTAGAGTGATGACACTTAGATTTCGAAGTTTCCTGTTAACTGTTGTCTTCCTAATAAACACAGGCTCCTGGCCCTGTGTGGATCTATCTAGAGGCACAGTGCCCATGCTGGGCTTCACTTTCTTGATGGCCTTGTGCTCAGGCTGGGCCTGTGCTGTGGGCTGGAGGCAGGGGCATGTGTCCAGGGGACATGTGTACACCCAGGAGACAGGGGGCATGTGTCCAAGGGCCGTGCTGGGCCTCTCCCTGCTTCTCACCCACAGCTGGATGTCCTTCCATTTTTTTTTTAGATTTTAATTTTAATTTTATTTTTGACACAGAGTCTCGCTATTCCCCCAGGCTGGAGTGCAATGCCGCCATCTCAGCTCACTGCAACCTCTGTCTCCCAAGTTCAAGCGATTCTCCTGCCTCAGCCTCCTGAGTAGCTGGGAGTACAGATGTGTGCCACCACGCCTGGGTCATTTTTGTATTTTTAGTAGAGACAGGGTTTCACCATTTTGGCCAATCTGGTCTTGAACTCTTGGCCTTAAGTGATTTGCCCTCCTCAGCCTCCCAAAGTGCTGGGATTACAGGTGTGAGCCACTTTGCCTGGCCACCATTTTACTTTTGTCTGTTCATCCCGCAAGTGCAAGGTACCTGCTCCATGCTGTGGTCTGGGGGGTGTAGCAGTGAACAAAACAGACGGAACTTGTGTGTCATGGCCGGTGTAGACAAGGAAGGGCACATGGGCAGTGGTGTGGGGAGCGTGTGGCTGCAGTCTTGAGGAAGCATTAGGAGCGAGGCGTGGGGCAGCCAGCTCAGCTGGAGAGGGGTGATGGTCTCATAGGCTTCTCCTAGAGGGACCATTGGGAGATTCTGAGCAGAGGAGTGGCGGAATGTGACTTCTGTTTTAACAGTGTTGTTCTCGTGGCAGTGTTGAGAGTTGGCTGCAGGGGTGCAGCAGGTGAGGTGAGAGGCTGTCGCGGTCGTTAGGATGAGAGGGTGGTGGTTTGAGTGGAAGTTGGCCTCCCAGTATGCTGGGATTGTAGGTGGGAGCCAGTGCACCTGGCTGCTTTTTTTTTTTTAATAAAAATTTTTTATTTTCAATTTTTGTGGGTACATAGTAGGTGTATTTATTTATGGGGTACATGAGATGTTTTGATACAAGCATACAGTGCATAACAATCACACCAAGGTAATTGGGGTGTCCATCACCTCAAGCATTGATCCTGGTTTACAGACCATGCAGTTCTACTCTTTTAGTTATTTTAAGATGTACAATAAATCATTGTTGACTCTAGTCACTTTGTTGTGCGATCAAATACTAGTTCTTACTCTATTTTTTGTGCCCATTAACCATTTCTACTCCCACTCCCCACTCCACTCCACTACCCTTCCCAGCCTCTGGAAACCATCCTTCTACTCTTTTTTTTTTTTTTTAATACTGCTTCTACAAGTGATAGCCCCTAGACATCTTTCTACTCTACCATCTCCATCAGTTCAGTTATTTTAATTTTTAGCTCCCACAAATAAATGAGAGCATGTGAAGTTTGTCTTTCTGTGCCTGGCTGATTTCGCTTAACACAGCGACCTCCAGTTCCATCCTTGTTGCGGATGACGGGATCTCATTCTGTTCATGGCTGAATACTACTTCATTGTACCTGTGCACCACGTTTTACTTTCTGCTTCTTTAATTCTCCTTCCTTCTGTCACTCGCGGTTCTTTCTATCCAGAATGGTCTTTTTCTCCATTTGGTCTCGCTTTGTCAGCCAGGCTGGAGTGCCGTGGCGTGATCTTGTCTCACTGCAGCCTCCACCTCCTGGGTTCAAGTGATTGTTGTGCCTCAGTCTCCTGAGTAGCTGGCATTACAGGCTTGTGCCACCACACCCGGTTAATTGTTGTATTTTTAGTAGAGACGGGGTTTCACCACGGTGGCCTGGCTGGTGTCGAACGCCTGAGCTCAAGTGATCCACCTGCCTCAGCTTCCCAAAATGCTGGGATTACGAGTGTGAGCCATCGCACCCAGCGCCCAGAATGGTCTTCTTCAGACTTCAGAATTGCTTTCCCTGGTTCTTGTATCTAAGGTAGCTTCTCCTGTGTTTCTGTCCCTTTACCTTGGTTTATTTATCATCATCTGCAATTATCTTTTGTTTTTTTTAATGGCTTTTTATAAAATTACACAGAAAAAGGAATTTTTCTTTTTTTTGAGACAGGGTCTTGCCCCGTAGCCCAGGCTGGGGTGCAGTGGTGCGACCTTGGTTCACTGCAGCTTCAACTTCCCAGGCTCAAGTGATTTTCCCACCTCACCCTCCTGAGTAGCGGGGCCTACAGGTGCATACCACCATGCCTGGCTATTTAAAAAAAAATATGTGTGTGTGTTTGTAGAAACAAGGTCTCACTGTTGCCCAGGCTGGTCTCAAGCTTTTGACCTCAAGGGATCCTCACACCTCAGCCTCCCGAAGTGCTGGGATTATAGGCGTGAGCCAGTGTGCCAGCCTAGGAACACTTCTGTGGTTGTCTCTTCTCTTGGGCTGGAGTGGAACTGCTGAACCATCGTAGACATCCTGCAAGCCCACATCCTCTTTCCTTGAGTTTGAGTCAATTGAATGTGTGTAGAACGGCATGTCATTATCATCTTATTTGGTTTTTCTTATTTTTCTTATTAATGTTGAACATCTAAATACATTACGTTTGTTGTGCCATCAAATACTAGATCTTATTCTATTGTTTTCCTCCCAAAACATAATGTATTTTTCTTATTTTTGGTTTTTCTTCTTTTCTTATTAATGTTGAACATCTCCAACGTGGTACTTGGCTGGACATATTTCCCCTGCTGTGAAATGTCTACAGATGTCCTTTGCCCATTTTTTCATGTTTTGTGCTTATTATTTTGCAGTTCTTTGTATATTCTTAATTTTTTGTTGTTTCTGTGTATTGTGAATATATTCTCCTAGTTTGACAGTCCTTTTTGTATTTCTAAAATTAATTAATTAATTATTTTTAGAGACAGGGTCTTGCTATGTTACCCAGGCTGGACTTGAAATCCTGGGCTCAAGCAGTCCTCCCACCTCAGCCTTTCAAGTAGCTGGGAATGAAAGTGTGTGCTGCCACGCCTGGGTCCCTTTTTAAATTTTTTTTTTTTTTTTTTTGAGACAGAGTCTCTGTTGCCCAGGCTAGAGTGCAGTGGTGCAATCATGGTTCACTGCGGCCTCGACCTCCCTTGCCTAGGTGATTCTACCACCTCAGCTTCCCGAGTAGCTGGGACCACCTACTACTACTGATGGTCCACCATAGTAGGTATGTACCACCATACCTGGCTAATTTTTGTATTTTTTGCAGAGATGGGGTTTCTCTATGTTGCCCAGGCTGGTCTCAAACTCGTGGGCTCAAGTGATCCGCCCACCTCGCCCTCTCAAGTGCTGGGATTACAGATGTGAGGCACTGCGCTTGGCCCCCTTTTGTATTTTAAGAGACTTTTCTTTTTCTTGCAGTCCAAAATGTATTTACCTAGATAGGTAGTGCTTAGCCGAGGTTTTGTTTTTGGCATGTAATATCTTATTTCTTCTGTGACTGACCTTTTTCTTTTTTTAACGTAAATCATGTGAAGCAGGGATTCAATTTCATCTTTCATCATGTGCCGGTGTGGTGGCTCACACCTGTAGTCTGAGCACTTTGGGAGGCTGGCAGGAGAATCGCTTGAGCTCAGGAGCTCGAGACCAGCCTGGGCAACAAAGCGAGACACCATCTCTACAAAAAATACAAATATTAGCCAGGCATGGTGGCACGTGCCTGTGGTCCCAGCTAATAAGGCTGAGGTGGGAGGATGACTTGAGCCTGGGAGGCAAGCAGTGAGCTGAGATTGCACCACTGCCCTCTAGCCTGGGTTACAGAGCCAGACCCTGTCTCAAAAAAATTTTTTTCCCCATCTTTCTTCATGTGTATAATCATTTTTTCCTAGCTTTAGGTATTGAACAAGTCCTCCTTTCTTCGTCAGCCTGACATACTGTATCCCACAGTTCAAATGTGTGGGAGTTTCTGTTTTGTTTCTGTTTTTTTAGAGACAGGCTGTCACTCTCTTGGCCAGGCTGGAGTGCAGTGGCGTTCTGGATATTTTTGGCCACTTATTCTTCAATATTAACTCTAGAATCATAAAATTTCATGAAAAATCCTGTTCGGATATTAATTGGAATTGCACTGAATCTATGGATCAATTTTGTGTGAATCCACATCTTCATAATATATCTTACTATTTGTGAGCGTAGTATATTTCTCTCTTCATTTAGTTTTTAAGAAATATTTCCATGAAATTTTACAATTTTTCCTGTAGAGGTCTTGCCATCTTTTGCAGGTTTCTTCCTAGATAACTGATGATTCTCTGATGCCATCGTAAGAGATGGCCTCTCTTTAATTACAGCAGCTAATTGTTTACTGCTGTTGTAGAATAACCAGACAGCTGACTACTGAGTATTTAACCTTTCCTACCATCATCTTACTAAGCTCTACTATTATTTTTAATACTTTGTAGAACATATAATAGCAGTTTTATTTCTTCCTTTCTAATCCCAGGCCTCAGATTCCTTGTCTAATTGTACTGGTTGGGACACGATATGATGTTGAAAAGAAACAATGCTAGTGGATGTCTTTATTCTTGGTTTTGTCTATTTTTATGACTTTATTAAATTTCTAGTTTGAAATAATTTTAGACTTACAAAAAAAGTTGCAAAAATAATACATAGAATTCCCATAGGCCCTTTTACCCAGATACCCTGTGTTAACATTTTACCACATTTGCTTTATCATTCTGTATATCTATCCATCTCTCTAGTTTCTGTTTGCTTTTCATGATTGTTCTTGATTTTAAAGGGAATGTTTCCAATATTTTCCTATTTAGGGTGGTGTTTTTTTAAAATACTTAACTATTTTTTTCCTAGACTGCTCAACAGAACTATACTTTTTTATTAGAGTAAGGAAATGCTCTTCCATTCCTAATTTACTGAGTTGTAAAAATCATACTTGAGTATTGAATTTTACCCCAAGTAGTTTTTTTACATCTTTTTTTTTTTTTTTTTTTTTTTTTGAGACGGAGTCACACTCTGTTGCCAGGCTGGAGTGCAGTGGCGCAATCTCAGCTCACTGCAACCTCCGCCTTCTGAGTTCCAGCAATTCTCCTGCCTCAGTCTCCCGAGTAGCTGGGACTACAGTTGCCCCCACCACGCCTGGCTAATTGTTGTATTTTTAGTAGAGGCAGGGTTTCACTACGTTGGCCAAGCTGGTCTCAAACTCCTGACTTCAGGTGATCCACCTGCCTCTGCCTCCCAATGACAGGCGTGAGCCCCTGCACCCGGCCGTTTTTCTACATCTTTAAAGAAATCTATTTTTTTCTCTTTTTTGAGATGGAGTTTCCCTCTTGTTGCCCAGGCTGGAGTGCAGTGGTGCAATCTTGGCTCACTGCAGCCTCCGCCTCCTGAGTTCAAGTGATTCTGCTGCCTCAGCCTCCCAGGTAGCTGGGATTACATGCATGCGCCACTATGCCCTGCTAATTTTATATTTTTAGTAGAGACGGGGTTTCACCATGTTGGTCAGGCTGGTCTCGAACTCCTGACTTCAGGTGATCTGCCCACCTCGGCCTCCCAAAGTGCTGGGATTACAGGCATGAGTCACCGCGCCTGGCCAAGAAATCTATTAATGTGGTGAGTTACACACCCAACGATATCTGCTGATAGTATATATATATTTTTTACACACTGTTGAATTCAAATTGCTGATATTTTTGTTTAGATTTTTTTTCCAGACAGGGTTTCACTGTCACCCAGGGTGGAGTACGGTGTTGAGATCTTGGCTCACTGCAGCCTCTGCCTCCTGGGTTCAAGTGATCCTCCCGCCTCAGCTTCCTGAGTAGCTGGGACTACAGGCATATGCCACAATCCCCAGCTAATTTTTCTATTTTTTGTAGAGATGGAGTCTCTCCATGTTGCCCAGGCTGGTCTTGAACTCCTGGGCTCAAGTGATCTGCCTACCATGGCCTCTCAAAGTGTTGGGATTATAATAGGTGTGAGGCATTGTGCCTTGCCTAGAATTTCTTTTCTTTTCTTTTTGAGACAGAGTCTCGCTCTATTGCCCAGGCTGGAGTGTAGTGGCATGATCTCAGCTCACTGCAACCTCTGCCTCCCGGGTTCAAGCAATTCTCCTGCCTCAGTCTCTCGAGTAGCTGGGATTACAGGTGCCTGCCACCACACTGGGCTGATTTTTTGTATTTTTAGTAGAGATGGTGTTTCACCATGTTGGCCCGGCTGGTCTCGAACTCCTGACCTTGTGCTGGGATTACAGGCGTGAGCCACCGCGGCCGGCCTAGAATTTTATTTATTTATTTATTTATTGACAGAGTCTTGCTTTGTCACCCAGGCTGGAGTGCAATGGCGCAATCTCTGCTCACTGCAGCCTCTGCCTCCCGGGTTCCAGCGATTCTCCTGCCTCATGCTCTTGGGTAGCTGGGATTACAGGTGCACACCACTATGCCTGGCTAATTTTTGTACTTTTAGTAGATACAGGGTTTTGCCATGTTGGCCAGGCTGGTCTCAAACTCCTGACCTCAGGTGATCCACCTGCCTCGGCCTCCCAAAGTGCTGGGAATACAGGTGTGAGCCACTGCGCCCAGTCCTGGCCTGGAATTTTTAACCTATATTTATTGTATAGATATCCACTCATTTTATTATCTCTTTCCTGTTCCTTTCTTTGAATTTATTTTGTTGTTCATTTGTACCTTCTTTAGATGGATTTGCTGTTAGCCTGTTAATTTGGGGACTTTCTTTGAAGCTACAGCCTATGTTTCTTGTTCTGATAGTTGGCTTGAGCAGGAAGAGGCAGTAATGATGGGGTGATGAGGGCCATGTGGCTGGTTAGGTGTCGATTCTTGACAAGATCCTGGTTTTTGTTGTGAGTGGTGGGTTAATGGGTGCTCACTATGTGATTAAAAATAGTTGACCAGATGAAGAGCAGCATGGAGCAGTGGTAGCAGCGTCCTGTGTGCTGGAGTGGAGTGCTCAGAATCCTCAGCACACTTGAGGCCCACAGAAGAAAGAAAAAGAAACATAAACTAAATAGTAAGAAAAGGTGCATATTGCAGAGTAAAAGACTTCCCATCTCCCTTTCTGCTCTTAATCTTACTTAAACATGTCACACTATTAATAATTTCTTATAATTCATTCCAAAAAGATGTTTGTGCACATACCAGCACCTTTCTGTTCTCTTACACGAGTCTTGGTATCATAGACACCCTGTTCTGTGACTTCCCATGCGAGCACACCAGCCTTTTCTTACCCTCTGCAAGGACTTTTGGATGTTCCCTTGTAGGGGAATAATAATGTCTATAACTAGCCTTCTGTGGGCGGGGACTCAGATCCTCTCACCTGGAGAGAAGGTGGAATGCATGTCCTTGTTCCCTGTGATCTGGGGAACTTTTGCTAGTATATCTGTAGAGTAAGCTACACATATACGATTATTCGTATTATATGTACTATGTATTATTATTACTACAAATAGTAAGCACTATATAGTATATGCATAATAAATTCTGCAAAAATTTATCTTACAGATTATATATTTTACAGATTATATAAGTAAAATTATACTACCAATAGAGAATTGCTCAACCAAGGGGTATGTACTTTTTTTGTTTTAAGAGATGGAGTTCTCGTTGTGTGGCCCAGGCTGGCCTTGGATCCTGGGCTCAAGTGATCCTCCTGCCCCAGTCTCCCAAGGAGCTGGGACTACAGGTGCATGCCACTGAGCCTGGTGGTGTGTATGTTTTAAAAATTTGATAACTATTGCCAAGTTGCCCCCAGAGAGATTTAATTAAATGAGAATTGCCTGTTTATCCATACTTTTTTTTTTCTTTTGAGACAGAGTCGTGCTCTGTCGCCCAGGCTGGAGTGCAGTGGTGTGATCTCTGCTCACTGCAACCTCAGCCTCCCGAGTAGCTGGGATTACAGGCGCCCGCCATCACACTCAGCTAATTTTTGTATTTTTAATAGAGACTGGGTTTCCCCATGTTGGCCAGGCTGGTCTCGAATTCCTGAGCTCAGACGATCCGCCCCCTCGGTCTCCCAAAGTGCTGGGATTACAGGCATGAGCCATTGCGCCTGGCCCGATACTCTTATTAACAGACTTTAATTTTTTTTTGCCAGTTCAATAAGTGTAAAATGGTGTCTTTGTTGCTTTAAATGTATTTTCAGTTGCATTTGTTTTTATTAGTCATATGCATTTATTTCCCTTAGTTTGCCTTCTCTGTTCTTTGTCCATATGGGGGAGGGAGCCGAGGTGGAGGGCAGGATTCTCTTCGGTTTCTGTGTGGGCTGCAGATGGGTTTGTAAATGACCATGCTCTGTTGACATTGTGTTTTCTACATTTGAACTTGGAGTCCCATGTCTGGGTTGTTTGCTTTTAGCTGGGTGGAACCTGTGTACTTAAAGAGGAATCACTTGCATTGCTTTTCGGACATGGTGTTTTGTTGGTGTGTCTCCTCCCTTGGCTGGTAAGCACAGCTGGCGGGCCTGGCTCTGTTGGACCACCCACTTTGCAACTCTTGGGCAGTCAACACTGATATTGTACCAGAAAGTGTGGGGGAGTTATAGAGTAGCATTTATAGAGAAGGATTAGTGTTATTTACTTTCATGTGACCTTAAAAATAGAAAATAATACTTGTGCTTTTATTTTGCAGTTTGCCTGGAACCTGAATGCACTATTTTAAAAAATATTCCCTATTTTTATAGAAAAAGGACTTCAAATATTTATTGTTTTGTATTAAGAGCTACAAACAACTTGGTCTTGATTGGAGAGCTGGCATAGCTGTATAAGGGGCTCTCCCTGTAAGAAATTTGGAGCTGGGGTGGGCATGGGAGGCGATGTTTGGGAGCAGCCTGAGTGTTGGGAGGCTGCTGTGCTCGAACCTGCGTCGTGCAGGTGCGTCCTGGAGCTACTCCTTGTGGCAGAAGCATTGCCCTGAGACCCAGCCATGGTATGCTTGGCACTGGGACAGGAGCTCCGGTGGGAGGTGTGCATTGCGAGCTGGTGTTTTCCGTTTGCTTTCCTACCCGCTGTCATGTTGTGGGCTCTTGGCCCTAGAGGTAAAATGTCTCTGTGAGTTGAGTTCCTTGTGAGAGGGCTGGTCCCCAGATTCCATGTCTAGGTTTTTGTTAGTATTTTTTCAACAGAGCTAATCCTGAGAGGCCCTACGAGCAGTGATTGCTTTGTGGGATGAGCTGTGTTGATGGTTTCTGTGAAGGGACCCTTCACATTTTAGGGTGAAAACAATAAATGTCTCGTTAAACGGTTTCCATCTGAGAACACTCAGATTGTTTTAAAATGGTTGTGAATGCGAGGGTTTAAGCTGCTTCCGAGGAGGCCTGGAGGTGCCTGGGCGGCCGCGTGCAGCTCTGGAATCCTGCCGCTGGGGCAGCCTCCATTTCGTGAGATGGCTCTGGAGCATGCCCAGTGCGTGGAGCCTTCAGAGGGAGCCGCCGAGCTGGGCTACTGTGATTTCTCTGCAGTTGGCCGCAGTCAACAATTGCACTAAGACAGGAGGAAAAAAGTGATGGGGTACAAGCAAGAGACGTGGTATTTGGTACTTTTTTTCCTTTGCTTAATCCGTCTTTCTTTTACATTGGTGCTTCTAGCTGGGGTCAGGGCCTGCAGAGCAGGGACGCTTGCTGTGATGGTGGGGACACCTCCTTGTCCTCCATGCTCCTTCCCTGCCAAAATAACCCTGTTTTGCTCTCTGGTCACCCACCATGTGCACTTTCTTGGGAGTGGGATGGGAGGTCCCCTCCAACTGAGGGTACTGAGAACAGCTCAGGCCCGTTCCGCATTTGCTGGTAGCAGGAGGAACTCTGACCTTTTTCAGTTGTGCTGATGATAAACCAGGACTTTTTCCCTTGTTTGAACATTTGTAAAGAGCGTGCTTGAACTTTTTTGCTGACTAGCAGTGTTTTCCTGTTTTATTCTCCTACCTGCCCCCATGGCAGCCTCAGTGGTGGAGGGAGTGAGGCTGGGAAGGGATGACACTGCCAGGTGAGCAGGAACCAGGGACCCTGGGACCAGAGGCCAGGCTGTGCAGGGCAAGGGCTGGCCGTGCCACCGTGCAGCTGGCTCTTTGCCATGCAGGCTGCAGAAAGGGAAATCTGTCCGCCTTGGATGTGAGGATGGCATTGACCACTCATCAGGAGAGCTGGGAACAGAGCCTCCCCCTCGGAGCCTGTGTAGTCCCCGTCCACACGTGTGGGTTGTGTGATGATCCTGTCTGCGTGTTCATTGGGAGACTCCATTTTCCGTGGAATGGTGAGGAGGGTAGAGAGGCAGCGGAGGCTCCACTTGGATTTTCTAAGCAGTTCCACACAAAATAAGACGTTGCACAAGCAAGTGCTGGGCACATCTTAGGGAGAGACCTAGTGAGGAGGGCTGTGTTTTAATTAATTAATTAATTGTAAATAACAGGATTAGAGCAGATTGGTTCATAGCTGCCTGTTCTAGAACCGTATTCTTCGAACAAAAGGGTGGGGGATGGTAGGCTTCTCTCCTAGCTCTGAGGAAACTCCAGCTCAGCGCACAGCATGAGGAGGACGAGGGAACAATAGGGCGTTCCTTTGTGCCTGCCCTTGAAACGCGGTGGAGGCCACTCAGTGAGCCCGGGCAGTGCCATCGCTCACGTGTCCCCAGCAGCAGTGGCGTCTGTGGGGATGCTGTGCACTGGAAATTGGCACTGTTTTGGGTAGTGGTTCTGAGAGGAACTGTTTAACCAGGTATGCAAATGTGCTGATGCAGGAATGTTTTTGAACACCTGTGATGTAAATTTTAATGGTGGTTAATGTTATTAGCTCCACCTGGGTTAGCTCAACCCTTAGAGATTATTTGTTCTCATCTCTTTGGAGTTGAAAATGTTGTACTTTTCTAGGAGCCATTTCCCCAGGCCATGTGGAGGTCAGGTATCGGCTGGTTCTGGCCTAACTCTACTCCTCCTCCTTCCCGCTCTGTGGAGAGGGTGGCTTGAAGGAGACGGGCAGCAGGTGTGTGACTGCAGCCCTGGGGCACGGGCAGAGGCTGGCATGTGGGGAAAGCAGGACCCGGGAGGCTGTAGCTTAAGTAGACATTTGTTTTTTATTTGAAGAGAATTTTAGAGATGGGGATTTTAGAGATGGGGATTTTAGAGATGGGGTGGTGGTGGATTTTAGCATTAGAGATTTCTGGCTTCTGCTCGAAGCACTGTGAATACAGGACAAAATAATAACCAAAGAGAAAAAGTTCATGTAAGTAAAGTTTTGGTGTGTTTTCTTGAAAGGAAAGTGTCTGCAGTGAAAGCGTTGTATTTTTAGAGAACTCGGGGAGGAAAATGCTGTTGTGCTGCCTGTCACACAGGTCTGGCCTTTTTGACATCTGAAATCTTATAGGAATTTGTCTTATTGAGAGTATATGCTGCTTATTTGGTTTTGTGGAATCCAGAAAAGAGCCTATCCAAATTATCCTTATCTTCAGGGTAAATTACCTTTTAGAATTGTGGCAGGTGGCACATAGGACCTGTCAGAGGGACTGCACCTTGTACAAGAAGAAAAGTGAGAGAGTGTTGCAAAGGAGAGCACCCACCTCCTTTATAGACTTTTGCAGAACAGGTTTCTTCCTTTCGACCTTGGAGAAGAGGCAGGACCAGTGGGGAGGCAGACAGGTAGGTGAAGGAAGACTAAAGGAAGAAGGGACGCGCTGATGGAGAAGACAAGGAGTGCTGATGGCTTTGGGCGCCAGCTGTCTACTCCAGAGAGTCTAACTGACCTGGGACTTGCAGGATCCTGCTAAAAGAGAAATCTTTGCTTCTTTCTCCTCCTGTTTTCTTCCCCTCCCTCCATTCTCCTTCCTCTCCCTTCTCTTCACCCACCCACCACTCAGCCACCCACTCATCCACCCATCCATCCATCCATCTGCTGTCTACTGTCCACCTCACCACCCACCCATCCATTTATTTACCCACCTACTCATCCATTCACCTGTCCACATCCATCTATTCATCCACCAACCATCACATATTAATGACTTACTATATACCAGAACTACTAGTACTGAAACTTGAGTATATTTGTGGACAGAGCACCAGAAATCCAGAACATTTGTATCATCCTGAAAAGAAACCTTATACCATTAGCAGTTCCTTCCCGTGTCCCCCGTTCCCCCCACCAAGCCCCTGGCAACCACTCATCTGCTTTCCTTCCCTGTCGAGTTGCCTGTTCTCTGTTGTCTTTCGTGCCTGACTACTTTCACTTAACTTAGCGTTTTCTTTCTCTTTTTTTGCTGTTATGGACAGTGCTGCCATGAACATTCATGTACGAGTTTTCGTGTGGACCTGGGTTTTCATTTCTTCGGATATCCCAGGAGTGGGATAACTGGTTCATATGGTGCCTGTCTGTTTTAAGCATTGGAGTAAATGCCAAGTTGTTTTCTTTTTTTGGAGACGGAGTCTCGCTGTGTCGCCCAGGCTGGAGTGCAGTGGGCAATCTTGGCTCACTGTAAGCTCCGCCTCCCGGGTTCTCGCCATTCTCCTGCCTCAGCCTCCCCATTAGCTGGGACTACCTGCGTGTGCCACTGCGCCCGGCTAATTTTTGTATTTTTAGTACAGACGGGGTTTCACCGTGTTGGCCGGGATGGTCTTGAACTCCTGACCTCAAGTGATCCGCCTGCCTCGGCCTCTCAAAGTGCTGAGATTACAGGCATGAGCCACTGTGCCTGGCTGAGAAGTAGGTTCTTGATGTATCCTTCATGTCTCATCTTCCCTCTCGCACCCTGAGCTGTTCTCACCCAGTGCTTACTGCTTGCTGGGTGCTGGCCTCCTGCTTCAAGAACAGACTGAGGACCCTTGGAAAGATGCCCCCACAGCATGTGCACTCACCGACTCCACCCAAGACACCCCCCACAGCACGTGCACTCACCAGCTCCACCCAAGACACCCCCCACAGCACGTGGACTCACCGACTCCACCCAAGACACCCCCCACAGCACGTGCACTCACCGACTCCACCCAAGACGCCCCCGCAGCACGTGCAGTCACCGACTCCACCCAAGACGCCCCCGCAGCACGTGCAGTCACCGACTCCACCCAAGACGCCCCCGCAGCACGTGCACTCACCGACTCCACCCAAGACGCCCCCGCAGCACGTGCACTCACCGACTCCACCCAAGACGCCCCCGCAGCACGTGCAGTCACCGACTCCACCCAAGACGCCCCCGCAGCACGTGCACTCACCGACTCCACCCAAGACGCTCCCCTAGCACGTGCACTCACCGACTCCACCCACTGCCTACCCAGGGCCCAGCTGCTCCAGCAGCTCTTCCCTGGCCCCTCCCCCACCTTCACTTTTTGCTCTCTTTGGAGCATTCATTGCCTTTAGTACACAGACTTGTGTCCCCATGTAAAAAAAGCTTTGCTTTTGTTTTTTCTCTCCTTAAAAAAAAAAAAAAAAAAAAAACTCCTTATGCTGTCCAGGCTGTTCTTGAACTCCTGGCCTTACGTGATCCTCCCATCTGGGCCTCTCAAAGCGCTGATATTACAGGTGTGAGCCATGATGCCTGGGCCAAAAAGCTTTTTTTGGAGACGTAGTCTTGCTCTGTCGCCCAGGCTGGAGTGCAGTGGCGTGATCTCGGCTCTCTGCAACCTCTGCCGCCCGGGTTCAAGCAATTGTCCTGCCTCAGCCTCCGCACACAGCCTCAGCTGGGTTTACAGGTGTGTGCCACCACGCCCAGCTAATGTCTTTGTATTTTTAGTAGAGATGAGGTTTCACCTTGTTGGCCAGGCTGGTCTCTAACTCTTGGCCTCAAGTGATCCGCCTGCCTCAGCCTCCCAAAGTGCTGAGATTACAGGCGTGAGCCACCGCGCCTGGGCCGAAAAAAGCTTTTCTTGATCCTGCTTCCCACCAGCTTCACGTCAGTTCTTTGCCCTTCTTTGCGCCAAACTCCTCCAAAGATCTGTGTTTTTTTCATGGTTTGTGCATCCTCCCCCATTCTCCCTTAGATCCTTAGTCAGACCTTGCACCTCCACCCCCAGGGCAACAAAACCATCCTGGTTAAGGTCTCTGTCGGTAGCCTTCCTCCCTTGGCTAGTCCCGTCTCCCGCCCTGACCCGGTAGTGTCCTCACTTAGTCTTTGGGCCTTGCTATCCTGCCCCTCCCCCCGGTGCTGGGTGCAGCTCAGCCTCTGACTCTGATGTCCTGTGCCCACGTGCGAGCTCCGTCTCCTGCTCCCTTCGTGGCTTCCCGTCTGCCTCCCTCCTCTTCGCCCTTTTTGCAGGTGCTTCTGCCTTCTGACTTCCTCAGTCTCCCACCTGCGCCTCCCTCTTCTGACTGGTTTCCCTGGCCACCTGTCCTTCTGGGGGCAGGTCTGCAGCATATCAGCCCAGGGAACCAGTTAGTCCTCACTGAGGCCCTGTCCCTCCTGGCTCCAGTTCCTACTGGCCTGTCTGCCCGTCCTCTTTGTGCATCCTCCCTGGGGTCTAGCGGGGTCTAGCGCTCTCCTGGGGGCTGTGTCCAGGGGAAGGAGGAGCCAGAGCTGCCTTTCCATCCTCCATCCACTCTCCTTTGCCGCCGTCTTCATTCTGGGAGGACTTTCTCGGAGTGCAGGCTACCTTTTCTCTTTCTTGCTGCCCTACCTCCTGTGGCCACACCCTCTGGCCTGTGGGTCTTGGCTTGGCTTTGTCATCATCCACTGTTGTGTGACTCTTGTTCCAGGGCAAGCCGCTGTGCACATGGTTGAATGTAACAGAGGGCTGTCCCGGGCCGTGAGCTGTGTCAGAACTCTGAACCCTTCCAGGGCCACCGTGTGCCTGACTTACAGATTAGTGAGGGTGTCTTGCCTATAGTTACTGTTTTCCCGTATAATTATTCTGTTAACCCTTTTATAGCTATTAAGTGAGCTGAAATTCTTAAATTTTCTTCATTCAGTGTAAGAAAAAAGCAGAAGGAAATATACAGAAAGTTAACTTGGTTATTTCTGAATTGTGGGATTGCCAGTGATTTTGTATGTTTTGGAATATAATAAAGTTTTTTTACACAAAGCATGTATTAGCTTTACCGTAAGAAAAAATGAATGGAAACCCTCATTTATATGTAACTTAATTCATATGATTAACGCTTATCACTTAAAAAATATATAATAAAAACCTGAAGGGAAGATGACCTTGAAGTTAGATAACGCCCTGTCAAAACAAAGCGACCCAAAGACCCGAAGAGTTGGATCCTTTTTTTCTTTTTCTTTTTTTTTTTTGACAGAGTCTCACTCTGTCTTCCAGGCTGGGGTGCAGTTGTGTGACCCTGGCTCATTGCAACCTCTGCCTGTCGGGCTCAAGCTATTCTCCCACCACAGCGTGTGTCACCATGCCCAGCTAATTTTTTGGGTATGTTTTGTAGAGATGGGGTTTTGCCGTGTTGCCCAGGCTGAGCTTGAACCCCCGAGCTCAAGCTTTGCACCAGCCTTGGCCTTCCAAAGTGCTGGGATCACAAGCATCAGCCACTGTGCCTGGGCCTGAATCCTATACTTGGAATCCTGATGAAATAAGGACCCCAACCCTGCAGTGCTGTGGCCCAGGCCTTGCCCCGATACGTGGCTGTGGAGAGGCCGTGGCCCCTTAGTCCTTGTGTTCGTGCTGCGCCCCTTTCTCTCTCCACTCTGAAGCTCCCCCAGCACTTCTTGTCCAGCAGACGTGGCAGTGCAGAGACCCCAGGATTCTTCCAGAGCTCCGGCTACATACAGATGTGAAGAATTCTGTACCTTTCGCTCTCATTCTGTACTGAGTGTCTGGCGTGAGATGTGTGATAGTGCCATAGAGGGCATGCGGCAGGCCGTGCGAGCATCTGGCTCTGCCGACTGGAAAAGATCGGTGCACAAAAGTAAAACCGTATCACTTTTGTCTCTCTTTTTAAAAGAATACTTCATTTTCATAAAGTATTTTATGTTAACACGTAGTAGGTTTATTGTTATCTGTACAGGAAGTTTTGACACGGTAAAACTAACTTGGTGCATTTTCATAAAGTATTTTATGTTAACACGTAGTAGGTTTATTGTTATTTGTACAGGAAGTTTTGACATATGGTAAAACTAGCTTGGTGCCATTTTCATAAAGTATTTTATGTTAACACGTAGTAGGTTTATTGTTATTTGTAAAGGAGGTTTTGACACGGGGTAAAACTCACTTGGTGCCATTTTCATTGAGTATCTTATGTTATCACGTAGTAGGTTTATTGTTATTAGTGCAGGAGGTTTTGACATATGGTGAAACTAACTTGGTGCCATTCTGGTAACTCATGTGGACAAAATCCCTTTGGGGTACTCAGTGCTGTTAAGAGTGTGACATGGTCCTGAGAATGAAAAGTTTGGGAATTGCTGTTTTACTGTAAACCAAAGCGTCTGGCGCAGTACTGCAGTGAACCAACCAACCAACCAACCAACCAGTTTCTGCCCCTCGTAGAGCTGACATTCTGACTGGGGATAAGTTTCACATTTTTGTGTCACATCCTTCAGAATAGTCAACTCCTTAGGTTTAATGCCTTTTTATCAACATGGAGATTTTGAATGAAATTCAGCCATGAATGTGTTTGTTTTCCCATGCTATCTCAATCGTATTACAGAGCAGTGTTGTGGAAACATTTAAAAAGTCTCTGACATGAGTAGGAATGTGGTGTTCTACCAGGAACTTTACTGATTGCAGAGAATTTATTAATATTACTATACCTTGTGGTTTTCTGCATGCAGGTTTAAGCCTGCATTTACACTTCTAACCACAAGGTGGTGCTTTTGTTCTAAGTCCGAAGGCTGACACCAGGCTGGACGGAGCTTGAGAACCAGTTTTATATGGGTTGCTTTTTTGCCAATTTAAGATGATTCTGCTTTGAAGCGCTTAGCAAAGAACCTTACCTTCCTTTTGCATCAGGGTTGTCTCATCTTAGAGTGACATCCTAGAGTGTATAGGAACCTCCCAGCAGGTGTTTATTGAGCACCCCTTACCTGTGTGCTAGTCTGGGTGCCTGGTGGTGCTCAGAGCTGGCCTGGACCAAGTCCCCAGGGGTTTGTGGTCCCTCACCACTCTCGACTGCTGCTTTTATGTTTGTTGTATTTCTGATAGGACTGTTGCTCACGTTACTCTTCTGATCTGAAAAAAGAAATAGGCCTCTCATTTTTTCGTGGTGTGTAAGTTCTGTACAGCGTTATTTTTATGTCTCATGTTGTTCTGAAGAGGAGATGGGTGTCCTGGGAGGCAGGGCAGCCGTGTCCAGCTGCAGTGTCCTTGGTGGCTGAGCTGAAGGCAGCGTGAAGCTCCAGCCTCGAGGACGCGCCAGGGAGTGTGTGGAGGTCACGTCTGTGTCCCTCCCTCAGACCCGCACTCCCAGCCTGTGCTTTCCACCAGACAACTCCTGGCAAAACTGTGCTGCTGCCCTGCCTGGCACTGGCCCTACCCTCAGGGAGGCTCTGGCCGGGGCTGCCAGTGTTCGTCAGTGTCTTCAAAACTTGTTTCTCACATTAGAATAATGTTGCGGCCCGTCATTTCATGGTGGTGATTGTGTGAGAGGATGTATGAACTGAAAAGATGGAAAATGACAAAATTACTATGAATATAGTAAGATTAAAAAGCAGCATCTGTATGTGTTGACGTATTACTTAGCCTCCCGGGGCCAATACTAGCAGGACCTAGGAGTCTGTGGGTCCCTCCTAGGGCTGCACTGTTCTCTGGAGCCTGGGGGCTGAGGCCTTGATCGGGGGCAGGACAATCTGTTGTCTTGGAATAGAGCCCAGGAGGCCCAGACAGGTGCTGACCAGCTAAAGGTGCTTTTTTCACACTCTGTTTGAAATACAGTTAGTGGAGAGAGACAGTGGGGCGATCCAGGGTGGGCAGGGAGACGTTCCAATACACCAAGTCATTCCTCACAGGGCCTGGAGCACAGTGAGCTTAGAAGACCAGCAGCACCGTAATACATGCTGCCATTTACGAGGCAGTGGCGGGGCGAGGGGGCTGCACGTGTGAGCCGCCTGCACCAGGGCCTCTTGAGGGCCAGCCTCTCCATGGAGCCCTGTTCTGAGACCAAATTCCAGGTGCTGAAAGACATTAAACAGGATTGTGCTCTTCACTGGCATCTATCAAAGAACAGCAACATGATATAAATTAAAACCCACAGTAAAATCTCTCAGAATTCCGTCCCCTTTTCTGGCTCTCCCACACTCTGCAGGCTGACGGAGAATCTCACTGTTGGCCGGTGTCCCCAGATGCCCTGACTCTCGGCTCCAGCGCTCTTTCTTTGTGTTCTGTCTGGTCTCGAAGAGCAAGTCCAGGTAGCTGTGGCGCCGCCTGTGCCTTGCCTCCTGCAGTCTGCCTACGATTGCACGACTCACCTCTTGATGTGTGAGACCCGCCATTTATATTTAATCATCATCTTAGAGTATATTCTTCCTGCAGTTGTAGAATACGTATTTTGTGCCCATGCTAGGTGCCGGGGTTGCAAAGGTGGATAGGGGCTCCTTTTGTAAGTGGGAGGCAGGCTTGTGTGGGTCACCACAGGGCAGCCCGTGATGAGCTGTAAGGGCCATCTGAGCCCCGAAAGCTCGCTGCATAGTTGGAGAGTCGCGGGAAGCAGGGGGAAGGGTGATGGTCTGGGCCATACTGCTGCTGGAATTTTAAGTAGCTCGGCGTGACTGGCACGTAGGATTTCTGACCTGAAAATCGTTGGGCTAGGTTAGAAATCTGCAAACTTCTGTAAAGGACCAGGTATGTGGGGTGTGGGCCGCGTAAGATCTCCGATGCATATTCTTATTTTTACAACTTAAAAAATAAAAAAACAAATTCATTCTTAGCTTGTGGGAAGAAAGCAGGCTGGGCTGGATTTGGCCCGGGGGCCGCACGCCTGGCCTAGATTGCTGCAGCTCCTTCTGTGCCTTGTCATGAAGTGTGAACTTGATTCCATGGGCAGTGGGAAGCCACTGAATTTTTAAAGAAGATGATGGTAAGGTCACAATTTTAGAAAGATAATTTTAACTGCAGAATAGATGCTAGACTGAAAAGGGGAGAGGCTGGAATTAGAAAAATGAGTTGCCAGATTATTCCTATTACCACTGACTTGAGGAATAATGTGGCTTAAAATGAGAAGGTAGCAGTGGAATTTGATGGAATATTTAGGAGGCATAGAATTTGGTGACCAATAGGAGGGGTTGGTGTGAGGGAGCATGAGTAGTGATGTTCATTTTCTCTTTACTTTTAAAATTTTATTTATTATTATTATTTTTTGAGATGGAGTCTCGCTCTGTTGCCCAGGTTGGAGTGCAGTGGCGTGATCTCTGCTCACTGCAAGCTCCACCTCCCAGGTTCCCGCCATTCTCCTGCCTTAGCCTCCCAAGTAGCTGGAGTACAGGTGCCTGCCACCATGCCCGGCTAATTTTTTTTTTTTTTTTTTTTTTTTTTTTTGAGACAGAGTCTTGCTCTGTCACCAGGCTGGAGTGCAGTGGCGCGATCTCGGCTCACTGCAACCTCCACCTCCCGGGTTCAAGCGATTCTCCTGCCTCAGCCTCCTGAGTAGCGGGGAATACAGGTGTGCACCACCACGCCCTGCTAATTTTTGTATTTTTAGTAGAGATAGGGTTTCACCATGTTGGCCAGGCTGGAGTGTCAACTTGAACTCCTGACCTCAAATGATCCACCTGCCTCAGCCTCCCAAAGTGCTGAGATTACAGGGGTGAGCCACCGCGCCCAGCCATTACGCCTGACTAATTTTTTTGTATTTTTAGTAGAGACAGGGTTTCACCGTGTCAGCCAGGATGGTCTCGATCTCCTGACCTCGTGATCTGCTTGCCTCGGCCCTGCAAAGTGCTGGGATTACAGGCGTGAGCCACTGCGCCCGGCCTATATTTTATTTTTTTTGAGACAGGGTCTCCATCTGTTGCCCAGGCTGGAGTGCAGTGGCGCGATCTCTGCTTACTGCAACCTCCGCCTCCCGGGTTCAAGTGATCCTCCTGCCTCAGCCTCTGAAGTAGCCGGGACTACAGGTGTGCACCACCACACCCGGCAAATTTTTACATTATCTGTAGAGATGGGGTCTCCTTATGAGACAGCCAAATGCCTAGGCAGATAAAAAGGAGTCTCCGGAGAATCTCTGCCCTGCCCCACAAGCCTTTACGCCAAATGTTTTTTGTGCAAAGGGAGTCCGCATGAGGACTGGGGGAAGTGGGTGGAGCCACAGGGGACTGAGCCCACCTGCGCACTGGGGAAGTGGGTGGAGCCACAGGGGACTGAGCCCACCTGCGCACTGGGGGAAGTGGGTGGAGCCACAGGGAATTCCGCCTTCCGCAGGGGAGGAGCTTCTCCAGTTTCTGGGTGAGGGCCTGGGATGCCATCTGTGAGGGGGGGGTCCTGTAAGCAGGACTCCATCCCGCTTTGCTGAGAGTTTTTCTTTTTTGCCCAATAAAACCTTGCTCTAGTCACCCTTTAGTATGTCCTGTCCTCGTGTCTAAATTTTCCTGGTTGTGTGACAAGAACTGGATTCTCCAACACTTTTGTTGCCCAGGCTGATCTTGAACTCCTGGGCTCAAGCGATCCTCCCACATCGACCTCTCAAGGTGCTGGGATCACCGACTGAATTGTCACAGCCAGCCACTGACTGGACTTTTTTTTTTTTTTTTTTTTAAGACATAGTTTCGCTCTGTTGCCCAGGCTGGAGTGCAGTGGCGCAATCTCCGCTCATTGCAACCTCTGCCTCCCAGGTTTAAACGATTCTCCTGTCTCAGTCTCCCAAGTAGCTGGGACTACAGCGTGTGGCACCATGCCTGGCTAATTTTTGTATTTTTTTGTAGAGACGGGGGTTTCGCCATGTTGCCCAGGCTGGTCTTGAACTCTTGGACTCCAAGGATCTGCCTACCTCGTCCTCCTAAACTGCTGGGATTACAGGCATGAGCCACCAGGACTTGCCTGACTTGACATTTTTAATTGTTTTTTTTTTTTTTTTTTTTTTTTTTTGCGATGGAGTCTACCTCTTTTGTCCAGGCTGCTCACCGCAAGCTCTGCCTCCCAGGTTGACGCCATTCTCCTGCTTCAGCCTCCCGAGTAGCTGGGACTACAGGCGCCCGCCACCACGCCCGGCTAATGTTTTGTGTTTTTAGTAGAGACGGGGTTTCATCGTGTTAGCCAGGACTAGGCATTTTTAATGAAGGGTGTACACAGAGTCAGCCGCAGTGGTGTTTATAATTGACAAAAAGAGTTGGTTGGGTAGATTGTGCTGTTACTATATAACAAAACACTGCTGTGTATCTTAAAAAAATAGTGTTGTCAGCCGAGCCCAGTGGCTCACGCCTGTAATCCCAGCACTTTGGGAGGCAGAGGCGGGCGGATCACGAAGTCAGGAGATTGAGACCATCCTGGCTAATAAGGTGAAACCCCGTCTCTGCTAAAAATACAAAAAAAAAAAAAAAAAGCTGGGCATGGCGGCGGGCGCCTGTAGTCCCAGCTACTCAGGAGGCTGAGGCAGGAGAATGGCGTGAACCCGGGAGGTGGAGCTTGCAGTGAGCTGATTGCGCCACTGCTCTCCAGCCTGGGCGACAGAGCGAGACTCCATCTCAAAAAAAAAAAAAAAATAGTGTTGTCAAAATCTTAATCAGGTTTAGTGGGAAAATAGATTAAAAACCAATATATTATATAATATATAATCCACTAATATAAAAAATCTGTAAGGGATATACTAAGATGTTTACTGTTGGTGGTAAGATTAGGGGCCATTTTTGTTTCTTGTGATTTGTTTTGTCTCTCCTGATGACACTGCTAGAGCCCCCAACACAGTGTTTGAATGCTGTGGAAGTGGCACCTCCATGGCTTTTCCTGATCACTGGGGGGAAGCATTAAGCCTTTCACCATAACGCTGCTGAATAAGTTATTAACCACAAGATTTTCATAGATATCCTTTATCAGGTTGAACTTTTTATTGTGAAATAATTTTGTGAAATGCTTTTTCTCCCTCCGTTGTCATGATCATGTGCTTTCTGTCCGTGTCAGTGCCCTGCGTGCAGCCGTGCGTGTTCTGTCTGGTGTTCCTGTCTCGCCGCATTGGGGTAGGCCCACTCACCTGGGATGATACCTTCTGAGATCCCTAGTTGATGCCTGAAATTACAGATAGTACTGAACTCTCTATATACCAGGTTTTTTCTTAGACACATATACCGATGGTAAAATTTAGTTTATAAATCAGGCACAGTAAAAGTTATATGAGTGTCCCCCCTGCCCCCCCCCCCCCGAAAAACGTATTGCACTCTACTCAGTCGTCGGTGTCTTGTGATCTGTCGATGTGATGAGGGAGACAGCTGCCCAGCAGCTGGCAAATGGGCATTGGGTACAGGATGGACATACGGACAGAGAGAGGACTCACATCTGGGGCAGGACTGATGGGGCAGTGCGAGAGTTAGCATGCTACTCAGAGCAGTGTGCACCTGAAAACTGATAAGTTGTTTATTTATTTTATTTTATTTTATTTTATTTTATTGAGACGGAGTCTTGCTCTGTCGCCCAGGCTGGAGTGCAGTGGCACGATCTCGGCTCACTGTAACCTCCGCCTCATGGGTTCAAGTGATTCTCCTGCCTCAGCCTCCTGGGTAGCTGGGATTACAGGCACACGCCATGCCCAGCTAATTTTTGTACTTTTAGTAGAGACGGGGTTTCACCATGTTGGCCAGGCTGGTCTCGAACTCCTGACTTCGTGATCTGCCCGCCTCGGCCTCCCAGAGTGCTGGGATTACAGGTGTGAGCCACTGTGCCCGACCTGAGAAATTGTTTATTTCTGGAATTTTTCATTTAATATTTTTGGACTGTGGTTGACTGTGGGTAACAAACTGTGGCAAGCAAAACCACGGATTGGGGGACTGCTGCGATTGATCTTCAGGTTTGGGCAGCCTTGCACCTGGGATACATCTCGGGTGGTCCTCAGTGTGGCATCCTCCTGACATGCGGTTGCATTCATTTGCTGATGTTAGGGGTTACCGAGGCTGTGAGAGGACTGATGTGGAGTTCCCTTTGTTTTCTGTGCAATGCTGTTCTCACAGAAGGCGCTGGGAGGTGTTTCCTCCTCTTCTTACTAATTCATGAGCACTGATGGGGTTGAGCATTTTCCTATATGTCTGTTGGCCATTTGGGAATGCCTGTTTAATTCATTTGCCCGTTTTTATGTTGTCTTTTTTAAAAAACTGATTTGTAGTTCTTTCCTTGTAGAGTTAAGAGTAAGTAAAGCTATTGTACTTAGCCAAATACATTGGATATTTTTTTCTGTGTTTTAAAGTTTACTTATTCATTTTTACCATATAAATGTTTGAAATATTTTGGTAGTTAAATCTGTAGAGCTTTTCCTTTGTGATTTCTGGCCTTGGCATTGTGCTTAGAGTCAGGAGTTCCTTGTTTCAGGGCTGTTTTTGTGATTTATTGTTTTACGATTCTTTCACTCATTAATCTGCAGTGCTGATGGCCTTCCCTCCCAGTACTTAGCCAGCTGCCTCAGTGTCTCAGTGAGTGTTTTATTATTCTCCCTTCCTGCTGATGTGAAATGTCTCTTTACCTTGTATCTGTATCTTGTATTCCTGTTTTTAGGTTAAAGTCTTGTGGATTTTTTTTTAGTTGCTTAAGCTATTAAAAGCATCAAGTGGGACCAAGTGCAGTGGCTTACACCCATAATCCCAGCACTCTGGAGGCCCAGGCAGGCGGATCACTTGAGGCCAGGAGTTCAAGACCAGCCTGGCCAACATGGAGAAACCCCGTCTCTACTAAAAATACAGAATTAGCCGGGCGTGGTGGTGCACACCTGTAATCCCAGCTACTTGGGAGGCTGAGGCACGAGAATCACTTGAACTGGGGAGGCAGAGGTTGCAGTGAGCTGAAATTGTGCCACTGCACTCCAGCCTGGGCGACAGAGCCAGACTCTGTCTCAAAAAAAAACAATTATCAAGTGGGTCATAATTTGCATGGAAATAAATTATGTATAGATTTACCAGAAGGAATAGTCCATGAAAAAGGTAGAGATTGTACGGTTCACGTTCTGTGTGAGATACCAGTGTTTTTCATCAGTACCGTTTGTCCATTGTGAGATGGTCCTGCACCATGTTTTCTTAGCAACCATGGCAGAAGGTAGTTGGAAATTAGATACTGCAGTCTTCCAGAGAGGCCTCAGTGTGGGGGATGCAAAGAAGGTGCAGTGTGTGCGGGGCAGCACCTGTGCAGCCCCTAACCCCGAGCTGCTCCGCACACCACACTGGGGCCGCTGTGTGAGACTGGTGAGGCCGGACACTTGCGTGCGAGTTGCGCGAAGCAGGCTTGTCACTCACAGATGAGCAGGGGACAGCAGAGGCCGGGGATCGTGGTGATCTGGCCCCCAAGGCTCAGGCAAGTACCCAGGGTGGATGGGGTCTTGTCTGCATATCTGTGTGTGCCCCATGTTGTACTGCAGTTGGGAGACCCCAAAAGTGCTCTCTATTTTGGGTTTCATACTCGGGGCCACCTGACCTGCTGGACTGAGTTTTAGGACACCCTGTTGTGGGAGGGACAGGAGCAAAGCCCAGGCCACTCTCAGCTGCTCCTTATCTCAGGGTGTTGCATTCCTAGCACCTTGGAAAGTTTTTCTTGAGAACTACAAGCAAGAAAGGAGGGAGAACCGGGTGGTTCAGTTCTGTGTCCCTGGGGAACTGTCCTGCTGGGGCAGGTGATGGAATCTGCCACATTTTCAGTGTTTTTGCCGTGTATCTGTAACCAGCACCTAAGCATGCAAGGATTACTTTGGAACCCTGAGAATTGTATTTAGCTCCAGTCCCCAGGATTTTGTTAAAATTTTGTAGTATCTACATTACACATCCTACAAATTCTTTTGGCCTATAAAATATATAATTATAGTTTCTGAGGAACTTGGCTTAATATATTATTGATACAAAAACAGTACAAAACTGCTTCGACTAAAATTCCTTCGTTATTTGTAGTAGCAAAATATGTTGTTTTTTTCTCTCCAGCAATTCAGAATTGTCCACTGCCTTGGTATTTCCTAATTTCCCTACTTGTCCAGGTCACATCTGTTTGCTTTCCTGATACCTTCACAGGCTTCCCTTGTCCCCAGGAAGCCTCCCACGCCCATCCGCTTTCTCTCCTGTCTCCAGTTCCCCATGAGGCACAGCTGGTGCCGAGGCATCCGAGTCTCCCCTGCACCTCTGGATCGCACGCACTCATTCTGCTTTTCCCTCCTGTATTTTGACCAGATCTGACTTTTGCTAAGTCCATGTGCCCCCCGCCGAGGTGTTTGTGTGGTGAGACATTGTGCTCGTTCATTCCCTGGAAAGTTTGCAGTGGGTCTGGTATGTAAGCGTGAGGCGGGTCGCTGATGCGGGAAGCTCTCGTCACAGTGAAACTGTCCTCGAGTTTTTTTTTTTTTTTTTTTTTTTTTTTAATTATACTTTAGGTTTTAGGGTACATGTGCACAATGTGCAGGTTTGTTACATATGTATCCATGTGCCATGTTGATTTCCTGCACCCATTAACTCGTCATTTAGCATTAGGTATATCTCCTAATGCTGTCCCTCCCCCCTCCCCCCCCTTTTTTTTTTTGAGGCAGAGTCTCGCTCTGTCGCCCAGGCTATAGTGCAGTGGCACCATCTCGGCTCACTGCAAGCTCCGCCTCCCGCATTCACGCCATTCTCCTGCCTCAGCCTCCCGAGTAGCTGGGACTACAGGCGCCCGCCACCACGCAGGGCTCATTTTTTGTATTCTTAGTAGAGACGGGGTTTCGCCGTGTTCGTCAGGATGGTCTCAATCTCCTGACCTCGTGATCCACCCTCCTCGGCCTCCCAGAGTGCTGGGATTACGGGCGTGAGCCACTGTTCCTGGCCAAAAGCGTCCTCTTTAAAGCAGCCACTGGGTTTTGAATTTATTAAATACTTGAAAATCTCAAAAAGTTAAAAATGTCAGGTGAACTGTTGTTTTTTCCCCATTACCAACCTTTATGTGTTATGTGAGGAAATACTGAGTTTATTATTTTTGATGGAAAATTTATGATTTCTAAGAAGTCATTTTTTGACCGAGAACTTTCATCTTTCTCAAATCTTAGCCTGAACTAGCCTGAACTGAGCCTGAACTATCCAAGTTCAGGCTGCTGTAGCGAGCGTCTCCCCAGCAACCAGAGTTGCAGGGCTGTGCTAGAGTTTGCTAGTCGCTGGGATGCCTCGAGGTAGAGGTGTGACCCTGGGCCTCTTCACCAGGTGGCAGAAACCAGCTTAGATCAGCTTCTGCTAAAGAGGCCACTTGTCACCTCACATGACAAGGAGCTTGGAGAGGTTTTACTTCTGTGTGCTGCCTTCCTTGTGGGCGGTGAGCTGTCCCTGGGGTCGCATCCAACCCCCTGAGGATGACGGCTGCTCTGTTAGTCTCAGTGCTCTACTGAGACCCGCAGGCCCCACGGCTGGAGAGGTGGGGAAGGATGTGATTTCTGTTACTGGACAGGCAGTGCTGGGCCCCTAGGACGGTGGGTAACTCCAGCCCAGCTGCGAACAGGTCCGCTGCCTGCAGGGGCTGCCCTGCACGTGCGAGTGAGTGCCCACACACTGCACCAGTTGGAGCTGAGAGTCAGGCGGAAGGGCCTGTTTCACATGCGAGTGCCCACACGCTGCACCAGTTGGAACTGAGTCAGGCAGAAGGGCCTGTGTGCCCCGGCCTTAACCCTGGGTTCGCAGGATTTTCGCACACCACTTTCTTTCAGTTTCTAGTTCTTTCCACAGCTAGATTCAGTTATATTAATAAGCATAAAAGCCAAAATTGTGTTTCTGTTACATGGGTTAGTTAGGTCACTGTTTGACAGGCATTCTCATTTAATAGACTTTATTAAAATCAGATCAGTAAAGCTGCTACTATGGGATACAAGCTCAGAGACAGACTATATTACACTTATTTGAATCTTTGTTAAAATGGCATTTGTAGACAAGAGATCAAAGTCCCTGAGGTAAAAGCGGATCTGCTATTTGGTGCTACAATAAGGCTAAATAGTAGTGAGAATTTCTGCTGGTGCCTCCAGGGAATTAATAAGGCTGGGAGTGGGAGTAAAAACTATACATAAGCCAGTTCCTTTAACATTCATGTATAACCTTCCAAACGTTTAATGACTGTGTGAATATGTGAATTAATTAATAGAGATGAGGTCTTGTTATGTTGCCCAGGCTGGAGTGCAGTGGCACAGTCATGGCTCACTGCAGCCTCAACCCCGTGGGCTCAAGCCCAAGTAGCTGAGACCACAGATGCACCATCATGACTGGCTGTGATGTAGATTTTTTTGCTCATTTTGGTTAAGGGAAAGTGGTCGTCTAACAGTATGTGTAGTATCTCATTTATATAATATGTGTAATTATACCTTTATCAGCATATTTGCACAGAAAAATGTTTGGAAGGTTATACGTGAATGTTAAAGCAATTTGCTTATGCATAGTTTTTATTTTTTCCCTATTAATTTCCTTTATTTAAATTAAAAAATAAAATTATACAATGACACGAGTTAACCTTTTCAAAATCAAATCCCATTCAAGCAGAATGTCCCTACCTACCCCCTCACTCTCCACCCCCACAGCTTGTATTGTGATGAGTTTGATGTATATCCTTCAAGATCTTTGCCTTTAATTTTTTAGAGAGATGCTTGAACCCGTCAACAATATAATATTGTTTGTATGTATTTCATTTTTTATCAACTGTTCTTTGTTTCTTTGTTTGTTTGCTTGTGTTTTGAGACAGGGCCTCACTCTGTCACCCAGGCTGGAGTGCAGTGGTTGCAGTCACGGCTCACTGTAGCCTCGACCTCCCGGCTCAGGTGATTCTCCCACTTCAGCCTCTTGAGTAGCTGGGACTACAGGAGCATGCCAGCATGCCTGGCTAATTTTTGTATTTTTTGTAGAGACGAGGTTTTGCCATGTTGCCCAGGCTAGTCTCAAACTCCTGGACTCAAGCAATCTGCCCACCTTGGCCTCCCAAAGTGCTGGGATTACAGGGGTGAGCCACTGTGCCCGGCCAACTGTTTTTATTTTGAAATAATTTCAACTGAATAGAAAAGTTGCAAGTGTGATAAATGAGATGTTTTTCTTGAGCCGTTTGAAAGTTGCCTCCTAGATGCCCCTTCATTCCTAAATACGTTAGCGTGTATTCCTACAAAGCCATTATTTTGTTGTTGTTGTTGTTTTGTTTTGATTTTGTTTTGATGGGGTCTTACTCTGTCACCCACGTTGGAGTGCAGTGGTGTGATCTTGGCTCACTGCAACCTCCACCTCTGAGGCTCAAGCGATCCTCCTACCTTAGCCTCCCAAGTAGCTGGGACCACAGGTATGTGCCATTAGGCCCGGCTAATTTTTTCAATTTTTGGTAGAAACAGGGTTTTACCACTTTGTCCAGGCTGCTCTCGAACTCCTGAGCTCAGGCGATCTCCACCTCAGCCTCCCAACGTGCTGGGATTGTAGGCATGAGCCACCATACCCAGCGTACAAAGCCATTCTTTTACTGAATTATGATATAACTAGTCAACGTAAGGAAATTTATATGTATATTTAAAATATATATGCGGTATTTTGCTATGTCTTGTTTTTTTACTCCACAAAAGTTGTTATTTTCTGATTTGAATTACTGCATATACATTGTATTTTTCCTTTTAAAGGAGTCCTTTCTAATAATTGCATTGGTTTCATAGCCACAAATTAAAGAAGTTTATGATTGCATCTGTAAGGTTTGTTTGTATACCTTTAAATCTTTCTCCCCTTGCTGGTTTTTATATTGTGATAAAATATACTTAACATAAATTTTACTACTTTAACCATTTCTAAGTGTGCTATTAAGTGGCATTAAGTGTTGCATAACAACCATTGTAACCATCATCATTGTGTGTTTCCAAAACATTTTCATCATCCCAAGCAGAAACTCTGTATCCATTAAACAGTAACTTCTCTTGTCTTCCTCCTCCCAGCTCCTGGTAACCCCTGATAAGACTTTTTGTCTCTGAATTTGCTTAAACCTGGTATTTCATATAAGTGGAATTATACCATATTTGTCCTTTTGTGTCTGGCTTATGTCATGTAGCATAAGGTTTTCAAGATTCATCCGTGTTATAGCAGGTATCAGAACCCATTCCTGGATATATACTGTGTTTTGTTTATTCATTCATCTGTTAATGGGCACGTGAGTTTTTTCCTATCTTCTGACTATTGTGAATAATGCTGCTTTGAACATGTATATGCGAGTATCTGTTTTCAGTTCTCTGGGTTATATACCTAGGAGTGGAATTGCTGGATCATGTGGTAATTCTGTGTTTAACTTGCCGAGGTCAAACTGATAAACAGTTTTTCATGGTAGCTGCATCATTTTGTATTTCCATTAGCAATGCATGAGGGTTCAGATTTCTTTACTCCTCACCAACACTTTTTACTGTCCGTTTTGTTGATTGTAGCTGTCCTAGTGGGAGCGACGTGGTATGTCATCGTGGTTTTGACTTGCATTTCTGCAGTGCATAATGAATGATGTTGGCCATCTTTTCACGTATTTATTGGCTGTTTGCATATCTTTGGAGAAATGTTTATTCAGATCTTTTGCCCATTTTGGAATTTGTCTTTTTATTGCGTTGTAAGATTATTTATTTAGTCAGTCAGTCACGGGATCTCACTGTGTTGCCCAGGCTGGTCTCCAGCCCCTGGACTCAGGTGGCACACCCAGTTCAGTCTCCTGAGTAGCTGGATTACAGGTGTGAGCCACTGTGCCAGGCTTGGAAGAGTTCTTTATATTTCCCAGATACGGGGCCCTTACCAGATTACATGATTTGGAAGTATTTTCTCTCATTCCTTAAGTTGTCTTTTTATTTCTTGATGGTGTCCTTTGCAGCACAGATGTTTTTAGTTTTGGTGACATCCAATTTATCTGTTTTTTCTTTGGTTGCTTGTGCTTTTGGGGTCATAATTTAAGAAATTGTTGCCTAACTCAAGGTTGTGAAGACTTACCCCTGTGTTTTCTTGTAAGAGTTTTATAGTTTTATCTCATATTGTTTTTTATCTATTTTGAGGCAGTTTTTAAAATTTTTTTATTTTTTTTATTTTTTGAGACAGGGTCTCACTCTGTCACCTAGGCTGGAGTGCAGTGGTGCGATCACAGCTCACTGCAGTCTTGACCTCTGGGGCTCAGGCATTCCTTTCACTTCAGCCTCCTGAGTAGCTGGGACCACAGGTGTGCACCCCATCCCCGGCTAGTTTTTGTATTTTTTGTAGAGACCAGGGTTTACCATGTTGCCCATGCTGATCTGGAACTGCTGGCCTCAAGCTGTTTGGCCTCCAAGAGTGCTGGGATTAGAGATGTGAGCCACTGTGCCCAGCTGAGTCAATTTTTATACATGGCATGAGGTAGGGGTCCAACCTCATTCTTTCTTTTGTTTTTTTTGAGATGGAGTCTTGCTCCGTCACCCAGGCTGGAGTGCAGTGGCGCGATCTCGGCTCACTGCAAGCTCTGCCTCCCAGGTTCACGCCATTCTCCTGCCTCAGCCTCTCGAGTAGCTGGGACTACAGGCGCCCGCCACCACACCCAGCTAATTTTTTGTATTTTTAGTAGAGACGGGGTTTCACCGTGTAGCCAGGATGGTCTCGATCTCCTGACCTCATGATCCACCTGCCTCGGCCTTCCAAAGTGCTGGGATCACAGGCGTGAGCCACTGCGCCAGCCCGAACTTCATTCTTTTGCATGTGGTAATCCAGCAGCCCCAGCAACATAGTTGACAGATCTTCCTTATCACATTCCTGGTCTATTCTTGTCAAATATCAATATACTGTAAAGGTAAGGGCTTATTTCTAGGTTCATAATTCAATTCCATTGATGTGTATATCTGACTTTTCTGCCAGTAACACACTGTTCTGATTATTGTAGCTGTGTATTAAATGGGGAAGTGTGAGTCCTCCAGCTTTATCCTTCTTTTTCCAGATTGTTTTGGCTCTCTTGACCCTCTGAATTCCCTTATGAATTTTAGGATCAGCTTATCATTTTCTGCAACAATAACAACAGCAAAGCCAGTTGAGATTGTACTTGGGCTGCGTTGGGTCAGTTTAGGTGGAGTTTAGGTAGTGCTGTTGCCTGAGTGTTTGAGTTCCCCCCAAAACCAAGGTGTTAGTGTTAGCAGGGGAGGCTTTTGGGAGGTGCTTTTGTCATGAGGCAGAGTTTCATGAATGGGATTAGTGCCTTAGAAAAGAGGCTTGGGAGAGACTCCTGCCCGTCACGCGAGGACACGGCAAGAAGATGGCAGGCCATGAGCCTGGAAACGAGAGCCTGGCCACACGCTGATTTGCCAGCACCTTGATCTTGGATTTCCAAGCCTCCAGAACTTAAACAAATAAATTTCTGTTGGGGCTGTGCCACCCACATGAAGGCAGTTTGTTATAATAGCCTGAAAGGACAAAATCAGAGCGCGTCATCGTGTCACCGTCTTCATGGTGTGGTCTCTGATCCTTCAACATGGGGTGTCTTTCAATTTAATTGAAACTTAATTTCTTTCAACTATGTTTTGTAGCTTCATTGTACAAGCTTGAACTTCTTTTGATAAATTTATTTCTTTAGTATTCTTTTTGGTTTGGAATTTTTTTTAGATGGGGTCTCACTCTGTTGCCCAGGCTGGAATGCAGTGGCACAATCTCGGCTCACTGCAACCTCTGCCTCCTGGGTTCAAGTGATTCTTCTGCCTCAGCCTCCCAAGTAACTGGAATTACAGGCATGCGCCACCACGCCTGGCTAATTTTTGTATTTTTAGTAGAGACGGGGCTTCACTGTGTTGGCCAGGCTGATCTCGAACTCCTGACCTCTAGTGAGCTGCCCGCCTCAGCCTGCCAAAGTGCTGGGATTACAGGCGTGAGCCATTGTGCCCTGCCTGGAACTGTTCTTGAATTTTGTGTTTATATTCTTCATTGGTAGTTTATATAAACTCGGTTCATTTTCATGTGTTGATCTCATACCTTGCCACGCTGCTGGACTCTTTATCCCACACTGGGCCGTGGCCAGCTGCCAGCGCTGCACCCCTCCTGCTCAGAGCACATGGAGGGTCACACTGACGCCTGTGCTTGCTGGAGGCTCTTGAGATATGATCACTTGGGAAGAATAAACGTATCTGCTTTATTGCGAAGAGAAGTATCAAGGTAGAGCACTTGTACTGTGTGAACGAGATTGTAAAAAGGGACATATAGTTTTATAATATTACGAAAATACTTAGAAATAAAAGTTTAGCAGATTGTCCAACCGCTGTCCACTTGATTACCCTCACTTAGCGGTGTGTTTTGTGTATTCTCATGCACACGTTTGTATTTGTCATGAGTGATGAGTTTGCTTCTGCGTTCTCCTTGGTTGGTGTCATATCACTGCATGGACAGCAGGTGTGTAAAGGTCTGTGCCATCCTCCGAGTCCGTCCTGACTGAACTGGTCACATCCGTGGATGGCCGTGGTGACCTCTTCTGAGCTCTGATCTGCTATTGTGGATGTCTTTGTACAAGAGGAAGTGACTGTCCTGATGGGAGTGGTGTGCTGCTGCAGGAGTGACTGACAGTGACTGCTTGTTCCCTCCCCCAGGAGTGACTGACCTGTGACTGCTTGTTCTCTCCATCCCCCAGGGTGACTGACAGTGACTGCTTGTTCTCCATCCCCCAGGAGTGACTGACGTGACTGCTTGTTCTCCATCCCCCAGGAGTGACTCGTGACTGCTTGTTCTCCATCCCCCAGGAGTGACTGACAGTGACTGCTTGTTTCTCCATCCCCCAGGAGTGACTGACAGTGACTGCTTGTTCTTCCATCCCCCAGGAGTGACTGACAGTGACTCCTCCCCAGGATGACTACAGTAGCTTGTTCTCTCCATCCCCAGGAGTGACTGACAGTGACTGCTTGTTCTCCTCCCCCAGGAGTGACTGACAGTGACTGCTTGTTCTCTCCATCCCCCAGGAGTGACTGACAGTGACTGCTTGTTCTCCATCCCCAGGAGTGACTGACAGTGACTGCTTGTTCTCCATCCCCCAGGAGTGACTGACAGTGACTGCTTGTTCTCTCCATCCCCCAGGAGTGACTGACAGTGACTGCTTGTTCTCCATCCCCCAGGAGTGACTGACAGTGACTGCTTGTTTCTCCATCCCCCAGGAGTGACTGACAGTGACTGCTTGTTCCTCCGTCCCCAGGAGTGACTGACAGTGACTGCTTGTTCTCCTCCCCCAGGAGTGACTGACAGTGACCTGCTTGCTTGTCTTCTCCATCCCCCAGGAGTGACTGACATGATCTGTTCCTCCCAGTGACTGCTTGCTTGTTCTCTCCCCAGGAGTGACTGACAGTGACTGCTTGTTCTCCATCCCCCAGTGATGACGTGACTGCTTGTTCTCCTCCCCAGGAGTGACTGACAGTGACTGCTTGTTCTCTCCATCCCCCAGGACTGCTGACGCTTTCTCCTCCCCCAGAGTGACTGACGTGACTGCTTGTTCTCTCCATCCCCCCCAGGAGTGACTGACAGTGACTGCTTGTTCTCCATCCCCCAGGAGTGACTGACAGTGACTGCTTGTTCTCCATCCCCAGGAGTGACTGACAGTGACTGCTTGTTCTCCATCCCCCAGGAGTGACTGACAGTGACTGCTTGTTCTCCATCCCCCAGGAGTGACTGACAGTGATGCTTCATCTGCCGTGTGTTCTCCATCCCCAGGAGTGACTGACAGTGACTGCTTGTTCTCTCCATCCCCCAGGAGTGACTGACAGTGACTGCTTGTTCTCCATCCCCGGATGACTAATGATCTTTTCTCTCCCAGGAGTGACTGACAGTGACTGCTTGTTCTCCATCCCCCAGGAGTGACTGACAGTGACTGCTTGTTTCTCCATCCCCCAGGAGTGACTGACAGTGACTGCTTGTTCTCCTCCCGATGACTACTGCTTGTCCTCCCCCAGGAGTGACTGACAGTGACTGCTGTTTCTCCATCCCCCAGGAGTGACTGACAGTGACTGCTTGTTCTCCCCAGGTGCAATGTCTTGTTCTCCATCCCCAGGAGTGACTGACAGTGACTGCTTGTTCTCCTCCCCAGGAGTGACTGACGTGACTGCTTGTTCTCTCCATCCCCCAGGAGTGACTGACATGCTGTTCTCCTGTCTCGACTGCTTGTTCTCCCATCCCCCAGGAGTGACTACAGACGCCCTCCACCCCCGGATACTGACAGTGACTGCTTGTTCTCTCCATCCCCCAGGAGTGACTGACAGTGACTGCTTGTTCTCTCCATCCCCCAGGAGTGACTGACAGTGACTGCTTGTTCTCTCCATCCCCAGGAGTGACTGACGTGACTGCTTGTTCTCTCCATCCCCCAGGAGTGACTGACAGTGACTGCTTGTTCTCTCCATCCCCTAGGAGTGACTGACAGTGACTGCTTCTTCTCCATACCCCAGGAGTGACTGACAGTGACTGCTTGTTCTCCATCCCCCAGGAGTGACTGACAGTGACTGCTTCTTCTCCATACCCCAGGAGTGACTGACAGTGACTGTTGTTCTCCATTCCTCTTTTTACACTGGAAAGGATTTTATTTTCAATTACAAAAGAAGTCTCTATGTATAATCTTATTGTGGAAAAAAATCAAACATTACAAATAAAGCTGCAGTTTTCTTTGGTCACTAGATCCCACCTCCTCCTCAGGAATACGTTGTATGTGAGTTTGGTATGTGTCCTTCAGGAGTATTTTTGTGCGTGTACATATATAATTGAGCTGTATGCTAGTGTGTGAGTATGTACTTTTTAACATAATGAAATTGCATTCTATGTGTTGGTTGACATTTTTTTCACTTTTAAAAAATTGACACGGCCGGGTGCGGTGGCTCACGCTGTTAATCCCAGCACTTTATTTGGGAGGCGGAGGTGGGTGGATCATGAGGTCAGGAGTTCAAGACCAGCCTGACCTACATGGTGAAGCCCTGTCTCTACTAAAATACAAAAATTAGCTGGGTGCGGTGGTGCGTGCCTATAATCCCAGCTACTCAGGAGGCTGAGGCGGGAGGTTGGCTTGAACCTGGGAGACAGAGGTGGCAGTGAGCTGAGATTGCGCCACTGCACTCCAGCCTGGGTGACAGAGCAAGACTCCGTCTCAAAAGAAAAAGGACACATAACATGTACACATTTTTTTGGGTACCTGTGATTGTTGTTTGATGTGTGAATAAAGAGCTGAGGAGGGTGACAGAGATAAGCTGCATAGACATCTGGGAGGAACGGGCTCCAGGTGGGAATGACTGCAGTTGTGGGGGCCAGATCCTGGGCAGGTGCCCACCATGTTGGCTGCTGTGCCTGGCGTGGAGTAGACGCGTGGAGATGAGGCCGAGGAACTCTGGTCAGTCGTGGTGAACAGAAGCAGTGCATGCACAGGCTCTTGGAAAGAACTTGCCTCTTGCTCCGAACAAGATGGGAAGCCACTAGAATGTTTTAAACAGAGGACTGGTGCATGATGTGACTTACATTTTAATGGGATTTACTATGTTAAGACCCAAGGTGACGTGGGGAAAACTGTGAGAGATCAGATGGCAGGCAGTGTTGCTGGCGTGAGAAGTGATGGGATTTCTCATGTATTTTGAAGGCGGAGACTAGATTTGCCGATGGACGTCATGTAGAATTTGGAAGTGAGGAATGCAGGGTGACTTACTCTTGTGTATTTGCTTTTCTATTTCACAGTATTTCATAGAGCTCTTTCCATGTCAGTACATAGAGATCAACTTTATGAGCTGTTGCATAATAATCAGACACCAGGAGGCTGAGCTCAGCAGCTCACGCTGTCATCCCAGCACTTTGAGAGGCCGGGGTGGGAGGATTGCTTGAGCCCAGGAGTTCAAGCCTCTGCAGTGAGCTGTGATTGCCTCACGGCACTCCCGTCTGGGTGACAGTGAGACCCTGTCTCAAAAAAAAAAAAAAAGTTACAGACTAGATGTCGAAGAATATATCTTGTTTCTGGTTTATTTTTTTTTTTTTTTTTGAGACAGAGTCTCGCTCTGTTGCCCAGGCTGGAGTGCAGTGGCACGATCTTGGCTCACTGCAACCTCTGCCTCCCGGGTTCAAGTGATTCTCCTGCCTTAGCCTCCCGAGTAGCTGGGATTACAGGTGTGCGCCACCACACCCAGCTAATTTTTGTATTCTTAGTAGAGATGGGGCTTCACCATGTTGACCAGGCTGGTCTCGAACTCTTGACCTCGTGATCTACCCATCTTGGCCTCCCAAAGTGCTGGGATTACAGGCCTGAGCCACCGCGCCCGGCCGTCTCCTTTAAACCTTCCCATGTTGGTGGTCATTGTGATGATCACTTGTGTATGTTGCTGTTACAAATTGCACTGCTGGTTTAAACAGCATCATATATTCTTCCACATGTACATGTCCAAGAGTGTTTCTAGATAAGCACCATGAAGTTAAGGTGCTGGGTCCTACAGAAAGGACTCATTTACACATGTTTTAAAATTATAACAAAATATACATAACATAAATACACCATCTTAACCATTTTTAAGTATAAAGCTCAGTATTGCTAAGTATATTCACATTGTGCCGCTGCTACCACCATCCAGCTCCAGAACTTTTTCATCATTTCAAGCTGAAACTCTGTCTCCATTAGATGCCAAGTCTCCATTCCTCCCTGCCCTCAGCCCTTGGCACCCACCTTTCCATTTCCTGTCTCTAAGACTTGGACTATCTAGGGACCTTACACAAGTGGACCATACAGTATTTATCTTTTGTGCTTGGCTCATTTCTCATAGCGTAATGTCCTTAAGGTTCATCTGTGTTGTAGGATGTGTCTGAATTTCCTTCCTTTTTAAGGCTGAATAGTATATACATAATTTTATATATATATATATATATATATATATATATATATAAAATATATATTAAAAAAAATTTTTTTTTGTAGAGACAAGGTTTCTTTATGTTGCCCAGGCTGGTCTCCAATTCCTGAGCTCAAGTGATCTGCCCGCCTCAGCCTCCCAAAGTGCTGAGATTACAGGCGTGAGCCACCGCGCCCAGCCGTAACGTTCTGTTGTATGAATGGACTACGTTTTGTTTGTCCATTAGTGGATGTCCGTTGATGGACACTTGGGTTGCTTCCACCCCTTGGCTATTGCAAGCAATGCTGTTGTGAACATGGTGTATAAATATCTCTTTGAGACCCTGCTTTCAATTGCTAGGTCATATGGTAATTCTATTTTTGATGTTTTGAGGAACCGCCATACTGTTTCCCATAGCAACTGCACCATTTTGCATTCTCACTGGCAGCACGCAAGGGTTCCAGCTTCTCCACGTCCTTGCCAGCACTTGTAAGGGTCCATCTCTTTGATGACAGTCTCTCCTGGGTGTGAAGTGGCCTCTTGTGCTTGGTGCACTTGCCTGGCTCTTGGCTCCGCCCACACGCGAAGCACCGTTTCTCCCCTGGGCAGGGACTGGGCCCTGTGTTTCCTGGCCCTGGTTCTTTCATTTCCTTCTTCTTTTAACATAGGAGCTTTTGAGATTGTTCTCTTTCCCTGATATATAAATGAAGTGCAGTTTCCTAAAAATTCACAGGATATTCCTGATTGTATTGAAGTGCAAAACAGGCAGAACTAATGAGAAGGGTGATGTGTGTAAGAATTTGGAAATGGTATAAGATGAGAATCATACACAACACCAGCCAGTATAAGGCAGGGTTCCGGAACACCACTGGGGAAGGGGCTCTCAGTGCTGATGAAGAATGTTTACGTGCACCTGTGGATGGCGTGTTGTCACTAGATGGTGTTTTTCTTTTCTTTTCTTTTCTTTTTGAGACAGAGCCTCACTCTGTCGTCCAGGCTGGAGTGCAGTGGTGCGATCTTAGCTCACTGCAACCTCCGCCTCCTGGGTTCAAGCAATTCTCCTGCCTCAGCCTCCAGAGTAGCTGGGATTGCAGGTGTGCGCCACCGCGCCGGGCTAATGTTTGTATTTTTAGTGGAGACAGGATTTCGTTGTGTTGGCCAGGCCCGATCTCGAACTCCTGACCTCAGGTGATCCACCCACCTCGGCCTCCCAAAGTGCTGGGATTACAGACGTGAGCCACCGAGCCCGGCCTCAGATGGTGTTTTTCAATCAACGTTTTCTTTTTACTTAGAAAGGAGTTTTTAAAACCATAAAAAGTGAGAAAACTCTCTTTTAGACGTTGATGTCTTCATGTGTGGGAGGAGCTAGATGATCTGCGCACTGGTCAGGAGCACGTTGCATGGTGTGTGTCGGATGGCAGTGAGCAGTGCTCAGGCGCGTGCTCCAGCCCTGGTGAAGCTGACATGCTCCAGTGTGCAGTGTCTGTTGCTGCCGGGTGTGGCAGCACCAAGGAAGAGACCTGAGCAGGAGCTGACTTCAGAGCTGGCTGAGGAGGGGGGAACATGTGCGGGCAGTGCTAGGGTGTCTGGCGGAAAAAAGGGACAATCAGAAGCCTGAGAGTCTGGGGTGGATGGGGCCAGAAGGATTGTCCTTGGAATCGGCTGGACGGCACCTCTGCCTGCCTCACCTGGGGGCTTTGGACCCTTTGGCGAATGGGCACAGCAGAGGTTTTCAGCATGGCAATAATAAGACTTTTTAGAAAGGAAAAGTGTAGTGGGAGGATGGAAAGAGCAGGTTAATTGTTGAACTCGTAGGGGAGATAGGCTGAGGGCCAGAGCCACAGCATGGAGTTGGAGACGCACAGTGAGGCCGGCCTTAGGAGACTGGACTTGTTTTTGAACAGTTCAGCTTAGGGGGTATCTAACAAGCAGTTGCTGATGTCTTCCATATGGCAGATGTTAAACACTTTAATTTTATATTTATTAAATATATTGAGTAATATTAGAGCTGATAATTCAGAACTTAGGCATCACCCACAGTCCTGAGGGCCCTGCAGCCTCCGCATAGCCTGCTGAACTGGTTTTGTAGTTAGTTGTTCCCATTTTACTGCAGAGGAAACGGGCACAGAGAGGTTAAGAAACCAAAGTTACGCATCTCATTAATGACAGAGCTGGGATTCAAATCTTAGCCAGGCTGATATCAAGCCTTGCCTGTCACTTACCCACCACGCAGTGGTGTAGGACGCTGGCCGATACCCACCCACATGATGGTGCTGGACGCTGGCCGATAACCACCACGCGATGGTGCAGGACGCTGGCCGATACCCACCACGCGATGGTGCAGGATGCTGGCCGATACCTACCACGCGATGGTGCAGGACGCTGGCCAATACCATGCGATGGCGCGGGACGCTGGCCGATACCCACCACGCGATGGTGCAGGACGCTGGCCGATACCTACCACGCGATGGCGCAGGACGCTGGCCGATACCACCACGCGATGGTGCAGGATGCTGGCCAATACCCACCACGCGGTGGTGCAGGATGCTGGCCAATACCCACCACGCGATGGTGCAGGACGCTGGCCAATACCCACCACGCGATGGCGCAGGACGCTGGCCGATAACCACCACGCGATGGCGCAGGACGCTGGCCGATACCCCCCGATGTGCAGGACCTGGCCGACCCACGCGATGGTGCAGACGCTGGCCGTACCCCCGCATGTGCAGACACTATAATTGTCGAGGTTGTGCTGCGCCCGTCCTTCTTTTCTTCCTGTGTTTCCCATTTGTTGTTGCTTAAGTGTCTTGAAGCACTTACTAGGTGTTGTGAGATTCTTACCTGTAAATCCTTAATATGTATCTTTAAAAATATAGACATTAAAAATAAGATCACAATGCTGTTTTCACACCTAACAAAATTAACAGTACTTTGCTGGTGTCATCTAATCACTTTCAGATTTCTCCCAATTATTTGAAAATGTCATTTTATGGTTGCTTTGCTCAAATCAGGATATTAACACAGTCTGCACGGTGCACTTGGTTATGTTTAAGATGGCCTAGGACAGTTCCTTCGCTTTCCTGCAGGCGGCCAGGGGTCTTCTAGAGAGGCCACATTCTAAATCCCCATTACTGATTTTTTTAAGGGCAAATTTATGAGCCATGTGGAGGCATTTGCCCATTTTAAGGTATAAGAAGTGACCTTGGCCAGGCGTGGTGGCTCATGCCTGTAATCCCAGCACTGTGGGAAGCTGAGGCGGGCGGATCACCTGAGGTCAGGAGATCCAGGCCATCCTGGCCAACATGGAGAAACCCCGTCTCTACTAAAAATACAGAAATCAGCTGGGTGTGGTGGCGCACACCTGTAGTCCCAGCTACTCGGGAGGCTGAGGCAGGAGAATTGCTTGAACCTGTGAGGTGGAGGTGGCAGTGAGCTGAGATTGCGCCACTGCACTGCAGCCTGGTGACAGAATGAGACCTGTTTCAAAAAAAAAAAAAGAAGTGACATCATACTGAGCCCTTCTGCCATCCCTAGGATCATTTTACATTATGAGGCATTTGGTTGAAACGGAGGAAGAACTAGATCTTTAGGGTGGAGCTGAGCTCTCCTGGTTTTATGGGGCCTGTGGTGCGGCTGAGTGCGGCGGGGGCCTGGGACAGGAGAAGGCACACAGCTGAGGCCGGCTCTGTGCCCTTCCTGCCTGTGAGGCAGTCCTGTTGGTCGGCAGTCTTGCTGGTCAGCAACCTTGTGGTTTCTGATAGGTTCCATGAATTTTCATCTTAATTTGCTCCATATTAAACTCAGGGAAGGAGTAGATGTTTTCCAGTTGCACTTGGGCAGGTAGAGGCTGTAAGTCTCCACAGGGCTGTGCTCTGAGCCGTGTGCCAGTCAGCAGCCCAGCCACGGTGGAGACGCGCCCAGCACACAGGCAGGAGCTGTTAGCGCAGGAGGCTGGTGAGCAGGTGATCAGGTGCAAGGCCTCAGGGTGCCCTTGACCTGGCGAATCTCCTGGAAGGCAGGCTGTCAGCTCAGCAGGCCCAGGAATTTGATGTTGCAGGTAAACCAGATTGTCGCAATTGTACTCTCAGTCTCAAAGGAGATGATAGATAAACTAGAGCATCAGCATATTAGTGGCGGTAAGAATGGCAGGTAGCCAGCCGTCTCCAGCTTGACTGCCCTTAGAGCAAATACCCTCTGGCCTCACACTCGCCAGTTACATCAAGGCACCTGTTCTGGTCATGGCTACTTTTTGGTTTTGGACCTGAAAGACTCTAAACAGACAGGTTTTGGCTGATGGGAATTTGGAGTTGTTGGGGTTTTTGCAGGCAGGTGCTCACACCCTGTGCACCTGCATTACCAGCCGCCCAGCCCTGTGTGCCTCCCCTCAGCACGTGTTTCTTCTGTAGGGAGCACTTAGACTGCTCACGTTCCTGGTTTACTGATCTTCTCTGTTGGTCCAGTTCCATGAGGGTACAGACTACAGTACCGTTGAGCACAGGCCTTGGTGGCAAGTGAGCCCCAGAGCTTGGATTGCTGTTAGATCTGTGTGTCCGGCCTGTGCTGGGAGCATGGACGGAGCCCTGGAGCTGGAGTTTGCTCTGACCCCTGCTGGCGAGGGGAAGAAGGGCGCAGGACAAAGAGCATTGCTTTTCTCGCCAGGGACTGCACTGCCCTGAAACTCCGTGGCTGAAACAACAATCGTCATTTGTTATCCCTTTCAGGGGACACGAATTCAGACGGCACAGAGGAGATGACTTTCTTTTGGTCCATGCGTCTCAGCTGGAAGACTCGAACATGGGGGCGGTGTTAGTGTGGGCTGCGTCCTTCCACGTCTGGTGGCCAGTGCTAGTTAGTGGGTTCTTGGCTAGGGCACCCACGTGTGGCCTCCCAGGTGGCGTGGCCCCTCACACACAGTGGCTGGGCAGCACAGAGCAAGCTGGCAAGGCAGAGCTGGGTTGAGGCTGCCATCTGTGTCATGGGCTGCCACTTCAGCCACATACTTTAGGTCCACCCAGGCAAAGGAGAGGGGATACCGACCCACCTCTCGATGGAGGAGTCTCAGAGTACCGCTGGAGGCACATGAGGGACTGGCAGATATTTGCACTGGTTTTGCCATCTTTGGACAAATGCCGTAGCTGAAAGAACTGGACAAAGGCAGCAGTAGGGACGGAGCCACCTTTGATTTTTTTTCTTTGCAGAGAGGCTCAATTAAGGGTTAAGCAGCAGATGGAAAGGGAATCTGTTCTGATATTTTAAAATCCCTTAAATGTAATTTCTGGGGCTACTTTGGATATTAATTGTTTTTTTCCAAATTTAGGAACCAACTCTCCTTTTTCTGCCAAGGGAAAAAACAAAAAGACAAAAGAGGGAAAAGAAAATCTCTCAGATATTGAAAGGATTCATTCTTTTTCTCTCCACCCCTTTTGATAATTAGCTGGTGAAATTGGTATGTGGAAAATGGTTTAAAATTAGGGGGCGGGTAGAGAGTGCTCTTCATCTCACGAGTTTCCTGGACCGAAGTTGCTTCCCATCTTGGAGAAGCTGTTTGGCATTTAAAGTTCCTTCTTGCTGTTGTTACAGTTCCCAAGGAGAAGACAAGTCTCTCTTCCAGATCCTGGGCTTTCCTAAAGCAGAAAGGAGCAAATGGCAGATTGGAATGTGACATTTTTCTTATTTTGACTAGAATAAAAAAAATCTCCACTGTTAGGTAGAGAAGGCAGTCTTTGTGTTGGTTGTTGTGAAATGACGTTTTTAAATGTTGATAGCGTGTAGGATAGCCCAGTGGACCAATGTATTTTCTTGAGGGGGAGAAGGACTTTCCTTCTCATAGTCTCCCCCAGGTTGAGAAAGGTAAACATCAAGTTCAACTGTAGAATCTTGAAGATAAGTTTAAAAAGACCTCACAAGGGTTTTTCCTTCCGTTTTCTTCATGTCTTGCCGTCATGGGGGTGTCTTTAAAGCTCGGGTAGGTAATATGTGAAAGTTGACACACCCCTCCCAAAACACAAATGGCAGGGTGGAAGTGTGTAAGAATACCAGGTCAGTTCCAGGGGAGCGTGCCTGCGTCTTCCTTTCCTCCTGAGTTTGTGTGGTTCTCACCTGTAGTTGTGCCTTCTGGTGCCTCTGACCCAGAGGCACAGGACTCCAGAGGAGACCACAGAGTTGGCCCTGTGAAAACAGTGCAGAGACTGGGCGTGGGGGCTCACACCTGTGATCCCAGCACTCTGGGAGGCTGAGGCGGGCGGATCGCTTGAGGTCAGGAGTTAGAGACCAGCCCGGCCAATGTGGTAAAACCCTGTCTCTACCAAAAGTGCAAAAATTAGCTGGGCATGGCGGCATGCACCTGTAATCCCAGCTACGTGGGAGGCTGAGGCAGGAGAATCGTGTGAACCTGGGAGGCAGAGGTTGCAGTGAGCCGAGATGGTGCCACTGCACGCCAGCCTGGATGACAGAGTTTGTCTGTTTCAAAACAAACAAACAAAACCAGTGCAGAGTTTGAGATCCATGTGCCTGATTGTTTTAGCACTTGACCTCCGTGTTTCTGTGGGGGTCTCTGGTTCCAGGGCGGGCACTGCTGGAGCTCATTTGCCGTGAGGGAGACCCTGCTCTGCCCACTGGGATCGGCTGGCCTGGCCTTGTGCTCACTGCACACAGGGTCATACAGTTTACCCAGCATACTGTTTGAAGATTTTTTTGAAGCAGTTTAAAATTTCTGGTAACTTTAAAGATTTTTCTTTTAGCCTCATGTAGAAGGACACTTTTTGTGGTTAAAATCTTACTGTTGAGATTAGAAATATTTCCTTTGGATCATTTATATTGTATTTGGTAAGTCAGAGTGAATATGTTGATAGAATATTCATTTCCAAAGTAGTTTTTATTCTTGCATCCTTGTAAAATAAAGCCAAATTACAAGAAGTCTTCAGTAATTTGTTTAGTCTAAGAGAAGAACAAAGCTTTCTGGAAAAATGAGCAAAAGAACCCTGAGATAAGATGATTATATTTTCTCCCCGTTAAGTTTTCCGTTCAGATGATTCTATCCACACAGCCCCTTTACTGTAGTTTGACTTTCTGAGTAAAATGCGATTGCATATTCTGGTCCAAAGGGAGGATGACACTGTTGTGAGGGCAGCATGTGAGGGCGGCGTGGCTCACGGAGGCCTCACTCCCTGGCTTTGACTCCAGCCTCCTGGTGGCATGCAGAGACACAGTGTGGAAATGGAGGCCACTGTCACAAGCGCTGAGGATGATCATTATTACTGGTTTGTCGACAAAACGTGGACGCATTTTATCTTATCCAGCATGTTGTAGAAAAGCAGGGATTGCCGTGGAAACTCCCAACTTTGACTAGCAAAAGAAATGATCACTTCTGAGGTAACTGTGATGTAGACATGGTAAACTGCCTTATTAGTCTTCACCTCATGGTGGTATTGACTGGGCGGATTGTCAAATGCCATTGTTTGCTCTTTGGTAAACACAAAGGATCAGATGTCGTCTCTTTAGTGGGTGAGAAGGTCTCTGGAAGACCATTAAAGCTGCCCAACACCAGGTATCACCGAAGGGATTTTGAAAGCTAGTGAGCAGGTTGCCAGGTTGTTCAAAGGTAGAGTGGGCAGGGAGGTGGCTGGCTATCCCCAGGGCCCAGATGGAGATGGGCAGGGGTCCTTCCTGCCAGCCTGGAACCTTAGGTACACCCTCAGTCTGTTTCAGGGTCAGGCAGGGCCTAGGTTTACCGGCAACCATGAAGCCATTGAATCTTTTCTTCGTGACATACCAGTGGCCAGTGTCGCATCTGTTTTGCAGTCAACACAGTTCCATTGGTTCTTTTTCCTATCTCTTTAAAATTTAAATTTATAAAATTATTTAAATATTTTTATGGGCTTGTCTTTGAATAATTTTAACAGAGGTTATCCAAAATATGTCTAGTCCTTATTTGTCTTTGAATTTTAGGAATCTTACAAAGCGCAGCATCTCAGTTTCTGTGATCTTTCCCCCACTAGACATTGTTTATTTAAAAAAAATAGTTTGGTAGAAATTGATAGTTTGGTAGAAATTGATGGGGCAGGAGGCCACGCACTGGGAACCTCACCTGCAGGGTGCAGGGTGTGCCCTGTTCTTCGCCTGTGGGGGATGGTGCCTCATTGCTTAGGTGGGCTGCTGGTGCAGGTGTGGGTGAGGAGGCTTCACAGGAGCAGGCATTTGAACCCTGAAGGTGTGCTGCTGTCTTCTCTGGAAAGGTGATGCTGAGCTCTTCACAAAAGTTTAATAATTTATACTGTATGTATAATAGAAATTGTCTTTTAAAAAAGCATCTAACATCTAATGTAGTAAAATTAAGGTTAACTGTATTATGACACATTATATTGGATGCATGGTCATTTCGTATTAAATGACAATGGAGAGGTGTCTACTTGTAGATGAAAAATAATGTTGTCCTGTCAGCCACAAGAAGGAAATTCATTCAGTTAAAAATGTTGGGCCAGGCACGGTGGCTCACACCTGTAATCCCAGCACTTTGGGAGGCCAAAGTGGGCAGATCACTTGAGGTCAGGAGTTTGAGACCAGTCTGGCCAATGTGATGAAACCCCATCTCTACTAAAAATACAAAAATTAGCCAGGCTCTAATTGCCGTGTGCCTGTAATCCCAGCTACTTAGGAGGCTGAGGCAAGACAATCGCTTGAGCCCAGGAGGCGGAGGTTATAGTGAGCCGAGATTGCACCACTGCACTCCAGCCTGGGCGACAGAGCAAGACTCTGTCTCAAAAAAAAAAAAAAAAAAAAAGAGAGAGAAAAAGAAAATGTTGGCCTGGCATAGTGGTACATGCCTGTAGTCCCACCTATTGGAAGGCCTAAGTGGGAGGATCTCTTGAGCCCAGGAGTTGGAGGTTGCAGTGAGCTGTGGTTGCACCACTGCACTCCAGCCTGGGTGACAGAACAAGACCCTGTTTCTAAAAATGAATGAACAAGCAAATATGTATATGCTGCCTTTGTTTTTCCTACAGATTATGTTAAGTTGTGATTATTGCATGTTTATTTTATGATTACATTTAGAGGAGGAGACATACAAATAAAGTGGTAGTGCTGTAAAAACTTGAAGCTTTTTAATCATGAAGAACATTTCAGTTACGTAAACGTATATCATCATGTGGAATAAAAAGGTTACTGTCTTCTGTCCTGTGTTGCTAAAGAGAATTTGTGAGGTCACTGGCATGAACATAGCTACACACCAATATTTACCTATAGAATACATTTATTTTATGGACTTGACATGTGAGTATTTCTCCTATTCCTCTTCCCCTTTGGATATTATCTGAGCTGTGAATGTAACTGGGTGTCTCATGTCACAACAGCCTGTAGTGCCCGCCTCCCCAGGAGCTACTTGTGTACTTACTTGGCCTCCACGTCCAGCATGGGGTCTGAGTTCTGCTTCACTATCTGGGGAACTTTTTTCCCCTTAAGTTTTTGTGTCTATCTGAACCCACCAATTAACATTTAAGGAAAAAACTTCACGACGTGGGAAACAATCCTTTTTTCTCCAGCCACATCAGTGCCTTAGACAATATATTAAAGTGGGCATTCGGAAGAAGAGAATATTGTTTTCTAGAAGGATGGTGGAGTCCAGCTCAAGCATGTCAAATGTGTGCTGAGGTGGGCCTCATTAGTCTGCTGTTCTCCTTTTCTCAAAAGGTTTAATTTGTTGCTGTTGTGACCCATTTTGATCATGGATTGGGTAGATTTTGCACCCCTGCCATGCCACCCCACCCTCCCTACCATAGCATTTCAGCCCTTGATGCTTAGATACTGTTCTAATTGAGATTTTATTATAGGCTTTGACATTGATGAGATTCTGGATAGGTCGGTGAAGGAACTGTGTTCCTGTGATCAATTCTGGCTTTACAAATCGTAGCTCTAGTTTTACTATCAAAAATGGCAGGTTTCTGGGTGTATTGGCTCGTTCTCACACTGCTATAAAGACATACCTGAGGCTGGGTAATTTATAAGGAAAAGAGGTTTAATCGGTTCATGGTTCTGTGGGCAGGCTTTATAGGTTTCTGCTTCTGAGGAGGCCTCAAGAAACTTAAAATCATGGCAGAAGGCGTAGGAGAAGCAGGCATATTTTCACATGGCCGGCAGGAGAGAGAAAACGTGAAGGGGGAAGTACTGCACACTTTTCAACAACCAGGTCTCATGAGAACTCACTCATTATCATGAGAACAGCAAGGGGGAAGTCTGCCCCCGTGATCCAGTCAGCTCCTACCAGGTCCCTCCCCCAACACTGAGGATTACAGTTCAACATGAGATTTGGGTGGGGACACAGAGCAAACCATATCATTTTGCCCGATCTCTCCCGAATCTCGTGTCCTTTTCACATTTCTTTTTTTTTTTTTTTTTCTTTGAGACAGAGTCTCACTCTGTCACCTAGGCTGGAGTGTAATGGCGTGATCTCAGCTCACTGCAACCTCTGCCTCCCCGGCTCAAGCAGTTCTCCTGCCTCAGCCTCCTGAGTAGCTGGAATTGCAGGCATGCGGCACCACACCTAGCTAATTTTTTTTTTTCTTTTGACATGCAGTTTTGCTCTTGTTGCCCAGGCTGGAGTGCAGTGGCGTGATCTTGGCTCACTGCAACCTCTGCCTCCCACGTTTGAGCAATTCTCCTGCCTCAGCCTCTTGAGTAGCTGGGATTACAGGTGGGTGCCACCTTGCCTGGCTAATTTTTTTTTTTTTTTGAGATGGAATTTTGCTCTTGTCACCCAGGCTGGAGTGGAATGGTGTGATCTCAGCTCACTGCAACCTCCACCACCTGGGTTCAAGCAATTCTTCTGCCTCAGCCTCCTGAGTAGCTGGGATTACAGGCGCGTGCCACCATGCCTGGTTAGTTTTTTTTTTTTTTTTTTTTTTGAGACGGAGTTTTGCTTTTGTTGCCCAGGCTGGAGTGCAGTGGTGTGATCTTGGCTCACTGCAACCTCTGCCTCCTGGGTTCAAGTGATTCTCCTGCCTGAGCCTCTCAAGTAGCTGGGATTATAGGTGCCTGCCACCATGTCCATCTAATTTTTGTATTTTTAGTAGAGACGGGGGTTTCACCACGTTGGCCAGGCTGGTCTCAAACTCCTGACCTCAGGTGATCCACTCGCCTCAGCCTCCCAAAGTGCTGGGATTACAGACGTGAGCCACTGTGCCCAGCCTAATTTTTGTATTTTTAATAGAGACAGGGTTTCACCATGTTGGTCAGGCTGGTCTCGAACTCCTGACCTCATGATCCACCCACCTCGGCCTCCCAAAGTGCTGGGTCCTTCTCACATTTCAAAACACAAGTATGCCTTCTAGCAGTTTCCCAAAGTCTTAACTCATTCCAGCATTAACTCAAAAGTCCAAAGTCTTATCTGAGACAAGGTAAGTCCCTTCTGCCTATCATCCTGTAAAATAAAAAACAAGCTTACTTCCAAGAAACAATGGTAATACAGGCATTGGGTAAATGCTTCTGTTCCAAAAGGGAAAAATTGACCAAAACAAAGGGGCTACAGGCCTTATGTAAGTCTGAAACCCAGCAGGGCAGTCTGAGTTCCACAGTAATCTTCTTTGACTCCATGTCTCACTTCCAGGCAACACTGGTGGAAGGGGTGGGCTCCCAAGGCCTTGGGCAGCTCTGCCTCTGTGGCTCTTCAGGGTACAGCTCCTGCAGCTGCTTTCATGGGCTGGCATTGAGTGCCTGCTGCTTTTCTAGGCACGTGGTATAAGCTGTAGATGGATCTACCATTCTGGGATCTGGAGGGCAGTGGTCCTCTTCTCACAGCTCCACTAGGCAGTGCCCCAGTGGAGACTCTATGTGGGGCTCCAGTCCCACATTTCCTATCCGCACTGCCCTAGTAGAGGCTCTCCGTGGGGGCTTCACCCCTGCAGCAAGCTTCTGCCTGGACATCTGGACATTTCCATGTACTTGGCCTCCACATCCAGCATCCTCTGAATTCAAGCAATTCTCCTGCCTCAGCTCCCTGAGTAGCTGGGATTACAGGCGTGCACCACCACAGATGTATGGATGACATCCATACATCCTGTGAAATCTAGGCAGAGGCTCCCAAGCCTTAACTCTCGCCCTGTGCGCACCTGCTGGATTAACACCACGTAGAAGCCTTGGTAGCTGCCGGCTTGCACCCTTTGGGTCAGTGTCCTGAGATGTATCTGGGGCCCTTTCAGCCACCACTGGAGCTGGAGTGGCTGTGATGCCAGGCACCATGTACTGAGGTTGCACAGAGCAGCAGGGCCCTGGGCATGGCCCACAAAACCATTCTTCCTTCCTAGGCCTCCAGGCCTGTGATGGGAGGGGCTGCTGCAAAGGTCTCTGAGGCATTTTCCCCATTGTCTTGGCTATTAACATTCAGCTCCTCGTGCAAATTTCTGTAGCTGGCTTGAACTCCTTCCCTGAAAAATGGGCTTTTTTTCCTACCACATGGTCAGGCTGCAAAATTTCCAAACTTTTATGCTCTGCTTCCCTTTTAAATATAAGTTCCAGTTTCAGATACTCTCTTCGTGCATGCACATGAGTGTATGCTGTTAGAAGCAGCCAGGCCACATCTTGACTGCTTTGGTACTTAGGAATTTCTTCCACCACATACCCTAAATCATCTCTCTCAAGTTCAAAGTTCCACAGATCCCTAGAGCAGGGACACAGTGCCGGCTGTCTCTTTGCTAAAGCATGGCAAGAATGACTTTTACTCCAATTCCCAATAGGTTCCTCTTCTCCATCTGAGACCTCCTCAGCCTGGACTTCATTGTCCGTATCACTGTCAGCATTTTGGTCAAAACCATTCAAAAAGCCTCTAGGAAGTTCCAAACGTTCCCTCATCTTCCTTTCTTCTTCTTAGCCCTTCAACCTGTTCAAACTTTGGCCCATTACCCAGTTCCAAAGCTGCTTCCACATTTTCAGGTATCTTTATAGCAATGCCCCACTTCTCCAGTACCAATTTTCTGTATTAGTCTGTTCTCACACTGCTATAAAGATATACCTAATTCTGGGTAATTTATAAAGAAAAGAGGTTTGATCAGCTCATGATTCCATGGGCTGTAGAGGCTTCTGCTTCTAGGGAGGCCTCAGGAAACTTACAATCATGGCGGGAGGGCAAAGGGGAAGCGAGCACATCTTACCTGGCCATAACGATGAAGAGAGAGCAAAGGGGGAAGTGCCACACACTTTCCAACAACCAGATCTTGTGAGATGTATCATGAAAACAGGAAGGGGGACATCTGCCCCCATGATCCGGTCACCTCCCATCAGGCCCTTCCCCCAATAATCGGGATTACAGTTCAACATGAGATTTCAGTGGGGACACAGAGCCAAACCGTATCACTGCATGTCTGTAAACAGTGAGGTTATGATACGACCTCAGCTCCGCAGGCAGCTCCGCAGCCTGTAGGGGAATGTGGGGGAGGAAGGAGCTCACCGAGCTCGGGACTTGGAGGGAAGGACTGGGCCACTTTGTTCTCATGAACAAGCAGGACCAAGACCGGAGGCTTGTGGCCTTGCCCTGGTTGTAGATTGAGGATTTTCTATTGATTTTAATTTTAGGAAACATGGACATTTGAGATAGTGTTTGTTTTTTTTTTTATGGCATTTAAGAAGAATAGAGTTTTAGGACTAAAATGAGTTCTGTATTTCTGTTCAGAGAGGAGTGTCCTTGGGTACATCCCTTGGCCATTTGTCTTGGTCCTTCACCCCATTCCCCTTTAGCTTGCAAGAATCTTCATTATTGCTGCTTGATATCCTCTCTTCTTTTTACTTTGATCCTTTTATCTTTTTATTGAGGATTTTGTATTTAAAAGGCCCTTTACTTGAAAGAAGTATCAGAATTCCTGGAAATCCCAGGCTCTGGGAGGGAATTTCCCTTCCTCCTTCCTTCCCTCTCTCCCGCCCTCCCCCCCTCCTTTCCTTCCTGCCTTCTTTCTTTCCTTCCCTTTCCTTTCTTCCTCTCTTTCCCTCCCTCCCTCCTTTCCTTTCTTTGTTCCTTCCTTCCTTTTCTTTCTTTCCTCTCTTCCTTCCCTTTTTTATCCCTCCCCTCCCCTCCCTCCCTCCCTCCCTCCCTTCCTTTTCCATTTTCTTTTCTTCTTTTGACAGGGTCTTCTTTTGTCACCCAGGCTGGAGTGCAGTGGTACAACCACGGCTGCCTGCAGCCTCAACCTCCTAGGTTCAAGGGAACCTCCCACCTCAGCCTCCCAAGTAGCTGGGACTACAGGTGTGTGCCACCACTCCTAGCTAATTTTTAAAAATTGTTTGTAGAGATGGCGTCCCACTGTTTTGTCTAGGCTGGTCTCGAACTCCTGGGCTCAAGCAGTCCTCCTGCCTTGACCTCTCAAAATGCTGGGATCACAGGAGTGAGCCACTACACCGGCCTGGGAATTCCTTTAACTTGCGTTTGGAAGTTGGACATGAAATCTCCTGAGTGTTCTTGAGTTTGGGCAGATGTACTGAGGATAAGAAGAACTTCCAAGGAGCTGGGTTTTTCTCGACTTGAGATAATGTGATTTTTAAGTGGCAAGAACTGAAGCCAGTGTTTGAGTGAGAATTGGAATGTGTGCATGCTTCCTGTTCATGCTTTGCACACACTGGTTTTGTTCTCTTACCCACCCTCCTGGTGTGTACTCTACATTGTGCACAAGTTGTGACACTAAAAACGCAAGGTCTGTTGCTCAGGTGGAAATGGACTGGTCATGTGTTTTGCCGGGCGGGCGCAGAGGTCAGGCTGGCTCTGTGGTTAGCAGGTGCAACCCACGCAGAAGGGGAGGAGGAGTTTCCCGACTGAGGGAGAAGCCCCAAGTCAGGGCTGTCCTCCCAGGGTAGATTTGGAGTGGGCACTGCACTCAGTCTCTTGTTGCTGTGAGGTTGGGGGATGGCCCTAGAGGGCTGTGAGGTCTGGACCAGCCCTGCCCTGGTACCTGTACTGACCAAGAGAGGCCCACGGTCCCCTCCTCTCTTCACGGCTCTGGGGCTCCTGTCTACCTCTGAAAAGTGTGTTGCAGTGCCTCCCTCTCCTGGACTTCCGAATTGCGAGGTGGGGAAGGCCCAGGCGGTTCTTCCTGGGGTGGATCTGGACCCCTCACCTCTGCCTGGGCTCGTCTGCCTCGTGCATTGGGGGGTTGGGGGCGGGGCGTCACCAGGGGTGGGGCATCATCGGGGGCGGGGCTAGGCTCTGCCAGTCAAGGCACACGGGGCCAAGGCAGGGTGGGGCTTGCAGAGCTGACCTGGCCTCGGGGTTGGCGGGTCCTGGGCCGCCTCGGGGAGTTGTAGGTTGGGGCTCCTGAGGGAAATGCAGATGATTTTTTCGGGAATTTTTTGGCTACGCTTCCTGGACTGGGCAGAGCTTCTGCGGTGCAGGGTCTGAGTCCAAGTAGCTTGCTGCCTCCAGCTAGGTGGATGTTGTCAGTGGAAAGGTCTTGATTTAGGATACATAAAACACAGTTTTGTTTTCACATTCATTTTGTTTTGCTTACATCAAGGAGAAGGAATAATGTGCTAGGCTGAATGATTGAGATGAGACAGCATTTCTGTCACTGTTGTGAATAGGAGCTCTTCCTCACCTTATTTATTTATTTTTGAGACGGAGTCTCGCTCTGTCGCCCAGGCTGGAGTGCAGTGGCGTGATCTTGGCTCACTGCAACCTCTGCCTCCCAGGTTCAAGATATTCTCCTGCCTCAGCCTCCTGAGTAGCTGGGATTACAGGCGCCTGTCACTGCGCCCAACTAATTTTTGTATTTTTAGTGGAGACGGGGTTTCGCCATGTTGGCCAGATTGGTCTCGAACTCCTGACCTCAGTGATCCACCTGCCTCGGCCTCCCAAAGTGCTGGGATTGCAAGTGAGAGCCATTGCGCCCGGCCTCTCCTTTTTATTGAGACATTATTTATATTTTATTTATTTATTTATTTATTTATGAGATGGAGTTTCGCTCTTTCGCCCAGGCTGGAGTGAAGCGGCGTGATCTCAGCTCACTGCAACCTCCGCCTCCGCCCAGGTTAAAGTAATTCTCCTGCCTCAGCCTCCCGAGTAGCTGGGATTACAGGCATCTGCCACCACTCCCGGCTAATTTTTGTATTTTTAGTAGAGACAGGGTTTCGCCACATTGGCCAGACTGGTCTCCAACTCCTGACCTCAGGTGATCCACTCACCTCAGCCTCCCAAAGTGCTGAGAATTACAGGCGTGAGCCAGCGCGCCTGGCCTATCATTTACATTTGTATTGTAAACTAATTTGTCCTTAATCTGGAGGTTTCATAAAATCCTAGAATCTATCAGCTGTAAGGAGACTTGGCATCACTGCTCCGGGGGGCTGGTCTCCGAAGCCAGCCTGTGGTGCTTCAGCCCCTAGGGGCAACCCCTGGGCCACAGAAGCAGCATCGCTTGCTAGGAGAAAACCTTCCCAAGCCTCCTGGAAGTCAGGAGAGGCCACGGTTCTGGAGGAGAGGGCAGAGCCGCTGCCTTGCAGAGCCTGCTCTATCTGCCTCTGCTGGGCCTCCCTCCTCCCCACTGCCCCGTTTTCCTTTTGCGTCTGCCCTGGGCCGTCCTCAGCTGTCCCTTAGTGGAAGTGAGCACTGGGGATGCTACAGACCAGGCAGAGGCTTCCGTGCTGTGTTTCTGGCCCTAACACTGGTATGAGGCCTGGCATGTTGGTCAGTGCTTGTCAGAGGATTCCTGAGTGCCGTTTAATTGGACACACAGCAGAATCGTGGATGATTCTAGACGTTATTTGGTAGTGTGTTACATAGCATTCTTAAACATTTTTCCAAAAGATTACAAAACTTAATTTCGTGGGTAGGATTTGTGGCTGGTGGTGGTGATGAGGACTATGAGATGGAGTGGGGTTTGGCGGGTGCCTCCAGGAGGGGACAGCATGTGAGGGGCACAGCTGGTGCCCAAAAATGCCTGTAGACCCCGGCAGCCTCACGAGGTCTGCCCTGCCATGCTCCACCCCGGCTCATCTCAGGCCAGGAGACCTTGTCGGCAGAGCTGTGCCGTGGCAGGCAGGGTGTCTGGTGTGCCTCAAGGCCTTACTCTTAGAAGTATTGAGGACCCCAGAGGGCTCTTGTTTATTGGGTTGTAGCTAATGATAGTTACTGTAAAAGAAATGAAAACTGAAAAGTTAAAAATCACATTTTTAAAAAATAATAAAAGTAAACATGTAACATTTTATTTACATGTTAGGGAATACAGCGGTTTCTGTGAAAAGTACTTTTTCTGAATGAAAAAAACTCAGTTGAGTGGCATTGTTTTCCACGTTGGTCCATCTCTGTCACGTCTGGCTAATCGAAGAGTCAGCTGGATTTGCAGATCGGCTTCTGCACCCAGCCTGAGGTGATACTGTCTGAAGAAAATCTGGCCTCACACAGACATGTGGTTGGCAAGGGAGAAGTATTTTGATATCTTTTCAGATAATTGCAGCTATTCTGCTTTGATACGACATCAAAACTCAACAAAGTGAAACTGTGCCAATGACCTTCTTCCTCTGTGACATTAAAGCCCATCTTGGATGCATCTTTTGCCCATGCGTGATTTTGAATATTAGGCACTGGGCATTTGGGGAGTGTCGGCTCACCTTGTTATGAAGATCCTCCCCATGTTGACACATTTTATTATATGGTATCAAAAATCATAGTCACTAATGATACCTCTCATGTAATAAGAAAAGTCATAAATATGGAGAAACTTTTAAGCTCGTGGGGACAGATACACATTTACATGTGTTTCGAAAATTCAGAAGGTAGAGTTTTGACATTGGCAACAATTACTACTGGTTGTTTTCTTTGAGGCTCACTCTGTTTTGTGGAAATGTCTGCCAGATATCCAGGCCTGAGTGGCATGTCCAGGCCTGAGTGGCATGTCCAGGCCTGAGTGGCATAGATTTTGCAAGTTGTTCTTTTAAGTGAAGATGGTCTGTGAGTGAGGAAGGCTTCGGGTTCCACTCAGCCATTGCGCCTGGCCTGCTGCCTGCCCCCATCCTCTGATGTGGAACACTGGAGAGTTGTGCTCGGAGGCCATAATCTCACTACCTCATCCAGGGCACTCGCAGGTGAGCCCCCCAAGTGCCTACTGGTCAAGAGTTCAGTTGCTGGAGTACACTTCGGTGTCCTGACCTGGTTGATTCTAAGGGGCTGACACCACCGCTTGGGCACCGTCTGTGCAAATATCAGCACAGTGAAAAAGGCAATTGAGGTCCTAGTATTATTATGAAAATAGTTTTGACCTCCTGGACTCCTGGAAGGATTGTAGGGACACCGGAGAGCTCCTGTTGGGGGGTAGATGTGAAGGGTGCAGACTGAGCTGGCTGGCGTACAGCTGTGATGGACCAGGAAAGGTAGCGTGCTATGCATGTTGGAGGGCTGGCATGAGCAGCTGGGCTGCTGGCCCTGGCTTGGCAGTGGGAGATGGATACCTGGGCCCTCCTGCCTTACCACGATGGGGTGGGCTGTGCACAGTTGCTAAGACCAGCTCCTGGGGAGGGTGATGCAGTTAGGTCTGGTGTTACCAAGTCAGTCCAGAAGGCAGCCAGGCCATATGGATGTGAGCCCTGGAAAGCAGTAGCCACATCCGGGCTCAGGTAGGGGCTGGCCTGGCGTCTGCTTTGTGGGGAGGAGGGGTCTGTTGAGAGGCCCCGTTGTTGACATGTTTTCTCATCCAGACGCTGGACACCCAGGTTTTTGCAGCCTCTTATACTTTTTACCTGTTGATAGTCAATTAAAGATGGAATCAGGGCGTGGCTGGCCTCCTGCAGCTGTCTGACTGGCCGCTCCTAGTGACCTCGGGCAGGTCTGTGCCTCTCCTCTTCTGGTCGTGGACTCGGAGCACCAAGTGTGCCTCCCTCAGTTCCTATTTTATCACTCTGACCCTGAGGCTTCCTGCCCACTTCCAGCTTCCAGTGGCCTCACCAGAGGGCTTTCTCCAGCATCACATCACCAGGCTTGGGTGTCAGCCTGACAGTTCCCACTTGCAGTCTGGCGTCTCCAACTGCCCAGAGTGGTCAGCAGCCCTCTTCCCCGGCCCCCAGCTGTGGGTGGGGCATGTGCAGACTCCCTGCTGCCTCCTCATGGACTCCATGGTCCTGCTGCTGCATCGGGAGAGGCCTGGCTAGGAGTGTTTTATGTGTTTATGTTCACTTCTCCAACCAGACTCTAAGCTTCTTGAAGGCAAGGATTTTTGTGTAAAAAAAAAAAATTATGTCCAAGTGCCACCCAAGTGCAGTGGCTCACACCTCTAATCCCAGCACTTTGTGAGGCTGAGGCGGGTGGATCACTTGAGGCCAGGAGCTTGAGACCAGCCTGGCCAACATGGCGAAACCCCCATCTCTACTGAAAACACAAAAATCAGCTGGGCGTGGTGGCGTGCATCTGTAGTCCCAGCTACTCAGGTGGGTGAGGCCTGAGAATCGCTTGAACTGTGGAAGCAGAGGTTGCAGTGAGCCGAGATCGCTCCACTGTACGCCAGCCTGGGCGGGAGAGTGAACTCTGTCTCAACAAAAAAAAATTTTTTAAGAGGTCTTGTATAATATATACCTCTACGTAATAGATGTTTAATCTCAAACATTTAGTGATTTAAGTTTCTTCCTGAATTTTCTTGATTCATCTATTTCTATAATTTTTTGTAGGAGGTTGGACATTTGAAATATATGAATTATTGTCAGCAGCAGAATGCATTTTGAAATAAATTGTAACACTCCTGTAACAGAGCCAAAAGATTTCAGATATCTAATTGTATAAATAATACATGAATGCGTTCTTATTGTTAAGAAACAGTCTCCAAAAATAGAAATACAGGAGACGTTTCCTTGGACTGTGTTCTGAATGCCAGTTCTTCTCCTGGAGGCAACTGTAACCAGCTGGCAACAGTCAATCTGACCGTCCAGCAGCTCATGGTGAATGTTGTAACTACGATTTTTTGACTTTTTCCAAATGATGTCCATTTGGAAAAGCGGCCTCCCACTGAACCCGGCTGACGGCTGTTGTTTCTCTCTAACAGGCAGTTCCGGCGAGGGGGGAGCCTCAGCAGGATTGCTGTGTGAAAACCGAGCTGCTGGGAGAAGGTGAGGGCGGTGTGCACCGAGGGACAGGAGCAGCGCCTCCCTCCAGACTAGAAAACCTGCTGCTCTTCCTCTCTTATTTGTCCCCGTCTTCTGACTTTCTTTGCTTTACCTAGGTTTATGGTATAGTTTCTAATCTATCCCATTCCTAAATAGACACAGTTGCACAGACACACACAAAAGCCCTGCCAGAGAAGGAACACATATGTCAAAGTATGAAAAGCAAAAATCCTGCATATCCTTGTCTTAAAGTACACCCAGAAAATTAAAAGTGAGTGGCCACACAAATGTTTATAGCAGCATTGTTCACGTCACCGAAAACCGGAGACACTCCAGTGTCCTCAGTTGATAAGGAACTGGATAAACAGATTGTGGTGCATCCACACGGTGGGACAGCGGTCAGCAGCCCAGAAGAGCACACAGCATGACTGACGCCGCACCATGGATGAAGCTTTTGTACGGTTTGTTAAGTGAAGGAGGCCAGACCCAAAGGGCCACAAGCTGCATGACTCCAATTTTATGGCAGAGACTTGGAGAACAGCAGTGGTTACCAGGAGGTGGAGGGAGCAGTATGGAAGCAAGTGTCTGCAGAGAGGCAGGGTGAGGGGAGTTGGGGTGAGGGGAGTTGGGGCGAGGGGAGTCGGCGGGGCTGCACCCCTCTGTAAGGCGTGGCGCACACATGAGTTCAGGGTTCGGATGTTCTTGTAGAGCCTGCACCACCAAGAGCACCCCCAGGAAATGAGGGCAGGTGGCGCCAGATGAGCTGTGCTGTACTCCACAGTGAAGGGAGAGCAGTGTTCTGGCTGGACCCATAAGGCTGGCGGCCGTGGGAGCAGCTCAGACACGGGACTTGCCTAAGGCTCTCCCAGCTGGAGCCTGCTCCTCTCCAGACAGCGTGCAAGGCCTGGCCCCTCATGGACTGTGGGCTGTGGCCCCTGCCGTGTCCTCCTTTCACCCTAGATGGCCTCGCGGTGCCTATGGGTGCTCGTCCACCCACTGGCTGTGCACTGTGGTGACCGCTGCCCGCCTCTGCCGCTACCCCCAGCCGGCCCTCCAGGGTTGCCCCCACCTCCTGCGCCATCCACCTCCTACAGCCTGACGGGGTGTTTTCTTCCTGTTCTTTGGCCCCTTCCTGTTGCCGTCCTTTCTGTGTCTTTGAACTGTTTCTAATGTTGGCTCCAGTGCCCTCCGGCTCTTCCCCCTTCTCTCTCTGGTCACCCCTCCTTTGACCTTCCTAGTGGAACTTGTTTTTTACGTGACACCATATGCCACAAGCACCAGGTTATTCCATTACCCTTTAGGCTTCGCCTGTGCCCTGTTCCCTTATGCACTGCTGCTGAGCCACGGCCTGTCCACCCTGGGGGAGCTGCTGGACCCCCACGGTGGCTGCCCCATCTTGCTTTCCCTGCAGCAGTTGCAGAGGGTTCCAGGTTCTCCACGTCCTCGCCGCCATTTCTTAGTGTCTGTGGCTGTCCTGGCGGGTGGGAAGTGGCATCTCATTGTGGTTTTGGTTTGCATTTTCCTGACGGCCAGTGATGTCGAGCATCATTTCGTGTGCTTATTGGCCATCTTTAGATCTTCTTTGGAGAACATCTCTTCTCCTGTGATTGCAAACTGGATTGATTTTTATTGTTGAGTTTTCAGAGTTCTTTATATAAGCAGAAGTCCCTTATCAGCCATGGGATTTGCAAATAGTTTCTTCCGGTCTGTGGCTTGTCTTTCCCCTTTCTCGATGGTGTCCTTTGAAGTATAAATGTTTTTAATTTTGATGAAGTCCGACTTACCTGTTTTTTTTTCTCCTTTTAGTTGCTGGTGCTTCTGGTCTAACACCTAAGAACTTACCATTACTTAATAGAAGGTCACAAACATTTACATTTGTTTTTTCTTCTTGGAGTTTTATAGTTTTATCTCTTTTATTTAGGTTTTTGATCAATTTTGAGTTAATTTTTGTATATGGTTTGAAGTAGGGGTCCCAGTTTATTCTTTCGCAAGTTGATAATCAGTTGTTCCAGCGACATTTATGAAAAAGACCTTTCTTCCCCCATTGAATTGTTCTTGCACCCTCATTGAAAATCAGTTGGCTTCAAATGTGAGGATTTATTGTAAGATTTTCTTTTCTTTAGACAGGGTCTCCCTCTGTAATCCAGGCTGGAGTGTGATCATGGCTTACTCTAGCCTACATCTCCCTGGGCTCAGGCAATCCTACCACCTCAGCCTCCCAAGTAGCTGGGACCACAGGTATGAGCCACCACACCACGCTAATTGTTTTTTGTTTTTTTTTTTTTTTTTGAGATGGAGTCTCGCTCTGTTGCCTGGGCTGGAGTGCAGTGGCACAGTCTTGGCTCACTGCAAGCTCTGCCTCCCGGGTTCAGGCCGTACTTCTGCCTCAGCCTCCCGAGTAGCTGGGACTATAGGCGCCCGCCACCATGCCCGGCTAATTTTTTTTGTATTTTTAATAGAGACGGGGTTTCACCGTGTTAGCCAGGATGGTCTCCATCTGCTGACCTTATGATCCACCCGCCTCGGCCTCCCAAAGTGCTGGGATTACAGGCGTGAGCCACCGTGCCTGGCCTTTTTTTTTTTCTTTTTCTTTTTTTTAGAGGCACTGTCTCCCTTTGTTGCCCAGGCTAGTCTTGAACTCCTGGGCTCAAGTGGTCTGCTCTCTTCGGCCTCCCAAAGTGCTGGGACTACAGGTGTGAACCACTGTGCCTAGCCCCTAAGTATTATATTTTTTGACGCTATTTTAAATAGAATTGTTTTAAAAATTATTTTTCATTTTGATCATTGATACTGAATAGAAATACAATTGATTGGCTGGGTACAGTGGCTCATGCCTGTAATCCCAGCAATTTGGGAGGCCAAGGTGGGCGGATCAACTGAGGTCAGGAGTTTAAGAGCAGCCTGGCCAATGTGGTGAAACCCCATCTCTACTAAAAATACAAAAATTAGCTGGACGTGGTGGCTCGCGCCTATAATCCCAGCTACTCATGAGGCTGAGGCAGAAGAATCACTTGAACCCAGGAGGCGAAGGTTGCGGTGAGCAGAGATCACGCTATTGCACTCCAGCCTGGGTGACAGAGCGAGACTCCATCTCAAAAAATTAAAAAAGTAAAAAAAAATTGATTTTTGCATATTTATCGTATATCCTTTAACCTTGCTAAACTCGTTTATTAGTTCTAATGATTTAAACTTCCTTGGGAATTTCTGTATAAAAGCTTGTGTCATCCTTAGGGCTCATTTGGTTTCTTCCATTCCAATCTACATTCTTTTTATTTCTGTTTCTTCCTTATGGCCCTACTTCGAATCTCAAGTACAGGGTTGAATAGAAGTGGCAAGACTGGACATCCTTGTCTGGTTTCTGATCTTAGGGAGAGAGCTTCCCGGGTTTCACCTTTAAGTGTGATGTTAGCTGTAGTTTTTCATAGATGCCCTATGTCAGATTGAGGAAGTTTTCTTTTCTTAGCAAACCATTTGCTAAGTGTTTTTTTTTTTTTTTTTGAGACGGAGTCTCGCTCTGTCGCCCAGGCTGGAGTGCAGTGGCGCAATCTCAGCTCATTGCAAGCTCCGCCTCCTGGGTTCACGCCATTCTCCTGCCTCAGCCTCTCCGAGTAGCTGGGACTACAGGCGCCCGCCACCACGCCCGGCTAATTTTTTTTTTTTTTTTTTGTATTTTTAGTGGAGACGGGGTTTCACCGTGGTCTCGATCTCCCGACCTCGTGATCTGCCCGCCTCGGCCTCCCAAAGTGCTGGGATTACAAGCGTGAGCCACCGTGCCCGGCCACCATTTGCTAAGTGTTTTGACCATGAAGTGGTGTTCATTTTTTCCTGTCTAATGAGATGCTTGTGTGGTTTTGTCCTTTATTTTGTTCTATTGATATTTGGCATATTAATTCATTTTTAGCTATTAAGCCAACTTTGCATTTCTAGGGTTAAATCCCACTTGTTCATGGTGTTTAATCCTCCTCACCAATTTATTTTTGTTGTTGGGGGGTGTGGAGCTGGATTCAGTTTGCTCATATTTTTTTTTTTTTTTTTAATGAGACCTGTCACCCGGGCTGGAGTGGAGTCGTGCAATCATAGCTCACTGAAGCCTTGACCTCCTGGGCTCAAGCGATCCTCCTGCCACAGCCTCCTAAGTATCTGGGACTACAAGTGTGCACCTCCATGCCTGGCTAATTTTTTTATTTTTGGTACAGAGTCTCACTATGTTGCCCAGGTGGGTCGTGAACTCCTGGGTTCAAGCGATCGTGCCTCCTTGGCCTCCCAAAGTGCTGGGATTACAGGCATGAGCCACCACACCCAGCGTATAGATTCAATTTGAGGGGACTTGACAGCTTTGTAATGTCATCCATTTAGGAGCATGAAATGCCTTCTATTTAACTTTTTTTTTTCAACACATTGGCTTTGAGTAATCTTGGCAAATTTCCTAATACCCTTTGTAGTTTTCCCTCCTTCTGTGAATGATACTTTTTTTTCTTACATGTTCTAGGTAATGTTGATATAAATAAATGTCTTTGATTTTGTAACATGATTTCAAATTCAGCAGTCTGGTTGTACTCTTACGTTTTAGTTGCAAATTGAGTCTGTTTTTAAGTAAATGATTGTGTCAGATGCAGGTGGAAACAGTTTGCCCCTCACATTCTTTTTTCCCTTAGGTGTCACCTGCACTGCCTTTTTATGTCAGACACTGGTAGTGTTAATAGATCTTATATGCAATTAATTTAGCATTTATATATACATCTGCTGCAGGATTTGGTATAAGGAAGTTTCCACTTACTCTGTTTTGCTAGGGGTTTTTTAAACATAGTTGTTTATTCATAACACACACATTAGGTGCCAGGTCTTGTTCATGTGCCCAGGGTACACTGGTAAACAGAGCATTTGCGCTTATAGGACTTAACATCCTCGGGTGGAAGGACAGACGGCCAGCATGACAGATGATCAGGTCTGTTGTGTTCGAGGTGATAAGCACCAGGAAGAACAGAGCCAGGAAGGAGGGCACTGGGCGGTGGCATCTCAGGCTTGACTGAAGCTCTGTGTGCACCCAGCGATGCCATCGCAGGCGTCCTGCCTCAGCCTGTCCTGAATGAGTGTGTGTGTCAATCTCGTGATGTAAAATAGTGTCTCCTTCTTGACTGCCCTGGATATGATTTCTGGGGTTGTCATTGGAGAGTGAGCTTCTGTAGGGAGTGGAGAGCAGACCACGGACCTGCTCCAAGTGTAAGCCCTTCTTCTGACCCATTTTCTCTGTTAGTTCTTGTGAAGCCTCTTCTGAAGCCTTGTTTTCTATCTCCAAATAACACTCCCCATGTTTTATTATAGCAGTGATTCCCCAAACTTAACCAACTAACGTTCAAAGTTGATGCATAAGAAATGCTTACATTTAATATGTTTGAACTGAAATGCTGGTTTGCATATGAAACAAAATAATTTTCTGTAGACAGTTTTATGTAAGCCAGTCAAAGAAATTGTGTTGGTGGTGGTGTCATGTGGGGAGGAAATTGTGTTGGTTTTGTGGTGGTATCATGGTGGGGGGAGGAAATTGTGGTGGTGTCATGGTGGGGGGAGGAAATTGTGGTGGTGTCATGGTGGGGGAGGAAATTGTGGTGGTGTCATGGTGGGGGAGGAAATTGTGGTGGTGTCATGGTGGGGGAGGAAATTGTGGTGGTGTCATGGTGGGAGAGGAAATTGTGGTGGTGTCATGGTGGGGAGGAAATTGTGGTGGTGTCATGGTGGGAGAGGAAATTGTGGTGGTGTCATGGTGGGGGAGGAAATTGTGGTGGTGTCATGGTGGGGGAGGAAATTGTGGTGATGTCATGGTGGGGGGAGGAAATTGTGGTGGTGTCATGGTGGGGGAGGAAATTGTGGTGGTGTCATGGTGGGGGAGGAAATTGTGGTGATGTCATGGTGGGGGAGGAAATTGTGGTGGTGTCATGGTGGGGGAGGAAATTGTGGTGGTGTCATGGTGGGAGAGGAAATTGTGGTGGTGTCATGGTGGGGGAGGAAATTGTGGTGGTGTCATGGTGGGGGAGGAAATTGTGGTGGTGTCATGGTGGGGAGGAAATTGTGGTGGTGTCATGGTGGGGGAGGAAATTGTGGTGGTGTCATGGTGGGAGAGGAAATTGTGGTGGTGTCATGGTGGGGGAGGAAATTGTGGTGGTGTCATGGTGGGGGGAGGAAATTGTGGTGGTGTCATGGTGGGGAAGGAAATTGTGGTGGTGTCATGGTGGGGGAGGAAATTGCGGTGGTGTCATGGTGGGGAAGGAAATTGTGGTGGTGTCATGGTGGGGGAGGAAATTGTGGTGGTGGTGGTGCCATGGAGAACGCGGCCTGCAGTCAGTGACGCTCCTTTCTCCTCTGTTGGCAGAGATACCTATGGCTGCCGATGAAGGCTCAGCAGAGAAACAGGCAGGAGAGGCCCACATGGCTGCGGACGGTGAGACCAATGGGTCTTGTGAAAACAGCGATGCCAGCAGTCATGCAAATGCTGCAAAGCACACTCAGGACAGCGCAAGGGTCAACCCCCAGGATGGCACCAACACACTAACCCGGATAGCAGAAAACGGGGTTTCAGAAAGAGACTCAGAAGCGGGGAAGCAAAACCACGTCACTGCTGACGACTTTGTGCAGACTTCTGTCATTGGCAGCAATGGATACATCTTAAATAAGCCAGCCCTGCAGGCGCAGCCCTTGAGGACTACCAGCACTCTGGCCTCTTCGCTGCCTGGCCATGCTGCAAAAACCCTTCCTGGAGGGGCTGGCAAAGGCAGGACTCCAAGCGCTTTTCCCCAGACGCCAGCCGCCCCACCAGCCACCCTTGGGGAGGGGAGTGCTGACACAGAGGACAGGAAGCTCCCGGCCCCTGGCGTCGACGTCAAGGTCCACAGGGCACGCAAGACCATGCCGAAGTCCGTCGTGGGCCTGGTAATTTTGTGTCTTCTCTTGCTGTTTCTTTTTTCCCATCTCTTTTGTTTTAATAACGGCAAATGGACTTTGGTGCATTGAGGAGAAGCCAGTAAGTGTCAGTGGTTATCCGAGAGGGCCTATGAGGAGCTAGGAGAGGGCTGGGTGCAGTGGCTTACGGCCATTATCCCAGCACTTTGGGAGGCTGAGGCGGGTGGATTGCTTGAGCCCAGGAGTTTGAGAGCAGCCTGGGCAGCATGGTGAAACTGAAATGCAAAATTTTGTAAAAAATGCAAAAGTTAACTGGGCATAGTGGTGTGCACCTGTAGTGCCAGCTACTCAGGAGTGTGAGGTGGGAGGATTGCTTGAGCCCAGGAGGTGGACTGCACTGCAGCTTGGGCAGCAGAGTGAGACCCTGTCTCAAAAAAAAAAAAAGAAGAGATGATGCTAATGCCTTGTGCGTGAGTGACAAAGCTGAGTGATGCCAGGTGACGCCTCGCTTCCTTCTTGCACTTTCTCTTCTCACACGATTCTGTTGCCCTCTGTAGAAAAGTGTGTCAGATCCTTTCCAGGAAGCCACTGCCTCTTCTGCTTTGGACTTTGGGGCTTTCACTCCAGCTAGGGAAGACTCAGCCCTGATCCTGTTTCATTGAGAAGTGAATAGAAATGAACTTGGTTAGGGCCAGAATGTGACAGAAGTGAGGGGCAAAGGGTCACCTGGAGACATGCTGAGGTCTCCCTCCCAACCCTGAGCTGCTGGGCTCAGCCTTACCTCGAGAGCAGAATGAGTCTTGAATCCTGAGCGTGTCACACACACGGCATGCCCGCCCCTCACACGCACCGTGACGATTTTCACACACAGGGCATGCGTGCCCGTCACATGCACCGTGATGATTTTCACACACAGTGTGCTGATTTTCACACACACGGTGTGCTTGCCCCTCACACGCACTGTGATTTTCACACAGGGCACACCTGCCCCTCACATGCACCGTGATGATTTTCACACACACTGTGCTGATTTTCACACACAGAGCGCGTGTGCCCCTCACACGCACCGTGATGATTTTCACACACAGTGTGCTGATTCTCACACACGGCACGCGTGCCCCTCACACGCACCGTGATTTTCACACACACTGCTGATTTTCACACACGGCGCGTGTGCCCCTCACACGCACCGTGATGATTTTCACACACAGTGTGCTGATTTTCACACACAGGGCGCGCCTGCCCCTCACACGCACCGTGATGATTTTCACACACAGTGTGCTGATTTTCACACACAGGGCGCGCTTGCTCATCACATGCACCGTGATGATTTTCACACACACTGTGCTGATTTTCACACACAGAGCGTGTGTGCCCCTCACATGCACTGTGATGATTTTCACACACAGCGTGATTTTCACACACGGCACGCGTGCCCGTCACATGCACCGTGATTTTCACACACACTGTGCTGATTTTCACACACAGGGCGCGTGTGCCCCTCACACGCACCGTGATGATTTTCACACACAGTGTGCTGATTTTCACACACAGGGCGCGCCTGCCCCTCACAGGCACCGTGATGATTTTCACACACAGGGCGCGCCTGCCCCTCACACGCACCGTGATGATTTTCACACACAGTGTGCTGATTTTCACACACGGCGTGCTTGCCCATCACATGCACCGTGATGATTTTTACACACAGTGTGCTGATTTTCACACACGGCGTGCTTGCCCATCACATGCACCGTGATGATTTTTACACACAGTGTGCTGATTTTCACACACAGGATGCGCTTGCCTGTCACACGCGCTGTGATGATTTTCACACACACTCTGCTGATTTTCACACACAGGCCGCCCCGGCTCTTCACACACACTGTGCTGATTTTCACACACAGTGTGCTGATTTTCACACATGGCGCGCCGACCCCCTCACGCACCGTGATGATTTTCACACACACTCTGCTGATTTTCACACACAGGCCGCCCCTGCTCTTCACACACACCGTGCTGATTTTCACACACAGGCCGCCCCTGCCCCTCACACACACTGTGCTGATTTTCACACACAGGCCGCCCCTGCCCCTCACACACACTGTGCTGATTTTCACACACAGGCCGCCCCGGCTCTTCACACACACTGTGCTGATTTTCACACACAGGGCGTACCTGCCCCCACACACACCGTGCTGATTTTCACACACAGGGCGTACCTGCCCCCACACACACACTGCTGATTTTCACACACAGGCCGCCCCGGCTCTTCACACACACTGTGCTGATTTTCACACACAGGCCGCCCCGGCTCTTCACACACACTGTGCTGATTTTCACACACAGGCCGCCCCGGCTCTTCACACACACTGTGCTGATTTTCACACACAGGGCGTACCTGCCCCCACACACACACTGCTGATTTTCACACACAGGCCGCCCCGGCTCTTCACACACACTGTGCTGATTTTCACACACAGTGTGCTGATTTTCACACATGGCGCGCCGACCCCCTCACGCACCGTGATGATTTTCACACACACTCTGCTGATTTTCACACACAGGCCGCCCCTGCTCTTCACACACACCGTGCTGATTTTCACACACAGGCCGCCCCGGCTCTTCACACACACTGTGCTGATTTTCACACACAGGCCGCCCCGGCTCTTCACACACACCGTGCTGATTTTCACACACAGGCCGCCCCTGCTCTTCACACACACTGTGCTGATTTTCACACACAGGCCGCCCCTGCCCTCACACACACTGTGCTGATTTTCACACACAGGCCGCCCCGGCTCTTCACACACACTCTGCTGATTTTCACACACAGGCCGCCCCGGCTCTTCACACACACTGTGCTGATTTTCACACACAGGCCGCCCCGGCTCTTCACACACACTGTGCTGATTTTCACACACAGGCCGCCCCGGCTCTTCACACACACTGTGCTGATTTTCACACACAGGGCGTACCTGCCCCCACACACACACTGTGCTGATTTTCACACACAGGGCGTACCTGCCCCCACACACACACTGCTGATTTTCACACACAGGCCGCCCCGGCTCTTCACACACACTGTGCTGATTTTCACACACAGGCCGCCCCGGCTCTTCACACACACTGTGCTGATTTTCACACACAGGGCGTACCTGCCCCCACACACACCGTGCTGATTTTCACACACAGGGCGTACCTGCCCCCACACACACTCTGCTGATTTTCACACACAGGCCGCCCCAGCTCTTCACACACACTCTGCTGATTTTCACACACAGGGCGTACCTGTCCCCACACACACCGTGCTGATTTTCACACACAGGGCGTACCTGTCCCCACACACACTCTGCTGATTTTCACACACAGGGCGTACCTGTCCCCACACACACTCTGCTGATTTTCACACACAGGGCGTACCTGCCCCCACACACACTCTGCTGATTTTCACACACAGGCCGCCCCGGCTCTTCACACACACTCTGCTGATTTTCACACACAGGCCGCCCCGGCTCTTCACACACACTCTGCTGATTTTCACACACAGGGCGTACCTGTCCCCACACACACTCTGCTGATTTTCACACACAGGCCGCCCCGGCTCTTCACACACACCGTGGTGATTTTCACACACAGGCCGCCCCTGCCCCTCACACACACTCTGCTGATTTTCACACACAGGGCGTACCTGCCCCCACACACACTCTGCTGATTTTCACACACAGGCCGCCCCTGCCCCTCACACACACTCTGCTGATTTTCACACACAGGCCGCCCCTGCCCCTCACACACACTCTGCTGATTTTCACACACAGGCCGCCCCTGCTCTTCACACACACTCTGCTGATTTTCACACACAGGCCGCCCCTGCCCCCACACACACTCTGCTGATTTTCACACACAGGCCGCCCCTGCTCTTCACACACACTCTGCTGATTTTCACACACAGGCCGCCCCTGCCCCTCACACACACTCTGCTGATTTTCACACACAGGCCGCCCCTGCTCTTCACACACACTCTGCTGATTTTCACACACAGGGCATGCGTGCTTCTCACACACACTGTGTTGGATTGATCACCAGATCTTACGTGGTGCATACATGATACAGATTTTCAAAGTGTTCAGGGTGCTTTTAATGTGCTCACTCAGTTTGGTGTGAATTTGGGTATAAGTTCTAGGTTTGTGATCACATTCCCATGGAATTTTCTGACATTGCTAGTGAACATTCTGACAGCACTTTCTTGTCCTTTGTTTGTAGATCATTTGCCCTTTCCTCTCAGCCACTGTTTAGGGCTTCACAGCCCTGTCAGTTGGAGGATTTGTGTCTTCAGCTCCGGAAGGATGTGCTGTATGATTTTTCTTCCGTTTTCTTCCCGTGGAGCTCCTGTTAAATGGCCGGCTCTTCTGTCCCCCTGGGCAGCTCTCTGTCTGTTTCCAGCTTCCTGACTGGTTCCTCAGCCCTTCTCCTTTTCACTGTTCATCCCATATATTGATATACTTTATTTTGACATAAATTTTTTTCATGCCCAGTATCTCTGATTAGTTCTCTCTCTCTCTCTCTTTTTTTTTTTGAGACGGAGTTTTGCTCTGTCACCCAGGTTGGAGTGCAGTGGCGCAATCTCAGCTCACTATAACCCTTGCCTCCCAGGTTTAAGTGATTCTCCTGCCTCAGCCTCCCAAGTAGCTGGGACTACAGGCGCCTGCCACCATACCTGGCTAGTTTTTGTATTTTTAGCAGAGATGAGGTTTCACCGTGTTGGCCAGGCTGGTCTTGAACTCCTGACCTCAGGTGATCCACGCGCCTCGGCCTCCCAGAGTGCTGGGATTATGGTGTGAGCCGCTGCGCCCGGCCTGATTAGTTCTTTTAATTTAAAAAATACTGAATTCTATCTTGCGTTATCTTTCAAAAGATGGTGATTATAATTATTCTATAATCTCTGTTGTAAATTCTGATTCCTCAAGTCGGGGTTCTCTTGGACTTGACACCTCCTGTTTGTGATTTTTTTTTCCTCTCAGATTTAGCTTTTTTCCCCCCCCAGGGTGTCTCCACCTTTGTTTCTGTCATAGTGTCTCAGCCTGACTGTGAGTGGTGTGCGCGTTTTCTGTGGCCTGTCTGCAGTGACCACAGCGGGTGGTGGGCGCGCTGTGGGGCTGGACTGGTGGCTCCTCAGCGGGTGGTGGGCGCGCTGTGGGGCTGGACTGGTGGCTCCTCAGGGGCCCACAGCTGCCGGGTGTTGCGTCCTCTCCTAGGACAGTTAGGGCGGGCGCCTCATGGTGCAGACAACTACCCCAGCCCTGGGGCTTCTCCACTCCCAAGCTGGCCAGCTTGACCCGACTTCAACCTTTTGCAGTATTCTTCTGTACATGGCAAAGCTTTAGAAAATCTTAAAAATAATTACACTGTCACAGGAAACTGCAAAAAAACCTTTCACCAAGCTTTCCTCAGTGGTCATGTCTTTGATAACTAGAGGACAATGTCAGACCCAGGACACTGACATTGGTAAAGTCCGTGGGGCTTACTCAGTTTCACTATCACCTGTGTGCATGTGCATCACGTGCAGGGTGTTCTGTGCAGTTTACCGTGTGTGGATGTGTGGAAACACCACCACAGTCGAGATGCAGAACCCCCTTCACACCAGGACACAGTCGAGATATGGAACCCCCTTCACACCAGGGCACAGTCGAGATGCAGAACCCCCTTCACACCAGGGCACAGTCGAGATATGGAACCCCCAGTCCACCAAAGTCCTTGACGTCACCTGTGTAGCCACCAACCAGACCTGAACCTGTGCCAGCCTCTCATCTGCAGATGCCATTTTTAAAATTTTGTCATTTCTTTCCTTCTTTTTTTTTTTTTAAGACAGGATCTCACTCTGTCACCCAGGCTGGACTGCAGTAGCCTGATCACAGCTCTTTGCAACCTCCACCTCCCAGGCTGAAGTCATCCTCCTGCATAGCTGGGTTTACAGATGTGCACCACCCTGCCCGGCTGATTTTTGTATTTTTGTAGACAAGGGATATTGTCATGTTGGCCAGGCTGGTCTTGAGTTCCTGAGCTCAAGTGATCTGCCCTCCTCGGCGTTCCAAAGTGCTGGGATTATGGGCATGATCCAACATGCCCGGCCTATTTCTGATTTTATATAAATGGAATTAGAGTGTATGTAACCTTTTGAGAGTAGCTTTTGTCACTCAGCATAGTTCTCTTAAGATCCATCCAAGTTACGTCATTAGCCCGTCCCGTTCTCTGCTGAGGCCTTGGTGTTCTGTGGGGTGTGGACAGCCTTGTACATCGGCACTCACCTGCTGAAGGACACTGGGCATTTTTACTTTAGAGCCGCTCTGAGCATTTACGTACACGTTTTGGACATAAGATTTACTTCTGTGGGTCAAATACACAGGAGCATAATCACTGGGTTGTATGGCCTTTGGGTGTTTAGTTTTACGAGGAAATTGCGGAACCATACTCCAGAGTGGCTGCAGCATTTCACGCGCCCACCAGTGATGTTGCAGCGGTCGCCTTTCTCCCGTCCTCGCTGGCGTCCTCGCCAGCATTAGCTCTTACCCACTTTTTATTTAGCCCTTCTGTTGGGTGTGCTGGTGTTTCCTCGAGGCTTCAGCGTGTGCATCCCTATGACTGCTGATGGGGAGCACCCTCTCCCAGACTTCTCACACTCACCCCCTCCCAACTCTCCCTCACCCCCCCCTCCCAGACTTCTCACACTCACCCCCTCCCAGACTTCTCACCCCCCCCCCCCCCCCCCCCTCCCAGACTTCTCACACTCACCCCCTCCCAGACTTCTCACCTCCCCCCCCCCCCCAGACTTCTCACCCCCTCCCAGACTTCTCACACTCACCCCCTCCCAGACTTCTCACACTCACCCCCTCCCAGACTTCTCACCCCCCACTCCACCCCCCTCCCAGACTTCTCACCCCCTCCCAGACTTCTCACACTCACCCCCTCCCAGACTTCTCACACTCACCCCCTCCCAGACTTCTCACACTCACCCCCTCCCAGACTTCTCACACTCACCCCCTCCCAGACTTCTCACACTCACCCCCTCCCAGACTTCTCACACTCACCCCCTCCCAGACTTCTCTTCTCACACTCACCCCTCCCAGACTTCTCACACTCACCCCCTCCCAGACTTCTCACACTCACCCCCTCCCAGACTTCTCACACTCACCCTCCCAGACTTCTCACACCACCCCTCCCAACTTCTCACACTCACCACCTCCCAGACTTCTCACACTCATCCTCTCCTAGGCTTCTCACACCCCCTCCCGGACTTCTCACACCCACCCCTCCCACGCCTCTCATTCTCGCCCTCTCCCACGCCTCTCCCACGCCTCTCATCCTCTCCCACGCCTCTCACCCCCTTCCATGCCTCACCCCCTCCACGCCTCTCACCCCCTCCCACGCCTCTCACCCCCTCCCACGCCTCTCACCCCCTCCCACGCCTCTCACCCCCTCCACACCTCTCACCCCCTCCCACGCCTCTCACCATCACCGTCTCCTACACCTCTCACCCTCATCCTCCCCCACGCCTCTCACTCTTGTTCCCTCCCACGCCTCTCACACTCATCCCCTTGCACAGTGCTTTGTCGTCAGTGTGTTGTCTTTGGGGAAATGTCTTTCAGACTTTTGCTTGTTTTATGTTTACATTGTTTTGTTAGCTTTGAGAGTTCCGTATATGAGTGTTTGTCAGGTATGTGGTTTCCAGTATTTTCTGCTGGTCTGAAGCTTCTCTTCTTTCTCCCAAAAGGTCTTTCACAGAGCAAAGGTGTTTCATTTTGATGAAGTCCAGTTTATCAATTTTCTCCTGTGGATTGTGCTATTGGTATTGTGTGTGAGAACTCTTCACCTAGCCCTAGATCTCAATTTCTCTAATTTTTTTTTTTTTTAGTCTTATGTGAACTTTAAATCTGTGATCTATTTTGAGTTAATGTTTGTATAAAGTCTGAGGGTTGGGCTGAGGTTGAATTTATTTTTGCCTATGGATGGCGCACCAGTCACAGTTTTAAAACTCACGTTAGAAACTGTACATCATTCATCTCCCTGAAGTTATGCTTTTATTACAGTCCTACTTCCAGGATTTTATTCTCATATATTTTTATTCGTGAGGATCTTTTATTGTCATCCTATCACATTCCTGTAGGGAAAAAAAGCAATTTGAAATTTTTAGAAAATTCTCTGACCATGAGGCTTAAGTGATCGCTTTGTTCTAGATTGAGTTATTACAGTAATTAAAGTGTAACTGATTACAGCACATCATTTGGTTGAAAATTACTGAACATTAACAGGCTGGTCAGTTGTAGGAAAAGAGAACCTGAGTGTTTTGAGGCTTCGGAACCTGGTTTCCTGAAGATTCTCCACTGCCTCTCCGCACCCTGGAGAGCTTGCTCTGCTCCTGGGGGAGCCTGCAGGAGGAGGAGGGGATGGACTGAGCCAGGGCAGGGCTGGGTCTGTGGGCCCCACGGAGGTGGAGCGGCAGAGACTGTGGGTGGGAGGGTGCCCCCCTGTGCCCAGGGTGTGCTGTGTGTCTGTGGTTCTGGGCCTGAGCCCGGGTGTGTCTGTGTCTGTGGTTCTGGGCCTGTGGCCTCTCCACCCTTCAGGATTTCCTGCCACCCCAAACCCAATTTAGTCTTGTTTGGTATTTTTTTAAAACCACAATTTATTGAAAATTATGTTTTAAAAAGTCATTCCGGTGATAAAATGAATGTTGCAGGCTTTAATAAATCCGATATTCTCGTAAAAGTTTAAACATGAAGGTGTTGTCACGGCTGCAGTCTCACTATCCCGTGGCCAGAACCAAGGGATTTGGACCCAGTATCCAGCGTTGATCCCCATCGTAAAGCCCCAGCTCAGAGTGAGGCCTGCTCACTGGCAGCTTCACCGTTGTTAGGGCAAAGAAAGCTGAAGTCGCTGGAAGGGAACATTCTTTTCTACCTGGAAATGCTTGTTACTGTGGCCTGGTTGGCAGCTCCATTTCCCTGTGAATTGTGCCCAATCCAGGGGGCATCAGCATGGGGCCCCTTGTTTTTCTCTCTGCGTGTGTGTTTCCACACCTTACCTCCTGGTGCCCACTCTAGGCTCTAGGTGCTGGGAGAGAGGCGGTGCCTGTTGGGCTGCACTGGAGGTGGTTCTTAGCAATTGTGTGAAGAAGTGCTACTAAGTGTCCTACTGTGCGACTCACACTGGTGCACAGCCCACCGCCCCACCCCCGCCCTGCCAGGAGGGAGGAGCCTCGGGGAAGGGTCCCCCCCGCCCCCACAGGAGGGAGGAGCCTCGGGGAAGGGTCCCCCCCGCCCCCACAGGAGGGAGGAGCCTCGGGGAAGGGTCCCCCCGCCCCCACAGGAGGGAGGAGCCTCGGGGAAGGGTCCCCCCGCCCCCACAGGAGGGAGGAGCCTCGGGGAAGGGCCCCCCGCCCCCACAGGAGGGAGGAGCCTCGGGGAAGGGCCCCCAGGAGGGAGGAGCCTCGGGGAAGGGTCCCCCCGCCCCCCAGGAGGAGGAGCCTCGGGGAAGGGCCCCCCGCCCTCGCAGGAGGGAGGAGCCTCGGGGAAGGGCCCCCCCGCCCCAACAGGAGGGAGGAGCCTCGGGGAAGGGTCCCCCCGCCCCCACAGGAGGGAGGAGCCTCGGGAAAGGGCTGCCCTCCCAGAGCCAGGCCTCGTGGAGATGGGACAGGCTGGCCGTGCTGCCTCCATGGCTAGTTCTTTCCTTGTGCTTTGTTAGGTGACAAGAGTCCCAACAAAACCTAAATCTAGAATCCTCACCTTAGTGAAGCCATTCTTAGTTTTACTGTTGAGATTTTTGAAAATAACCTTTTAAATTAAAGAATAGGTTGTGTACCTCGGCAAGAATTAGCCTCACATGGCTATTTCCTCTTTGGGTTTTGTTTTTGTGCCTTCATCGATACGTACTTTGAAAGCGCATTTTGTGTTTGTAAGCACCAGCTGAGGGGGAGAGCCACGTGAGCCAAACAGCCTGCGTGGTGGTTTGCAGGTGACATAAAGGGGGACCGACTCCTGAGTTCTAACAGTGGCTTCATTGCAGTCAAACCTGGTGTGCTGGAAAAAGACCAAGAAACGTTATACAGCAGATGTGTGGCATTCATGGGGCAGGCGTGTGGCATTCGTGGGGCAGGCGTGTGGCATTCGTGGGGCAGGCGTGTGGCATTCGTGGGGCAGGCGTGGGGCAGGCATGGGGCATTCGTGGGACGGGCATGTGGCATTCGTGGGGCAGGCATGTGGCATTCGTGGGATAGACGTGTGGCATTTGTGGGGCAGGCGTGTGGCATTCGTGGGGATTCATGGGGCAGGCGTGTGGCATTTGTGGGGCAGACGTGTGGCAGGCGTGTGGCATTTGTGGGGCAGACACGTGGCATTCGTGTGGCAGACGTGTGGCATTCGTGGGGCAGACTTGTGGCATTCGTGGGGCATTGATGGGCAGACGTGTGGCAGGCATGTGGCATTCGTGTGGCAGACGTGTGGCATTCATGGGGCTTTCAGTGTTCCGTGTACGAGTTGCCTTCATTAGTAGACATGGCAGGAGGAGCTGTTGTGTCTGAGCTGTGTTTTGGAGGAGGGAAGAGAGCATTCATCCCTCGGGGAAAAAGTAAGGGCATCCCAGAGGTGGAGGTACATTCCAAGAGAAATCACTGAATGTGGCAAACAGGGTTGCTGAGCTGGACAGGTCTCCATAGGGAGAAGCAACGAAAAACTCCAGAGAGCTGTGGTCACTAGAACGTGAATCCAGGGTAGGTTCCCCAGTAGGGAGCCCAGGTCGTTCTGTGTCTGTTCTGGACATCAATGGGGTGTCTGGCAGCTTAGTGTGGGCTCAGTGAGAAGCTTTGCAAGTACCACGTGGCAGCAAGATGCACTCGAGAGACAGAGAGGAAAGGAGGGAGGGAAACAGACACAGACAGAGTGCGCCTGTGGGACAGAGAGGGGCGGAGGCAGTGAGGCCGTGAGAGCCAGCCCCAAGAGCACGCGCTCCCCTGTGCCTTCCAGCTCGCCCTGGCACACCCCTCTCATCTCCCATCCAAGCCAGGTGCTACCCCGTTCTCCTCTGTGTGCTCTTACCTGGAACTCTCACTCTGCCTCCCCGCCTCACCTGTAACCTCCACAAGCACCTCCTGAATCCCTCAGAGCCGTCTCTGCAGCCACATGTTCACCCATGTCACAGACCCACCGAGCACTTTGAGTTACCATTACTTATGACCTTGGTCACTTTTCCCAGGCCTTGACTCTAGTTGATGCAGGTGCCTTGTCTTGTGTGTGTGTGTGTGTGTGTGTGTGGTAAAACACATAACATCAGACTTAACCATTTTTAAGTAAACAGCTCAGTGGCATTAAGCACATTCACATTGCCGTGCAGCCATCCCACCCTCCATCTCTGGAACCTCTTCATCTTCCCAAACTGAAGCTCTGTCTCCTTTAAACACTGACTTCCCATCCCCTCTCTCCCAGTCCCTGGCAATACCATTTTACTTTCTGTGTCCATCAGTTTGACGACTCTAGGGACCTCCTGTAAGTGGAATTGTACAACGTCTGTCCTTTTGTGGCTGGCTGACTTCATTCGGCACAGCGTCCCCGAGGCTCATCCACGCTGCAGCGCGGGCCGCAGCTTTGCCGCTTGTCAGGCTGAGTCACATTTCACTGCGTTTTGCACACGACACTTTGCTGATCCATTCACCCGACAGCCGACCCTTGGGTGGCTTCCCCCTTTTGGCTGCTGTGGTTGATGCTGCTATCAAGGTGGGTGTACAAGCATCTCTTCAAGACCCTGCTTTCCGTGCTTCTGGGGCACGTGCCCAGTAGTCGAATTGCTGGATCACATGGTAGTTCCATACTTAGTTTTTTGAGGGATGAAGATCCTGTTTTTCACAGCGGATGCACCATTTCACATTCCTACCAGCAGTGCACGAGGGTTCCCATTTCTCCAGTTCTCACAACACTGACACTTTTCTGTTCTTTCCTAGTAGCCAACCATGCTGCTCACTGTGGTTTCGATACGCATTTCCCTAATGACGTTAAGCGTTCCTTTTTCATAGTAGCCATCCTAGTGTGTGAATGGTACTCACCGTGGTTTTGATACGCATTTCCCTAATGAGGGTAAGCATCTTTTCATGTGCTCATTAGCCATTTGTATGTCTTCCTTGAAGAAATGTCTATTCAGGTCCTTTGCCCATTTTTTATTCTGGTGGTTTTTTATTGTTGAGTTGTAAGACTTTTTCATGTATTCTGGATAATAATTCCTGATGAATTTGCAGATGTTTTCTCCATTCCATAGCCTGCTTTTTCACTGTTAACTATGTCCTTTGATGCACATAAATTTTAATTTTTAGAAATTTTTCTTTGTGGAGACAGTCTGTTGAGTCTGTTGCCCAGACGCATCTTGAACTTCTGGCCTCAAGTGATCCTTCCCCCTTGGCCTCCCAAAGTGCTGGAATTACAGGTGTGAGCCACCACACCTGGCCCAGAAATTTTAACTTTGACTAAGTCCAGTTTGTCTATTTTTTTCTTCTGTTGCCTGTACTTTTGGTTTCATGTCTAGGAAATAACTGCCAGATCCAGTGTTGGGAAGCTTTCCCCGGTTTCCTCCTGAGTTTTATGGTTTTAGGTTTTGCAGTTAGGTCTGTGGTCCATCTTGGGTTCATTTTTATATATGGTTTGGAAAAGGGTCCAGCTTCATTCTTTTTCACTTGGTCATTCAGTTCTCCCAGTACCATTTCCTGAAGAATGCCCTGTCTTTTAACACTTTTTATTGTGTATTTTTACTGTGTATTTTACTGTGTATTGCACCCACTGTGTGCACAGTAAAGTGTGGTTCAATTGAATTAGATTTGAAGTTAAACTATCACAGGTCTGTAGGTGACGAGGGAAGCAGACAGAGAGTGGAGGTTCAGTTGTGTCTGTGCATTCTGCAATGAAGGAAGTACTGGGAGTTTGCTGTGGGTATCACAGCTTTGCCCTGCAGGCTGAGACTAAAGGCAGATTTAGGAGATCACTGAGACCGAGTGAAATACCATTTTAACACAACGTAGTTACCTACTGTGGGATAAATGCCATCTGGGGATGTTGCAAACTGTAGCCGTGGTAAACTGGGAAACCAGGTTTTGAGAGGTTTTGATGCTGCCCATTTTGGGTACTTTTTAGCTTAGTAAATGTATTACCTAAGTCAGGGGTTGGAACATTTTTTTCTGCAAAGAACCAGCTAGAAAATGTTTCAGGTTTTGTGGACCACATGTGGTCACTGTTCCTCCTCCCTCCTCCTCATTCCTCCTTCTGGCCTTTAGCCCTGTAAATGCTGTTCTTAGCTTGGGCCATGGTTTGTAGATGCTGACCTAACCCATCTGAGGGGCAACTAGGCACACATGTGAGGACATCTGTGTTGTTTCCGCTTGCGGACTTTCTCCTCTCTCCATTGTATCTCATCTTTCAGTTGTTGGGAATTATCGGGGAGAAGAACTGTGATTTTGGTTGCATGTTATTTCAATGACCACCTGCTTATGCAGTTATAGTTATTCACTGTCTTTGTTTTGAAGCATGCAGCCAGTAAAGATCCCAGAGAAGTTCGAGAAGCTAGAGATCATAAGGAACCAAAAGAGGAGATCAACAAAAACATTTCTGACTTTGGACGACAGCAGCTTTTACCCCCCTTCCCATCCCTTCATCAGTCGCTACCTCAGAACCAATGCTACATGGCCACCACAAAATCACAGACAGGTAAAGGGGACCCGGCAACTGTCTCTGCTCTTTGAATGTATGTTTCGAGCCTGCCCCTTGCCAGGTGAGAGTTCTGTTTGGCTGTAAATGCCTGTGCTGCTCTTGGTGAATGACTGTTGACGTCAGCCAGCCCTCCTGTGCTCGCCTGTATGCCTGAGGAGGTTCACCTGCCCTCTGCTCTAAGCCTTGTCTCATGCCGGCATTGATTTCCTAGCTTGTTAACATTCTCAAGATGAAGACTGTTTTCTTTACTACTGTGTTACTCACTTGGTCCATGTGGGGAGAAGACCCTGAAGTTGGAAGCTTTCCTGGTTTGTAGGTGAAGTGCCTTTGGAAACGCTGGGGTGTGCTGGGGAAGCCCGTAGCCCAGGGTGAGGACCACCCGCTCCAGCCCGCTCCAGCTGCTCTGCCACCAGCCACCTTGCTCCGGGCATGCTCCTCACTCTCCTGGGCTGGCTGCTTCTATGGCCAGTTCGGGGAGTGGATGAACGTTTGATTCCTTACCAGGGACCATTTGTGGGAGGTGCTGGGAGGGCCCCGGGACCTCAGAGTGAACGATGCGTCAGAGCTCCCTGGGCTTTCAAACCTTCTCAGCTTCTGGGATGGGATGTGTGCGTTTGGTGCCGTCCTGGAGAGATGCAAGGCCCTTGTTGCCGGCCCTTGTGAATGCTGGGAGGTCAGCCGGCCCTTGTGAATGCTGCTGCTGCTGCTGGCAAGGCTTCACTTGGGGATGATCACCTGGCCACACATATCTGTCTTTTTCTGGACTTTAAAAATATTTTTTATTGGCCAGGCGTGGTGGTTCACGCCTGTAATCCCAGTACTTTGGGAGGCCGAGGCGGGTGGATCACGAGGTCAGGAGATCGAGACCATCCTGGCTAACACGGTGAAACCCTGTCTATACTAAAAGTAAAAAAATTAGCTGGGCGTGGTGGCAGGTGCCTGTAGTCCAAGCTTCTTGGGAGGCTAAGGCAGGAGAATGGCGTGAACCCGGGAGGCAGAGGTTGCTGTGAGCTGACATCATGCCACTACACCCCAGCCTGGGCGACAGAGCGAGACTCTGTCTCAAAAAAAAATTTTTTTTTTAATTTAAGTATTTTCAGACCTCCAGCAACGTTGCAAAATTCTACAAATAAGTCCTGTGTACCCTTTACTCATTTCACCACATGGCACAATCTCGACCCCGGCCCCCCCATGTATAACCTTTTTTTCTGAGACATGAATGTAAGTTGTAAACATTGTGCCCTTTTATCCCTGAAAACTAATGTTATTTCCTAAAAATTACTGTCCCTCAAAATGAAGACATTCTCTTAGATGACTACAGCACAGACATCCTGGTGAGGAAGTGTACCGCGACGCCGCTCTCTAATCTCAGTGTCCTGTTCCACATTTCCCATGCCCGACTGTCTTTTAGGGCAAAGGACAGATAAAATCTGGTCCTAGAGCTTTGAGTACCTAGTTGTTGTGTTGTGCTAGTTTCCTTTAATCTGAACCATTCTCACACTTCTTTGTCTTTCTGAACCGTGGTGTTTTGAGTACAGGCCAGGTGTTTCATAGAATGTGTCTGATGTGAGTTTGCCCAGTGTTTCCCAGGATTGTGTGCAGGTCGTGGAGCGATGCAGGTGACTGACAAGTGTCCTTAGGAATTGAATTGTGGTGGTTTTTTGTCCATCTTCAAGTTACTGCTCCCCAGACTGCAAGCATGTCTTGCGGGGAGAGACCCTAAGGTGTTGTAGGTACCTCCCATCACATCCTACCAGGGGCTTCAGCATCTGCCATGGCCCACGCTTAACTAGTACTGCACGGTGGGTGCCAAATGGTGGTTTTCTAACTCCATCATTTCCTCTCTTGATTATTTCAGTTTCTGCTGTAAGGAGGTGCTTCACTTTCCTGTCCATCCACACAGTTATCTGTCCATTTACTTAAAAAAAAAAAAAAAAACTTAAAAAAAAAATAGAGACGGGGGTCTCGCTGTGTTGCCCAGGCTGGTCTTGAACTTGTGGGCTCCAGCAGTCCTCCTGACTTAGCCTCCCAAAGTGGTAGGATTACAGACGTGGGCCACCGCCCCCAGCCTCTCTGTCTATTTTTAAGTACTGATTTACGGACTCTTGTTTGAGTCTCTGGACTGTAATCCATTCCTATCATTATTTATTTTGTTGCTCAAATTGTCCCAAGTTTGTCCAGTGGGGTCCCCCTAGGCTGGTTGTGAGTCCTGGGGTGTGGCCACCTCGTCATGAAAATGAGTCCTGGGGCGTGGCCGCCTCTTCACGAAGACCTTGCTGATTCACTCACTGGTTGTGAGTCCCGGGGCGTGGCCACCTCTTCATGAAGACCTTCCCCCATTCACTGGATGGTCTGTTTACCTTGCCTTGTCCCTTCCCAGTGTCGGAATCGGCTTTCTCCAGGGAGCCCTGGTTCTTTTCACTGGAAGTTAGAAAACAAAATCAGTCATTATCTGTTCCCCTCACCATCAACTTTTTTTGCTATTTGACTTAATTTTATTTGTTTGAAACAGTTAAACTTGGTGTTTTGCAAAACTATGGAGTTATGCTCACGTATGTTAGGACTTACAAGTAACGTCTGAAGTGTTGTTAAAGTGTTGAGATTTTCTTTTCCTATTTTAGTTTTATTTTATCATCATCTTTTAAAAAGAGCTTTCTAAAAACAAACTACCCAGTGTGTTTAGCAGGCCCCAGTTTACCCTTCCACAGCCCCCTTCCTCCACTACCCCTTCCTTATCCGTAACCTGGAAGTGGGTGGTCCATCAGCGTGTTAGCCTAGGACGGTGTGTAAAATGGCCTCGAGCAGTGGAGGAGACGTGCTTGGCAGTTAGCTGCCTGCTTTGCTCCAGTGGTTAAGATACTCCCTCAGCCTCAGCTGCTCCCGTGTGTTGTCACCCCAGGGCTTCCGGAGTGGGCACAGAAGTTACAGTTTCTGTGCTAGAACGTGTTTCCTAGAGAGGAGCGTGGCACGCACAGCTGCCTTGTCTTGTGATGGTCGTCAGTGCACCTTTCAACATGGCTGGAAAGACAGGAGTGCGGATGGAGGAGTCCCCCCTGTCAAGTGTCCTGGGACCCGGGGTGCAGAGTCCACTTATCGGGATGGCAAAGAGACAAAGGCCTTTTACAACAGTGTCCATACAGAGCAGGAATCTGGGTAGGTCCTATCCTGTTCTCACAGGATCCCTTGAGTGTCCCTTTGCCGGCCGTAAACCTCTGCGGCCAGCGGCGCCTCTGCTTGAGTTTCACTTGCACCTGCTGGGCTCATTCTGCCCACTCGGCCCAGCAGGCTGTACTCGGCTCATGCTACCGGCCCAGATCCCACACCTTCTGAGGGCAAGGCAGGAGTGGAGCAGCGAGGCGTGTGTTGGCAAGCATGGCGTGGGGTCATTGTGCATAGCCAGGCTCGCTTGGCTGCGGTGGTGGGGCGGGCAGCTCCAGGCTCTGGCTCTGTGCAAAGCTGTGGCTGGATGAGGCATACCACAAGCAGTTTATGCTGCAGGCGCTGGCGTCTGGATGAGGGGAACATGGTGGTGCCCCAAAATTCGGAGTCACCAGCAACTGCGGATCCCCAAGGGGATGGGGTGGGAGAGTGTGCTATAGCTCTCTCGCTCTCGCCACCCACAGTACGGGCTGGGGTGTGTTTCCAGCTCGTTCAGTTCTGCCACTTTGGCTTTGGCCTGCAGCTCCCAGACTGGCCTGGCGCCACTGCTGCTTGCCATCACACGGGGCAGCCGCCGACACCAGCGGCGGGCAGGAGGGCTATAGCATTACAGCTCTGGCTTGAGGAATCCCAAGGTTTGGGTTCCCAGAAGGATCACCGCTCTTCACTCCCGCAGTTCAGCTAACGGGAGCATGTCACGGCCTGCAGCTCAGCGAGCCGGCCAGGAACACGTTACAGCCCTTTTTGCACCCGCTGTTGGGTGGTCCCGAGTTCTTGTCCTGGGGCCAGGAAGAATGAGGTTACATGGACAACTGGAGGGGGAGCAAGGTGGAAAAGAGTTTTATTGAGCAGCAGAACAGCACTCAGCGGAGAGGAGACCCAAAGTCAGTAGCTCCTACTGGCAGGGAGGCAGTCCTGTTGTGTGGCCGAGTCTGGGGGGTTTATGTGGGCTCAGAATGGAGGAAGTGCGTGCTGATTGGTCCATGGGTGGGTCTGGAAAAAACACCATTTGATTGGCTAAAAGGCATCAAGGAAGTTCTCACTCCAGGTTGTGGATTCCACCGGGAACTGGCAGCCCAGTTTTCAGGCTTCAGGCGGCCTTTGGCTTGAAGGTCAGGTTTCACTGGGGACCTGCTCCTATCTGCCTAGGAATTTGTCTGCCGTTAACACTTTTATTTCCTCAACTGTCACTCCATTGCCTGCCATTCATTGTTGCCTCCCTGTGGGAGGGGTGTTGGAGCCAGGTTATCAAAGAAAGGCTGAGATTTCTTGTCATGTCTTTCTGTTAATTTTTAATTACTGTGGTGATGATCACAGATGGTTCTGCTCTTTCCCTCCTGCTACCCCCTTAAGTTTACCACAGGCAGGAAAGAAGAGCAGAGTCACATGTTGGTTTCAATGTGCATTGTACTCCTGAAGTCGTAGCAGAGCCCGTGTGTGTAGCTCGTTCCCATGGGCAGCTGTAATTCTTAGTTTTAGATGGAGGGTGGCTGTGATTCTGTTCGACCTGTTTTGCACCCTCCACTCCGTAGTATCAGAAATGAAAGATCCGTGCTATGCAAGAAGGTTGAGAACATGCGTTTGTGTGACAGCCCCAGGCTGGGGATGGCCGTGCTGACTCAGGATCTCAGTCACCCAGCATTGTTTTAGGTGAGCGTTCATTCTTTTTACAGAGTGGACTGGCATCTTTGTTAGCAGCTTGTTCTGTATCTTTCCAATGTGTAGCGGTTCACAATTTAAAAACAATCCTTACAGTACCAAAAATGGATTTCAGAGGATTCTAGAAAGATAGTGGGGCAGGAAGACCAGGAATTCATCTCCTCACCTAGACAACAGTTCCACTGGAAGAATCTGTCTGATATAACTATTTTGGAACTCTGGAGTCTACTGAAGGTTTGCAACTTCTAGGCGGGAAGCTGGGACGGTTAATTTCAGTCCGTTTCAGCTCTGCTGCCCAGTGCCCTGTGGTTCAGGGTGTGCGGTGTTCTGGAACAGTGTGCATGCAGCTTGTGGGAGCCAGGGTGGGCAAAGAGGACCTCGTCCCCAGGTGCATACAGAGGCCCTCTCATCCGATTGCAAGCCTTTCTTCCATGTGACGGGCAAGAAATGTAAAGGGCCAGTGCTGTTTTTATCTCCCCACTTCATTTTTATTGTTTTCCCCTTTTGGGAGCCAGACATTAAAGACTAGGACACAGAAGCAACTGTGTATATGGGGTAAATTACAAAGTGACTGCATGTGCTCAGGGAAAGGCACATGAGAAGACCTTCAGTTTAAATCTCAGGCTCACCCTTCTCACAGAGACAGCCTACCACTATAAAAAATGACAACAACAAAAACACCCCAAAACCAGTAACAGCAACAAAACAGTAAACCCTGGAAAAGGAGGAGAATCTGCTTTTCAGAATTTCTACATTATTGGAATGAAATGTCCAGTTTTCAACATAGAACTACAAGGCATACAAAGAAACAGGAAGGTATGGCCCAATCAGATGAAAAAAGTAAGTCAACAGAAACTGTTCCCAGAAAACATCTGATGCCAGATCCACCAGACAAAGACTTTAAAATAACTGTCTTAGATATGCTCAGATCCTAAAGGAAGGTATGGAGAGAGTCAAGAAAATGATGTATGATCAAAATGGAAATACCAGTAATAAAGAGCTAGAAAACCTAAAAAGGAACCAAAAGAAATTCTGGAGCTAAAAAGTATAATAAGTGAAATGAAAAATTCACTAGAGGAAATCAAAGGCAGATCTGCACAGACAGAAGAAAGAGATAGCAAACTTGAAGATAGGACAGTGAAAATAATCAAGTCTGAGAAGCAAACAAAAAGACTGAAGGAAAGTGAGCAGAGCCTAGGGACCTGTGGGCATCATCAGGAGGACCAAACAGGGATTGTGGGAGTCCAGGAAGAAGAGTATAAGAAAAGGGTGGAGAGAATATCTGATGAAACCCATGAGTATAAACACCCAGGGAACTTGGTGAACTCCAGTAAGATGAACTCAAAGAGACCCACACTAGACACATTATACTTGAGACACTTCTGTAGAAAGACAAAGAGAATCTTGAAAGCAGATGAGAAAAGAGACTCATCACATACACGTTTCCTCAGTGAGATCATTGGCAGGTTTCTCATCAGAAACTTTGGGGGACAGAATATATCACCGGTATATTAAGAGTGATAAAAAAATCTTTAAACCAAGTATCCATATCCACGGAAACTGTCCTTTAAGAGTGCAGAAGAAATTAAGATATTCTTAGATGAACAAAGGCTGAGGGAATTTGTTGCCACCTGACCTGGACCTGCAAGAAAATACTTAAAGGAGCATAGCAGGTTGAAAAGAAAGGACACTAGACAGTAACTTGAAGCCATATGGAGAAGTAAAGACATGGGCAGTTATAAAAGCTAGTATTGTAACAATGGTTTGTACCTCCACTTTTTGTTTTCTATAAGATCTAAGAGACAAATCCGTTTAAAAAATTAGTCTGCAAGCTAGTATCACTGCAACTTTGATTTGTAACTCCACATTTTTCCTACATAACATAAGAGACTAATGCATTTAAATGAATTGTTTATGTTTTAGGGCACAGCATGAATAAAGATGTAGTTTTGTGACATCAGCAAATGAAAGGGGTGGGAACAGATATGTAAAGGAGCAGAGTTTTTCTGTGTTACTGAAGTTAAGCTGGCATAAATTTAAATTAGAATGTTATAACTTTAGGATGTTAAATGTAATCCCCATGGTAACCACAAAGAAAATAGCTATAGAACATACACAAAAGGAAATGAGAAAAGAAGTTAAACATTCCACTATAAAAAATCGACTAAATATAAAAGAAGACAGTAGTGCAAGAAATGAGGGACGAAAAAAGCTATAATGCATGTAACAAACATAACAAACATAGCAACAAACAAACATAGCAAAAAACATGTAACAAACATAGGAGTTACAGAAGTAAATCCTCATCAATAGTTGCTTTAAATGTAAACAGATGAAACTTTCCAATCAAAAGACAAAGATTGGCAGTGCTATGGTTTGGATGTGGTTTGTCCACACCAAAACTCCTGTTGAAATGAGATCCCCAATATGGCAGTGTTGTGAGGTGGGGCCTAGCTGGAGGTGATTGGTCATGTGTGTGGATTCTTCATGAATAGATCAGTGCCCTCCCTCCAGGTGAGTGAATTCTTGCTCTTAGTTGCCTTGAGAGTGAGGTGTTTGAAAGAATCTGGCTTCCTTGGTTTCTCTGTCTCTTCCTTCTTCTCTCACCATGTGATCTCTTGCATATGCCTGCTCCCTTTCCGATTTCCACCATGAGCCAGAGCATGAAGCCCTACCAGGTGTAGCTGCCCAATATTAAACTCTCCAGCCACCAGACTCAGGAGACAAATCTCTTTATCTTTTATGGCAACACTAAATGGACAAAGGCAGATGCATCAAGAAAAAACACATGATCCTACTACATGCTGTCTATAAGACAGTCACTTTAGATCCAAAGACACAAATAAATGGAAAGTGAAAGGATGAAAAAAGATATTCCATGCAAACAGTAACCAAAGAGAGCAAGGTGGCTATTCTAGTATCAGACATGATAGGTTTTTAAATAAAAAAATGTTACAAGAGACTAAGAAGGACAATATATAGTAATAAAAGTTTCAATACAATAAGAAGGTACAACAATTACCTGTGTAAACATTTACATACCCAACGAATGATAGACCATCAAGATACAAGAAGTAAAACCTATAGAATTGAAGGGAGACATAGACAATTCTACAGTAATAGTTGGAGACCTCAGTATCCACTTAGCAATAATGGATAGAATAACCATATAGCAAATAAGAAAGGAAATGGAGGACTTAACACCATAAGCCAACTAGATTTAACGGACATACAGAACACTCTGCCCAACAGCACCACATACACTCCTCTCAAGTGCACCTGGAACACTTTCTAGGATAGACCATATGTTAGGCCACAAATAAGTCTCAAGGTTGATTTTAAAATACAGAGATTTGAGCCGGGCGTGATGGCTCACGCCTGTAATCCCAGTACTTTGGGAGGCTGACGCGGGTGGATCACTTGAGGTCAGGAGTTTGAGACCAGCCTGGCCAACATCGTGAAATCCCATCTCTACTAAAAATACAAAAATTAGCTGGGCGTGGTGGCACATGCCTGTAATCCCAGATACTTGGGAGGCCGAGGCACGAGAATCACTTGAACCTGGGAGGTAGAGGTTGCAGTGAGCCAAGATCACACCACTGCACTCCAGCCTGGGTGACAGAGTGAGCCTGTGTCTCAAAAAAAAGAAAAATATATAGAGAGATTTGGCTGGGTGTGGTGGCTCAAGCCTGTCATGCATGCACTTTGAGAGGCCACGGTGAGCTGGTCACTTGACCTCAGGAGTTCCAGAGCAGCCTGAGCAACATAGCTAAACCCTGTCTCTAAAAAAAATACAAAAATTAGCCAGGCGTGGTGGCAAGTGCCTGTGGTCCCAGCTACTCCAGAGGCTGAGATGGGAGGACTGCTGGAGCCCAGAAGGTCGAGGCTGCAGTGAGCCATGATTGTATCACTGCACTTTAGCCTGGGCAACAGAGCGAGACACTGTCTTAAAAAATAATATATGTATATGTGGAAAAAGAGAGATTCAAAACTTACTACAAAGCTATAGTACTCAAAACAGTGTTATTCCGGCATAAAGACAGACATATAGGCCAGTGGGCTAGAACAGAGAGCACAGAAATAAACCTTTGTGTTATATGATCAGTAGATTTTTGACAAGAGTGCCAAGCCGGTTCACCAGGGAAAGGACAGCTTTCCAACAAATGGTGCTGGGAAAACTGGATATCCACATGCAGAAGAGTGATACCGGACCTTTACCTCACACCATACGCAGAAGTTAGCCTAATACAGGTCCAGGACCTAAATGTAAGACCTAAACATATAAAATTCTTAGAAGAAAACATAGGACAAAGGCTCCACAACATTGGATTTGGCAGTGATTTCTTGGACATGACACCAAAAGTATAGGTAACAAAAAGGAGACACTGGGTTTGATGAGACTTGGTGTCTTTTGATGCACAAAGCTTTCTATCCTTGTTTCCCTGTTTCCTTGCTTCTTACTGCTGCACTTGGCTGGTCGTAAAGAAAAGACACTGTTAACGGAATAAAAAGGCACCTATGGAGTAGGAGAAAATATCTGCAAATCCTATGTCTGATGAGGAATTACTACCCAAAATATACAAAAAAATCCCACAGCTCAACAACAAAAACAACTTGATTAAAAAATCAGCCAAGGAGGCTGGGCACAGTGGCTTGCGCCTGTAATCTCAGCACTTTGGGAGGCCGAGGCAGGCAGATCACCTGAGGTCAGGAGTTCCAGATGAGCCGAGCCAACATAGTGAAACCCCGTCTCTACTACAAATACAAAAGTTAGCTGGGCGTAGTGGTGCATGCCTGTGGTCCCAGGTACTTGGGAGGCTGAGGCAGGAGAATCACTTGAACCCGGGTGGTAGAGGTTGCAGTGAGCTGAGATCGGACCACTGCACTCCAGCCTGGGTGACAGAGTGAGACTGTGTCTCAAAAAAAAAAAAAAAAAAAAAAAAAAGGCAAAGGACTGGAATAGACGTTTTTTCAAAGAAGATGCACAAATGGCCAGTAAGCACATGAAAAGATGCTCAACGTCACTAATCATAAGGTAAATGCAAATTAAAACCACAGTGAGATACCACCGTACACCTGAGGACAGCTACTATCAAAACAGAAAATAGCACGTATCAGTGAGGATGGGGAGAAATGGGAACCCTCGTGCACTGCTGGTAGGAATGTGAAATGGTGCATCCGCTGTGAAAAACAGGATCTTCATCCCTCAAAAAACTAAGTATGGAACTACCATGTGATCCAGCAATTCCGCTACTGGGCATGTGCTGCAGAAGCACGGAAAGCAGGGTCTTGAAGAGATGCTTGTACACCCACCTTGATAGCAGCATCAACCACAGCAGCCAAAAGGGGGAAGCCACCCAAGGGTCGGCTGTCGGGTGAATGGATCAGCAAAGTGTCGTGTGCAAAACGCAGTGAAATGTGACTCAGCCTGAGAAGCAGCAAAGCTGGGGCCTGCGCTGCAGCGTGGATGAGCCTCGGGGACGCTGTGCCGAATGAAGTAAGTCAGCCACAAAAGGACAAACGTTGTACGATTCCACTTACAGGAGGTCCCTAGAGTCGTCAAACTGATGGACACAGAAAGAGTAGAAGGGGCTGGAGGCTGGGGCTGGAGGAAGGGAATGGAGAGTTAGGGCTTAATGGGAACAGAGCTTCAGTTTGACAAGATGGAAAGAGTTGTGGAGGTAGACAGTGGTGATAGTTGCACAACATTCTGAATGTATTTAATACCATGGAACCGTGCACTTAAAGATGATGAAGACGGTAAATTTTCTGGTGTGTGTATTTTACTAGTAAAAAAAAAAAAAAAACAGGCTGGGCGTGGTGGCTCATGCCTGTAATCCCAGCACTTTGGGAGGCCGAGGCTGGCAGATCACAAGGTCAGGAGATCGAGACCATCCTGGCTAACATGGTGAAACCTCGTCTCTACTAAAAATAGAAAAATTAGCCGGGCGTGGTGGCAGGCGCCTGTAGTCCCAGCTACTCGGGAGGCTGAGGCAGGAGAATGGCGTGAACCCGGGAGGCGGAGCTTGCAGTGAGCCGAGATTGCGCCACTGCACTCCAGCCTGGGGGACAGAGCAAGACTCTGTCTCAAAAAAAAAAAAAAAAAAAAAAAAAAAAGTAAACTTAGATCATAAAGCAGTTTGAGTGTCCACACTTGTAGGTCGCTGCTGGGTTCATTGTCTACACTTGGGTAGAAGCTGCAGGTCCCTGCTGGGTTCAATGTCCACACTTGGGTAGAAGCTGCAGGTCCCTGCTGGGTTCAGTGTCCACACTTGGGTAGAAGGTGCAGGTCCCTGCTGGGTTCATTGTCTACACTTGGGTAGAAGGTGCAGGTCCCTGCTGGGTTCATTGTCTACACTTGGGTAGAAGGTGCAGGTCCCTGCTGGGTTCAATGTCCACACTTGGGTAGAAGGTGCAGGTCCCTACTGGGTTCAATGTCCACACTTGGGTAGAAGGTGCAGGTCCCTGCTGGGTTCAATGTCCACACTTGGATAGAAGGTGCAGGTCCCTGCTGGGTTCAATGTCCACACTTGGATAGAAGGTGCAGGTCCCTGCTGGGTGCGGTGTCTACACTTGGGTAGAAGGTGCAGGTCCCTGCTGGTTCATTGTCTACACTTGGGTAGAAGGTGCAGGTCCCTACTGGGTTCAATGTCCACACTTGGGTAGAAGGTGCAGGTCCTACTGGGTTCAATGTCCACACTTGGATAGAAGGTGCAGGTCCCTACTGGGTTCAATGTCCACACTTGGGTAGAAGGTGCAGGTCCCTGCTGGGTTCATTGTCTACACTTGGGTAGAAGGTGCAGGTCCCTACTGGGTGCGGTGTCTACACTTGGGTAGAAGGTGCAGGTCCCTGCTGGGTTCAATGTCCACACTTGGGTAGAAGGTGCAGGTCCCTACTGGGTTCAATGTCCACACTTGGGTAGAAGGTGCAGGTCCCTACTGGGTTCAATGTCCACACTTGGGTAGAAGTTGCAGGTCCCTACTGGGTTCAATGTCCACACTTGGGTAGAAGGTGCAGGTCCCTACTGGGTTCAATGTCCACACTTGGGTAGAAGGTGCAGGTCCCTACTGGGTTCAATGTCCATACTTGGATAGAAGGTGCAGGTCCCTACTGGGTTCAATGTCCACACTTGGGTAGAAGGTGCAGGTCCCTGCTGGGTTCATTGTCTACACTTGGGTAGAAGGTGCAGGTCCCTACTGGGTGCGGTGTCTACACTTGGTAGAAGGTGCAGGTCCTATGGTTATGTCCACTTGGTAGAAGGTGCAGGTCCTACTGGTTCAATGTCCACACTTGGGTAGAGTGCAGGTCCCTACTGGGTTCAATGTCCACACTTGGTAGAAGGTGCAGGTCCCTACTGGGTTCAATGTCCACACTTGGATAGAAGGTGCAGGTCCCTACTGGGTTCAATGTCCACACTTGGGTAGAAGGTGCAGGTCCCTCTGGGTTCATTGTCTACACTTGGGTAGAAGGTGCAGGTCCCTGCTGGGTTCATTGTCTACACTTGGGTAGAAGGTGCAGGTCCCTACTGGGTTCAATGTCCACACTTGGGTAGAAGGTGCAGGTCCTGGTCTCTACTGGTAGAAGGTGCAGGTCCCTACTGGGTTCAATGTCCACACTTGGGTAGAAGGTGCAGGTCCTCTGACTGGGTGTTCTGGTTCTACACTTGGGTAGAAGGTGCAGGTCCCTGCTGGGTCGGTGTCTACACTTGGGTAGAAGGTGCAGGTCCCTGCTGGGTTCAATGTCACACTTGGGTAGAAGGTGCAGGTCCCTCTGGGTTCAATGTCCACACTTGGGTAGAAGGTGCAGGTCTGGGTTTGTCACACTTGGGTAGAAGGTGCAGGTCCCTGCTGGGTTCAATGTCCACACTTGGGTAGAAGGTGCAGGTCCCTGCTGGGTTCAGTGTCACACTTGGGTAGAAGGTGCAGGTCCCTGCTGGGTTCAGTGTCCACACTTGGGTAGAAGGTGCAGGTCCCTACTGGGTTCAATGTCCACACTTGGGTAGAAGGTGCAGGTCCCTGCTGGTCTGTCACACTTGGGTAGAAGGTGCAGGTCCCTACTGGGTTCAATGTCCACACTTGGGTAGAAGGTGCAGGTCCCTGCTGGGTTCGTGTCCACACTTGGGTAGAAGGTGCAGGTCCCTGCTGGGTTCAATGTCCACACTTGGGTAGAAGGTGCAGGTCCCTGCTGGGTTCAATGTCCACACTTGGGTAGAAGGTGCAGGTCCCTGCTGGGTTCATTGTCTACACTTGGGTAGAAGGTGCAGGTCCCTACTGGGTGCGGTGTCTACACTTGGGTAGAAGGTGCAGGTCCCTGCTGGGTTCAATGTCCACACTTGGTAGAAGGTGCAGGTCCCTACTGGGTTCAATGTCCACACTTGGGTAGAAGGTGCAGGTCCCTCTGGTTCATGTCACACTTGGGTAGAAGGTGCAGGTCCTACTGGGTTCAATGTCCACACTTGGATAGAAGGTGCAGGTCCCTACTGGGTTCAATGTCCACACTTGGGTAGAAGGTGCAGGTCCCTGCTGGGTTCAATGTCCACACTTGGATAGAAGGTGCAGGTCCTACTGGGTTCAATGTCCACACTTGGGTAGAAGGTGCAGGTCCCTGCTGGGTTCAATGTCCACACTTGGGTAGAAGGTGCAGGTCCCTCTGGGTTCAATGTCCACACTTGGTAGAAGGTGCAGGTCCCTACTGGGTTCAATGTCCACACTTGGGTAGAAGGTGCAGGTCCCTGCTGGGTTCAGTGTCTACACTTGGGTAGAAGGTGCAGGTCCCTGCTGGGTTCATTATCCACACTTGGGTAGAAGCTGCAGGTCCCTGCTGGGTTCAATGTCCACACTTGGGTAGAAGGTGCAGGTCCCTGCTGGGTTCAATGTCCACACTTGGGTAGAAGCTGCAGGTCCCTACTGGGTTCAATGTCCACACTTGGGTAGAAGCTGCAGGTTGCTGCAGAAGTTGCTGTGCTTCCCTTGCGCTTTTTTGCCGGTGACCACAGGACATGCCCAGAGTGGAGGCCCTGCCTTTTGCTTTGTGAGCTTGGAGTGTTCGTGCCTTCTGCATTGGTGGGTGGGGGCAGTGCCAAATACTGACCCTGAATGGGCCTGGGGTCTCTATGTGGACTTGTCTGGCAGGGAGGAAGGAGGACGGTGTTTCTGATGGCAGGGAACAGTTCTACAGGTGCTGCTGTACAGGCATGAGGCCTGGACATAGAGCTGGGCCCTGCTCTATGTGAGCCGAGGACAGAAACCCTTCTGAGTGGCAGAGTGGTGGTGGTGACCACGCAGACTGCTGTTTCCCGTGCACTTGCTTTTTTCCCGCACTTCCACCCTCCCATCCACCTTGTCTGCCCTCTGGAGCCTGTTGCCTTTCTTCCTTATCCACACCTCTTCTACTCAGCAGCCCAGCCTTTCTGCAGAGCAGCTGGGCAGTGCCCACGCCTACTTCCACTCCTGGCACTATTTTTCCTGGAACTGTCTGTTCCACACTGTCCTATGCCTGGGCCTCCCAGAGCATCCTGGGAGATGCCAGTTGGCAAGAGTCTTTGCTCGGGGTCCTGAAGCCCCCCGCGCCCCCCCCCCCCCCCCCCCGCCTTTCTTGATGTTCTCCACCAGGATTCTCCTGTGCCAGATCCCATCTGCAGGGCACTGGCCCTGCTTCTTTGAGGCCTGGACTGCAAATCCTCCTTCCAAAGAGGCCCTGGAGCCTCTTCGAAGCTTACTGCCAGCCATCCTGCAGTTTTCTTTCTCCTGGGCCCTGATGATGCTGAATCCCAGCTGTCTGGCTGAGGGCCAGACCCCTTCCCTGGACACAGCTGGAGGTCCCCCTGCAGCACTGAAGCAGCCCCTCTTCACACTTCAGCCACATGCTCAAACATGTTGAGGTCCTTAATAGATTCTACATTTCTGAAAGTCATCCATAGATGTTTCTCTACTATTTAATGTGTAGCAAATTTTATACCTAACTAACATCTGTTTCACACATACAACCTGTCACCCCTGTAAGAGGCCCATAGACACCATTCTTCACTTGTTTGCAGCAGACAGACTTCCTGACATGATTTATTTTATTTTATTTTATTTTATTTATTTATTTTTTTGAGATGGAGTCTAGCTGTGTTGCCTGGGCTGGAGTGCAGTGGTGCGATCTCAGCTCACTGCAAGCTCCGCCTCCCGGGTTCAAGTGATTCGCCTGCCTCAGCCTCCTCAGTAGCTGGGATTACAGATGTGAGCCACTGCATCGGGCCCCGACATGATTTTTTTTTTTTCTTTCTTTTTTTGAGACAGAGTCTTGCTGTGTCGCCCCGGCTGGAGTGCAGTGGCGCGATCCTGGCTCACTGCTAGCTCTGCCTCCCGGTTTCATGCCATTCTCCTGCCTCAGCTTCCCGAGTCGCTGGGACTACAGGCACCCGCCACCTTGCCCAGCTAATTTTTTCTGTTTTTAGTAGAGACGGGGTTTCACCGTGTTAGCCAGGATGGTCTCGATCTCCTGACCTCGTGATCCACCCGCCTCGGCCTCACAAAGTGCTGGGATTACAATAGGTGTGAGCCACCGCGCCCGACCGACATGATTCTTAAGCACATGAAATGCAGGGTTATCTCCTTTGTCCTCACTCAGCCGTTCATTACAGGAGTCAGCAAACTGTTTCCAGGGGACAGGTAGCAAACGTCAGCGCCTTTGTGGGCCACACTGTTCCTGTCCCAGCTGGTCATGGTGTTGTCACACTGAAGCAGATGCCGGCAGTATGTAGACAGTGGGCATGGGTGTGCACCAATAAAGCTTTATTTAGAAACAGGTGCCATGTCCGATTTATTATATTAATAACCATGGGTTACTGAGATGAAATGAGGAAAAGAATCTAGTGAGAAAGTACATGTAGTCACCCTTGGTTATATGCAGAGATTGGCTACAGGACCCCGTCCCCATACCAAAATCCAAGCATGCTGCAACCCTGCAGTCAGCCCTGCAGAACCTGTGTAATATGAAAAGTTGGGCCTCTGTATTCAGGGGTTTTGCATCTTGCAAACATTGTATTTTCAACCTGTTTGGTTGGAAAAAAAATTCTGCTCGTAAGTGGACCTATGTGATTAAAATCCATGTTCAAAAGTTGGCTGTATATATATTTAAAGCTGAGAGATTTAAAAGTTATCTGATTAAATCCAGGCCTTCTTCATCCCCCCAGAAAATATCTATTCAAAATATCAAGATGATTATGATAGTGAGTTTAGGATTCCCAGGGCTACCAAGGGATTTCTGTTGCTTGAGCACAGCCATGCTAGCCCGTCAGCCTGTTCCAGTGTGGACAGACAGAGCCAAGTGTCTGCATGTTGTCTGTGTGCTCAGAGCCTGACCCCCATGCACATACTGCAGACGCCTGGTGCAATCGTTTCCCAGCGTCCATGGCCCCAGGCACCTCCTTACTCCAGAGCAGATTGCCCAGGCCCCATGGCATCTGTGGGTGGTGCTGTCACAGGACCCACCTGCTTTGGATGGTTCCCACTCGTTCACGTCCCTCCAACTGTTGCTTCTGCATTTTGTAGAGCTAAATTGTGCGTGCGTGTGTGTGTGTGTGTGCGTGCGCGCGCGCGCGCGCAAGAAAAGGGGGTCTCACTGTGTTTCCCAGGCTGGGCTTGAACTCCTGGAGTGAAGCAATCCCTCCCTCCCACTCAAGCCTCCACAGTAGCTGGGTCTTCAGGTGTGATCTGCTGTGCCCAGCTTTAAACAGAGTGGATTTTTCCCAGCCCTTTAGGAGAGTTCTTTTATGTTAAAGCAGTGGCTTTTAGATCTGTTTTTTCTTTAAATCCTGGAACTTACAAAAGTCATGGAGTCTGATTATATAAAACCAATCGAACCTAGAACTGCTTTGTTCAGAATGGGGTGGAGAGCCCCCAGGCCCCTTCCTCCCTGCTGCTATTGTTTGGAAACCACGCTCCAGAGCCCCCAGACATTTGCTTCTCCCTCTCACCCTCTTGTCTGTTAATAGAGAGCTGGACAGTAGCTCCAGGCACTGTCTTTCCCCTTAGTCACTGGATTGCAGCTCGAGGAGGATGGTGTCGGGGTGTTGGGCTGTGGAGTCACGGGGGCGGACCTGGCACAGAGCTTGTGTCCTAGGAAGACTGGCCTGGCCTGGCCCCTGTGCTGGGGAGGGAGGCCGGGCTCTTCCTGCTCCGCGCTGCGTCCCCTCTGCTGCACATGCTGTTCACGTTGGTCTGTTTTGCAAAGTGAGAGGACTTCTCAAGGGTAGTCATTCCATGTTCAAAGCCAAGGGGACTGGGAGGAGGAGTCGCCTCAGAGCCCTGCTACTGACGGTTTGTGGCTTTCCTGCCTCCAAGGTGGGGTGATAATGTTTGCTCCGTGTTTTATTGTGAATGGAACAGATGAACAGATGATCTAGGACGTGTTTCTGATTCTCTGTGAATTAATCGTGAGTGAAGGATGCCTGTCACTGTGCTGATGACCTGCGGGCAGTGCGCCTGTTGTGATGGGGTTTGCTGGTGATTTTAGTGATCAAGTTTTGTAAACTATCTCTTACCTTTGAAAAACATTTGAATGGTGTTTCTTTTCCTTTCTTGTCCCCTTTTGACTTTTTTTTTTTTTTTAGCTTGCTTGCCTTTTGTTTTAGCAGCTGCAGTGTCTCGGAAGAAAAAACGAAGAATGGGGACCTATAGCCTGGTTCCTAAGAAAAAGACCAAAGTATTAAAACAGAGGACGGTGATTGAGATGTTTAAGAGCATAACTCATTCCACTGTGGGTTCCAAGGTAAGAAACACATTTGAGTGAGTTGCCACGTGTGCGTGGAAATGCGTTTCTGTGTTCAGGGTCTGGTTATCAGTAATTTGGGTGACCTCAGTCCCTGGGAAGGTGCCAGTGCCATGAAGCTCCTCTGCCCTATAGGGGCAGAGTGTTCGTGTCCAAGATCATTGCGGGGGACTCCGCCCTGTCGTCCCTGCCCTCCTCACCACCGCCCACCTGTCTGCCGAGCTCTTCTCCAGGTGGCAGGGGCACCTCTTCATGTGTCCCCGCCTCCCCACAGGCCCTCGCACCTCCCAGTCACCCAAGACTCCTCAGTGAAAGCAAGTTTGTTCATGATGCGCACTGATCCTGCCTTGGGGTGTACACCTGCCCGTGTTCTAGGGGGAGAAGGACCTGGGCGCCAGCAGCCTGCACGTGAATGGGGAGAGCCTGGAGATGGACTCAGATGAGGACGACTCAGAGGAGCTCGAGGAGGACGACGGCCATGGTGCAGAGCAGGCGGCTGCGTTCCCCACAGAGGACAGCAGGACTTCCAAGGAGAGCATGTCGGAGGCTGATCGCGCCCAGAAGGTAGGTGTTGCTGTCCTGGGTGACAGCACAAGGGAAGAGTATCACAAAGTTGGCTGTGGTTCTGAGAATTAGCATTCTGGTCACTTCTAGACCCTGATAAAATCCCCTGTTTACAATTGGCTTAGATTTTTGTATTTTTTCTTGATTTATTAAATTATTTTCATTCAAGAAGTATTTGTGTTTCTGTACATCATTCATTGAAGTAAACGTCTTGTTTTTTTTTTCTGTATTTCCTTTCTTTCTTTTTTTTGAGACAGGGTCTTGCTTTCACCCAGGCTGCAGTGCAGTGGCACGATCATAGCTCACTGCATTCAACCTCCTGGGCAGAATGATCCTCCCATCCCAGCCCCCCGAGCAGCCAGGAAGACAGGCTCACGCCACCGTGCCTGGCTAATTTTTAAATTTTTTTGTGGAGACGGGGACTCGCTTTGCTGCCCAGGCTGGTCTTGAGCTCCTTTGCTCAAGTGATCCTCCCGCCTCAGTCTCCCAGTGTTGGGAATACAGCCATGAGCCACGGCGCCTGGCCTCTTGAACTTGTTCTGGGCTCTAGATTGACAGGAATGACAATGCTGACAGCTTGAAGCGCTGATTGGTGGCTTGCTGTGTGCTCGTTTGTGGTTGGCTCTGCATGGCCTGCCACATTGCACTGTGGACACCACACATGGGCCAGGCGTGCTCTCTTCACAGACAGCCTCATCCCGTGTCCACCCAAGCACAAGCACCAGCACGGGCGAGCCCCCAGCCTCGTCGCAGCGGTGCTGTTGCCCCTGGCCAGGCATGGGCACCTGGGCCAGTGTCTCAGGGAAACTGAGGAAGTTCTTAGACATACAGTTTCGGAGTTAAATTCATGCTTTTTCAGTTCTGAGGGGGTCAGTTAGGAGTGACGCATTTCATAAGGACGAACAGTGGAAAGTTAAGAATCAAGCTGACATACAAATCTGTGGTTTATTGTTCAAGTGTGTCCAACCATGTTTATTTAGACGCAATCTTGTATCTAATAAGTTATACTAAAACTAATAGTAGGAATAGCAGTCCAGGTTAGTTCATCCAAATAGTGACTTATTTGAAAATGCATAATTTTAGCGGTTAGCTTTTTCCACTTTCAGTCAGCTTTGTGTGCTATGGGTGTATCCCTGAATGTACACAAAGCATTCTCCATCATTTGTCAGAGTTTTGGGGATGTGTTTTCTTCCTTTTGCTTCAATTTCAAAGTCTGTTGTACTTTTTTAGCAGGTTTTAGGGCATATTTTTAAATGTTGCTCCCAGCTTTTAGCTTGATTATTTAAAAATTAGTGGGAAATGTTACCATTAGATCTTTAAAGAGGATTTAAAAATTTTTTATTTTAAGATAATTAGTTTTTTCTCCTCTTACATGAAGAAGCATGAGGAAGAAAACACAGCATCATCACCCCATTGTCCTGGTGGCTCTGGCACTCTGAAACAGTCACTACAGTAACTTCCTTAGACGTGCCCAGCACAGCCCAGCCCTCCCCGAAGGACAGGCAGCCCTGACTGCACCGTGGGGAGCAGCTGCCCCAGCAGCTGCCGCGGTCTGTGCACACACGTGTCTGTGGCTCCAGTGCACTGTCTGTTCAGCTGTGTTACGCTCTTTCTGTCAAGTTACAAGCAGTATTGAGTGTCACAGTTTTGCTGAGTATGCCGGAGGCTCATAAGTGCCGTCTGCATTTACAGTGTAGCACTTTGATGTCACCAGGCCACCTCTGAGTGTATCCTCCCACCTGCAGAGACCTGAGGGGTGTGGTTTCCTCACCTTCCCCAGCGGGGCTGCCTTCTTGGAGTCCAGCAGCTCTTCACTGCTGGGTCATGCCTGGGGCTGAGCAGCCACCAGTGTTTGTTCCACTGTAAGCCACTTGCTAAGTAGCCCCTGCTCATTTTTCTTCTGGATTATGTGTCTTTTGAATGTAATCTGACGATCTTTTTGTGAATGAAGAGTTGATCTGTTGGCTCCAGTATGAGCTGAGGTTTTTTTCCCCAGGTGGATTTTGGGTTTTTTGTTTTGTTTTTTATTTTTTTGGGACAGGGTCTCACTCTGTTGCCCAGGCTGGAGTGCAGTGGTGTGATCACAGCTCAGTGCAACCTTGAACTCCTGGGCTGAAGCGATCCTCCTGCCTCCGCTTCCTGAGTAGCTGGGGCTACAGGCACGTGCCACCATGTCCAGCTGATGTTTTTTTATTTTTTGTAGAGACAGGATCCCACTGTGTTGCCCAGGCTGGTTGAACTCCTGGGCTTAAGTGAACCTTCCACCTCAGCTTCCAAAAGTGCTGGGATTACAGGCGTGAGCCACCATGCCGATTTTGTCTTTTGACTTTGTCTATAGTGTCAGAACTCCCAGGTACTAATCAGTTTCTTTATGATTTCTGGGTTCTGTGTTCTAATTATGATAAACCTTTCTCACTGTTGATTTTGAATAAATTGATGTATGCTATCTTCTAATACTTCTTTTATTTCATTGTTGTATATAAATATTTGATTCATATGGAATTAAAATATCAGAACTGCTCGAAATGGGGGAAGTTTATCACATATTAATTATATCTCAATAAAGTTTTTAAAGAAAATGTGAGGTAAGGGTCCCAGGGCTTCCCTCAAAATGCTTAGGTTTCAGCTTCACTTACTGACCGACATTTCTTCCCTTCTCATTTACAACACCATGTTTATCATGTACCATATGGCATATTAATTTCAGTCTATTTCTCGATTCTCTCTTTCGATTGAGGTTCTCATCTTCTAGAGGAACTGGACACTGAATAACTCTAGGTATTTGTCATAAAGTAAAACATTAAATGACTGTCAAGGCAAGAAAAGAATCAAGAAACAAAAGCAAAGCCAAGAAGAAAACGTGGTCAGTGTAAAACAGAACAAGATGGCAGGAACAGCCTTAACCAGATGGGCACTGACAATCAACAGTGATAGTTTCGTTACATAAGTGGCTCCAGAGAATAGAGAAGGATAGGAAAAGTACGCTAGCCCATTCTGAGACTAAAATATAGGCTGAACTCACCTAAATCCTAAATGCGAAAGTCCTAAATACCTTTTTTTTTGAGATGGAGTCTGGCACTGTCACCCAGGCTGGTGTGCAATGGTGCGATCTTGGCTCACTGCAACCTCTGCCTCCAGGTTCAAGCAGTTCTCCTGCCTCAGCCTCCCGAATAGCTGGGATTATAGGCACTCACCACCACACCCAGCTAATTTTTGTATTTTTAGTAGAGATGAGGTTTCACCATGTTGGCCAGGCTGGTCTTGAACTCCTGACCTCAAGTGATCCACCTGCCTCAGCCTCCCAAAGTGCTGGGATTACAGGTGTGAGCCACCACACCCGGCCTCCTAAATAAAATATTAATCAAATGCAATGACATATTAAAATAATGATTGTAAGGAAGTAGGGCTTACCCCAGGATGAGAGTGATTCATTACTAGAAATAGATTAAAGACCAGGATTTACTAGGTTAACAGAATAAACGAGAAAAACTACACAGTGTATATGTGTTTTAAAAAAAAGGCATTTTATAAAGTTCAAACAGCTGTTTTCTGAATTTGGGGGGATTACATTCTGATTGCATGTATGACAACGGTACAGTTCAGTAATGATGGAAGAATGATGTACCTGTGTGGCCACCACCCAGATCAAAGCCTTGAATTTTGGTGGCACTACAGAAGCCCACTGACCTCCCATCCCCAAAAGTAACCCCTTTCCTGAGTGCTAACCCTGTAGGATGGTCGTGTGTGAAGTGCTAACCCTGTAGGGTGGTCGTGTGTGAAGTGCTAACCCTATAGAATGGTCGTGTTTGATTTCGTTCTTTATATAAATGGAATTATACAGAATGCATTCTTTCTTTTTTTTTCTTTGTGGCTTATTTTACTCAACACTGTGTTTGTGGGATTTATTTATATTATTAGTTAATTTTCATTGTTATGGAATAGTAGTTTTCAGAGTGGTCTGGGTGGCGGCATTCTGAGACCTGTTCAGAGAGTCTGCAGATCAAAACTGTTATCATACTAATGCTCAGATGTCGGGTGCCTTTTTCACTCTCATGCATGGAATTACATGTGATGGCGGCTTTGCTGCGGCAGCTGACACTGTGTCCTTGTAGTTTTAACATGTCTCAGCTTAAATTTCTACTACAGTACATGTTAATAGATACTTGTATTAACAAACACTCTTTATGGTTCTTGGTGCTATTTCAGAGTGTGCGGGGCCTGAGGCCAGGGAGGCGACCATACAGGTTCCTCTGTATGGCTGCTCTTATGTCTGTGTCTGTCCCACTGTGGATGGCCTGTGGGTGGTTCCAGTGGGGCTGTCCTGGAGGAGGTTGCTGCCAGCACCCTCATACAGGTACTGCCCCAGGTACCCACTGGGAACGGAACTGCCATGCCTTGTGCTGGCCTCCATGGACCCTGCCATGCAGCTCCCCACGGTGGCTGCTCAGGCTGCCTTCTTCCCCACCACCTGGGAGCATCCCCTCTGCTGTGCCGGCCACACTCGGTGCTGCCACTCCAGCGAGCAGATAGTGGCATTACGTTTTCAGTTTAATTTGCATTTTCATGATTTACAAGAAGGTTGAATATTTTTTCACATACTTACTTCGCCATTTGGATGCCTTTTGTGAAGTGCCTATTCACATCCCAAACATTTATCTATTGGGCTGTTTGTCCTTTTTGAAACATGTTTTGTAGGGGTTCTTTGGCCTGGAAACAAGCCCTTGTTGTGTAGTTGACATGATTCCTTGTTCTGCATGTGGCCTGTCTTTTCACTGAAACAGTATCCCGGTTTAGCCATTCTGCTCAGAAGCCACTTACCAGAACCTGTTGCTTGACAGCTGGGTGCAGCAGCCACTCTGGGTGCTGGTGAAGGGAGAGCTGGACCCTCTCCCTTCTTAGCGTGAATCCGTAAGTGAGCCTGGTGTTCAAGAGTTGTGTCCTGCTGGGTGGCCACGGGACAGGCATCTTTTGGTCTGTGGGCTGCTCCTGGCTTCTCTCTTCCTGTTTCACTTGGGTGTCAGCCTTCTCAGTTCACCTGCATCAGACTCCAAGTTCTCTGTTTACTTTATTATTTTTGTGTGTGTGTGTCTTGCTCTGTTGTGCAGGCTGGAGTGAGTGCAGTGGCAAATCATAGTTTATTGTAGTCTTCACCTCCTGGGCTCAAATGATCCTCCCACCTCAGCCTCCAAAGTAGCTAGGACCACAGGTGTGCGCCACCATATCCAGCTAATTTTTTTTTTAATTCATTTTTTTTGTAGCGATGAGGTTCTCTCAGTCGACAGCCTCTCACTATGTTGCCCAGGCTAATCTTGAACTTCTGGGCTCACGTGATCAACCTGCTTTGGCTTCCCAAAGTGCTGGGATTCTAGGTGTGAGCCATGGCGCCCAGCCTCTTTTTAATTCTGATGTCAGCGGTTACCCCTTCTCTTTCTAATCTCCTTGGGTTTTCAGCTTCCGCTTGATTCCTTACAGCTGTCGTATGCACAGTGATCAAGCAGCCTCTTATAAAGAAGCTCTTGTTCCTTCCTCAAAAGTCGCTTTGCCAGAGTTTTGGAAGGAAGTGGAGTTAACTTGTGTTGTTAATCTGCCATTAATTGGTGGTTTCATTGCCTTGTCTTGTTTTTAAAATAAGAAACCTGTCCAGTGACATGAAAGCTCCTGTCGAAGCTGACTGAAGTGTCAGAATGCCCACAGAAGGGTTAGAACATTTCCATGGTCAGTCGTGAGCAAGGGAGGAGAGGCTGCTGCTTTCACCTCGACATGAATGCAGCATCATTGACTGTTCCTGCTGACTCTGTAAGAGAAGAACCGGAAATAAACATAAATATTTTAAAAGACAAGAGAGAAGAGTTTGCTGAGAATATACTCATCCATCTGAAACATCCAGCAAAATCAGCTCAAAAACTATTACAGCTCCTAAGCTGACCTTACATGTGATCAAGACATAAAGACCAGTTATTTTCTTATATAGCTGCAATAACCAATTAGAAAATGTAGTGTCAGCATTATCAGTAAAATCAATAAATGTCTAGGGATGTTTTAAAAGATTTTCTATGTAGAAAATTTCAAGCTCCCCAAACACACAGGGGACAGTGAGCAATCTCCAGCATTTGGCCTCGTTCTCCACACGTGGGTTGTCTTGGAGCAGATACTTCAGTAGGGATCTTTAAAAGATGAGGACTTTGAAAGACAAACCACAGTATCAGACCTAAAAAGTTAGTTGTAATTTCTTAATATCACCAGAGTACCTAGAAATAAACTTAACAACAACAAAAAAAAGAGTGTTACTTGTTAATGTGGAGGAAAACTATAAAACTGATAAAAGAGGTTAAAAATTAAGTTCTTGGAGAGACTCATTATTTGTCTGAGTAAGAAGGTCCATTGTTTTATTTTCTCCATGTTTGCCTCTAAATTCAGAACAGCTCCCATCAAGATCCTAGCAGGAGTTTTGTGTAACTGCTGATTCTGAAGTGAGGGTGGAGGTGGAGACCCTCTGGAGTAGTGGTGGTGACTGTGCACAGTGGGGGACACCCGAGCTCGGGACGTGGCTGCCGGAGGGGACGCTCACTCAGGAGCACTGAGGCGGTTAATGCGTGGGACAGGGAGCCTGTGACATGTATAAAGGTCGATTGTAAGACTGGGGTATTAAATCAGTGGTCAAGGGGTCATGAACTTTTTAATAGCTATGATTGGGCCAGTTGACTAATATTTTGGGAAAGGGCAGCCTGCACTTGTGTCAGGGCACGTAACGAATGTGAGCTCCATTCTGGAGTCTGACAGTGGTGCTGGCTGTACAACTCAGAATATATTAAAAACCACTGAACTGTACACTTTGCAGGGTCGGTTTTAGAGTAGGTGAAACATATCCTACTGTGGCTATTATTTTAAAAAACAAATTCCAGAAGATTTAAAGTGTCAGTATAAAATATTGAACTATGGGTAAAAATATTGGGAACTGTTTTTTCCAATCTCAAATGAGGATGTTCTTCTAGTGTAAGACACAAACCTGGAAGCCATGAAGGAAAAGATGGACACCTTTGACTTGTTCAGATAAAATTCCAAAGTTTTATTTTATGTAATAAGAGATACCAGAAACGGAGCTTTAAAAACTTGATAGGAAAAACAGGGGTCTCGCTGTGTTGCCCAGGCTGGTCTTGAACTTATGGCCTCAAGCAGTCCACTCGCCTGGGCCTCCCAGAGCATTGGGATTACAAGCATGAGCCATCGAGCCCGTAGAATACACCCTTGATGTGAAGTCGCATGGGTGCCTGTCCACTGGGAAATGCAGAGAATAGTGGAATAGTGCAGCAAGAGCAGCCCCATGCCGCCTCAGGGAGTGCCAGGCACAGGGCGGACGGAGGCTCACGTATGTTTCAGTGTCTTTTGCACTGAACGTCTATTTGTGTATTGCCTGTGCTTATAGAAAAGATAAATACAGCAGAAAAAATAAGATGTGTCTGTTCTGGTGTGGAAAGAATTCCAGAACATATTTTTAATTAGAAGAAAATAATATTCACAGAACTGCTGAGTGTCCTGCCATCTGTGCAGACTAGAAATGCACTGTCGTCTGTGGGCCCACGTCTGCCTGGATGTTCACTGGAAGGAGGCGTGGGCAGCTTAGCTGTGGTGGCTCCGAGGATCGGACTGGGATCGTGGGTGTGTGGGGGTAGGTCTCACACTGTGCATTGTTTTGTGGCCTCTGAAAATCCTTTGATGATCGTTCTGTGTGTTTTGTGACCTGTGTATTGAATTATCCCATTCATAAGATACACTAAGCACCTGAACCCTCACTAATACAGCACCCAGCGGGTGTGCTCTCGCCTCAGTCTGCACCAGGGCAGCCACTCTCTGGTCCCGATGTGGAGACAGGACCGGGGAGCAGAGTGGAAGCTCAGAGTGTGTCTCTGGCCCTGCCTGGACCAGCACTCGGTCACCCCACACACCAGCCGGGGCCGGGGCAGGCAGGCGGCGCCCCCAGCCCGCGAGCGTGTGCGGCCCGTGCACGGTTCGAGGTTTGCTTTGGATCCGTCATCTGCCACAAAAGGATGTAATTGGTTTCTGTTTTCTGTTTGGGTTCCCGCTTCGACTGTGTGGCTGATCAGATGGACGGGGAGTCCGAGGAGGAGCAGGAGTCCGTGGACACCGGGGAGGAGGAGGAAGGCGGTGACGAGTCTGACCTGGTAATGCCCAGCGCCTCCTCCTGCGTCTGTGCTGAAGTAGAGGAGATGCAAAGACACCAGCGCCCTTCAGTCCTTTATCCAACCCTTGTTGCCTGAGCACTCACCCATGTGCTTGGAGCTGGTTGTGGTGATGGCCACAGATGGGTCCTGTCCCTGGCAAAGCCTCATGAGAAAGACGCTGTGCAGAGTTGCAGCGCGGGGCTGGGCCTGGCATGGGGCTGCCCCAGCTGCGTGCTGGGTGGGGTGGAGTTGAGGGGCCTGTGGAGGCTCTCAGAGGGAGAGGGTGTGGTGGGAGCCAGCAGCAAGGACAGCTGTTTGGCATTCCGCTGCATCGGCTGATGTGTGAGAAGGAAGGGGTGGATTTGAGGGTTTCCAGGTAGAACGGATAGAACTTTCTGGTGGTGAGGACAGGAGGGAAGAGGGGTTCTGCTCCGTCCCTACTGAAGCCTGTCATTCCTTGAGGAGGGTCCAGATCAGAGTTGTGCACCCTGGTCTGCGGGAATTGGGGGTTGGAAATGGGGAAGTGCAGCGACTCCCCAGGATGCAGCCTCAGGAAGCCCAGCCCGTGAGGGTTCCATAGGGGAGGAGAAGTTGGCTCCTGCATCTGAGGAGGAGCTGTCTGTGTCGTGGGGGGAAAGCTCGGCAAGTTTGGGTCACATGAATTGGGAAATGCTCTGAAACAGGAGAAGTGGCTCACGGTGTGGGCTCATCACACCAGCGGGTGGGAGGAGGACACAGGGGCCGAGCAGCGAGTAGGAGGAGGACACGGGCCGTGGTGTTCGGCGATGAAGGGGTCTGTCTTCGGCCGGGCGCGGCGGCTCACGCTTGTAATCCCAGCACTTTGGGAGGCCGAGGCGGGTGGATCACGAGGTCAGGAGATCGAGACCATCCTGGCTAACATGGTGAAACCCCATCTCTACTAAAAATGCAAAAAAATAAATTAGCCGGGCGTGGTGGTGGGCGCCTGTAGTCCCAGCTACTCGGGAGGCTGAGGCAGGAGAATCACTTGAACCCAGGAGGCAGAGGTTGCAGTGAGCCGAGATCACACCACTGCACTCCAGCCTGGGTGACAGAGCGAGACTCCGTCTCAAAAAAAAAAAAGAAGGGGTCTGTCTTTGGGTGGCACAGGGGCAGCTGGATTTCCAGCAGCAGCAACTTTGGGTGTGGCGCTTGCACAAATTATTCCCAAAAGTTTTGCCGTGCGGGGAGCACAGGGGAGCCGGGGCTGTGTGTGCTGCAGACAGGGCTCCTGGTACCGTCCTCACGTGGGACCCGACTCAGGAAGAAGGCTGCCCAGCAACAGGCCTTGTGCAGGGACACGTTCAGTTGGTCAGTGAGGCCCGCGCACTGCCGCTGTGCCTACCTTAAATGTCCCTCCGCCCGCTGTGGCCTGCACGTGGCCTCCTATGGAGGGGTGGGGGCGCCTGCTGTGCATCCGTGTGTGACGTGTGGCATGGATGCCCTCCCGCATCCAGATTTTAGAAGCAAATGCTTAAAACACATCTTGAAATATTATAAGTTAATTACAACCTCTGTCCTTGTTCTCTGTGTAGATAATTCATGTGGGTAGATTCTGAAGCAAGCCGAGCGTTGATTGTCCCTTTTCTTGTGAGCGAGATGAACGGACCCTTTTCCTGAGCTTATTTACTTAGTTCCTGAGTAGAACTTTCCAATTTATTTATTTTTTTATGCCAAACTCAAATAAGATTCATACATTTCACTTTTTGTTTTTGTTTTTGTTTTCTCTAAAGGGACTAAGCTTAGAGAGATAGTTAGGAAAAAGCACAGGGTGCCTTTATGCGTGTGACCCAGGAAAGTGTCTACAAGTTAAGTTCACCGTTTAATTGAAGATCAAGACATAGGCAATGTTCTGTTTTGCAAGAAAACTCTTGCCTTCCATAGCTTCCTGTGCTCAGTGGTTTATATGCCTGCCCGTTTGGTTCTCCAGAGTTCGGAATCCAGCATCAAGAAGAAATTTCTCAAGAGGAAAGGAAAGACCGACAGTCCCTGGATCAAGCCAGCCAGGAAAAGGAGGCGGAGAAGTAGAAAGAAGCCCAGCGGTGCCCTCGGTAAATGCCGTGGGGGTGTGTGGGGGTGCGGCCGTCACGGGGACTGCCTGGGACGGGGATGGGACCAGGAAGCCCACCTGGGGTTGGGGTGCATAGGATTTCATTAGAAAAAAACGTTTGAAATGACTTTGTTAGAGAAACTCAAGTGATTCTAAAGTAGTTTCCTTCTGGCCAATGTAGTGGACATTGACTTCACTGTTGTTGTTTTTAATTTTATTTTTTATTTTTTTGAGACAGGATCTGGTTCTGTTACCCAGGCTGGAGTGCAGTGGCACGATCTCAGCTCACTGCAGCTTCCACCTTCTGGGCTCAGGCGATCATCCTACCTCATCTCCCCAAGAAGCTGGGACTATAGGCGTGTGCCATCATGCCCAGCTTATTTTTTTGTGTCTTTTTGGTAGAGATGGGGTTTTGCTATGTTGGCCAGGCTGGTCTCGAACTCCTGAGCTCAAGTGATCTGCCCGTTTTGGCCTCCCAAAGTGCTGGGATTACAGGTGTGAGCCGCTGTGCCCGGCCCTGACTTCATTGTTGAATGTTGAACCGAGATGAATCATTTGCTGCCTGCCTGGGTGACTAGAACCTGTGGCCTGCACGGGCAGTTCCCACGTTGTGTGCAGGAAACGGCCCCTCGGTGAGGCACCTACGCCTCGGTCAGAGTCTCCTGTTCCAGAGCAACTTTGTGAATCACAATGTGAATGTAGGAAGGAAATCTCCTCAAACCTAGAAGGGATGCAGCAGGTTTAGGGTGCCAAGGGTCATTTTTGTTTTCAGCTTAACTGAGGTACACTTGGCATACAATAAAATGTACAGAAATAAATTATACAATTTGACAAGTTTTAACATGTTTATGACCTTGAATCCATCACCACAGTCAGGTGATCAGTGCCATGAGCACCTCTGTCACCACGGGTCCCTCCTGCCCTTTGATAACCTGGCTCCTTCCCTGCCTCCCTTCCCTGCTCCCAGGCAGCCCCTGGTCTGCTCTGTTTCTGTGTATTGGTTAATGTTCTGTCGAATTTTATATAGACGGAACTGTGCAGTTGTTTTTCATCTGGCCTCTCTGAGTATAATTGTTTTGAGTTGCCAGGCTGTCAAATGGCCAGGAGTTTGTTCCTGTCCATTGCTGAGAAGTGTACCATTGTGTGGCTGCCCCACAGTCTATCTGTCCATTCATCCGCCCACGGGCCTTGGGCTCTTTCCAGCCTTGGCTGCTAGAAATTAAGTGGTTGTGAACATTTGTGTGCAAGTCTTTTTTGAACAGGTGCTTTCCTAGATCTTGGTTAGATGTCTGGGGGTGGAATGGCTGAGTAGAGTGGCGTGTGTTCAGCTCTTCAGGAAGCTGTTTTCCAAGTGCTCGTCCTGTTTTAGGTCCCCACAACACACAAGCATTCCAGTTCCCCTCTGTCCACGCCAGCACTTGTTAGGGTTAGTCTTTTTAATTCCAGTGGATCTGTGGGTGTGCAGTGGTGTTTTACTGTAGTTTCAATGCTGTTACCTAATGAGTAATGAGATTGTACATTTTAGCCTTCATTTAGTTTTTTTGAAACGTGTCTGTTCACATCTTTTGCTCACTTTTAAAATCTGGTTGTTTTTCTTCTCATTGGGTTAAAAGTTTTTTAAATATTCTGGAGACAAGTCGTTTATCAGGTGGATGGTTTGCATGTATTTGTACCTAGTCTATGACCTGCCTTTTCATTTTCCTAATGCTGTATTTAGAAGAGCAAAAGTTTTTAAGGTTTTCTTGAAGTCCAAGTTATCAGTTATTTTACTTTGTGATTCATACTTTTGTGCTCTAAGAAATCTTTGACAGACCCAGGTCACAGAGGTTTTGTCCCTTGTTTTCTTCTTGGCATCTTACAGGTTCAGCACTTGCGTGTAGGTTCATTTTGCACTGATGTTTGAGTGAGCTGTGGTGCAGGCCCCTTCTTGGCAGTGGATGTGCAGTTGCCATAGGCACTGCTGCTTGAGTTGACTTTTCTCCCCCTGTTGACATTCAGTGTGTGGGCTGTTCCTGGACATTCCAGTCTGTTTCATTTATTTATTTGTTTATCCTTATACCAGTGTCACCGAGTGGCAGCACTTTGTTCTTCTTCACAGTGATTCTGGCTAATCTAGATTCCCCAATGTAGAGTACCTCTGTTAACTGGATGTTGGGGAGGTGTCGTCCCCTGAAAAGAGAGGGTTGCGGGAGGCCTGGGGCGTGAGGCAGACACCATGGAGGCTCCTGGCGTTTGAGGGTGGAGGACGTGTGAGCCCCCCGGGAGCTGCGTGTGGTGCTTCAGTTACGTTTCTCTTCACCTCGATTTATTGATTCAGATCATAACACCAGATGTGGCTTTTACTATTGGCCAACAAAAGCATTTTAGAGCCAAGGCTAAAAGTTTTTGGGTTAGAGATTTCATCTTTGCCATCTTGGCTGTAATGTGCAAAATGTGTGCTTTTAAATATTCACAGAGGAGTTTGCATTTTATTTCTTTATGAATTTTTTATTTAAATCTTCTTTTCATTTAAAACTATACAAAGTGTACTCCTGTTCTTCAAGTTGATGATGGTGATTTCTCAAAGGTGGTTGGCTTTTCCTGTCCGTCTAAGATCTAGGTGGAGCGTGTGGCTTGAATGAAAAGACTGGTTACCATACCTCTCTGTGCTAGTGTTCATTTATTTCCAGTCATTGAAATAAGATTGGTGACTAGTCCCTAGAAGCTTGGCTGTGAAATGTGACCATCTGCCCTTGGCCGGAGTTAGATATTACCTGGTATAGGTACACACTTTCATAGGCCTCCTCAGTGAATGCCCTTGTGACTACAAACACCCAATTTTATACGTCTTTCTCCGGCCCTCCTGGGAAGTGTGGACAGGCTGGCCTGGCCACCACTCGTGTGTCCTTGAGGGCAGGGGAACCCACAGAAGTGTTTGCACCCCCCACTGCCCTCGCTGCCAGCCTGGGGGCACCGGTCCTTCTCACAGCACCCTGCTCCCTGGCACCTTCTGTGGGTGTCGTGAGCCTCCCGTGTTTACTGGAGTCGACACTGATCCTTTCCGGGAGCCTCCCTGGATGTCAGCCAGGACACCGGGGAGGTCAGTGCTTTCTCTCTGACACAGATTTGCCTGCAACACGGCACCTTGGGCCGTCTCTTTAGCTACTTTACATCTGATCTTTCAAATCTGCAAGTTAGATTTTTCTGTTTTATTTGAAAATAATCTACAACATATAACTACCATGTTTTTATCTGTTTCTTTGATCATTTGATAGCTTTTATGTAGTTGGTATAGTTACAGAGAAAGATGTACTGACATGTTGGTGCCTTTGTTTTTGTCTATACAGCTTCTCTCTTCCCCCATGAATATTATGTCTAAAAGGGGGAATTAGCAAAATAATATGCGGGAGAGAAAATGATAGTGAAACTGGAATGGTCTAAACAATAGTGGGTTTCAACTTGTGGTTTTGAATGAATTAATTAGAAGTAGTCCATTTCCTGGGGCCCCAGCCTTGCTGCCCTGTGCGTCTGGGTGGGTGCGGCGGCCTGGGTGCATGGTGTCTGATGTGTGTGCCTTTCATACCTAGGTTCTGAGTCGTATAAGTCATCTTCAGGAAGCGCTGAGCAGACGGCACCAGGAGACAGCACAGGGTACATGGAAGTTTCTCTGGACTCCCTGGATCTCCGCGTCAAAGGAATTCTGTCTTCACAAGCAGAAGGTGAATGTGGTGTTGTAACTGAGACGGGGCACCATCTTGGTCCTTTGTCTTCTGGGCTCCTTCCTCTGTATTAGCATGATGCCCCCTGGTGGACACTAGTAGAAGATCGGGTTAACTGCATCACTTCCAGCTGAGGTGTAGACAGGACGGGGTGCGTTTGCTGTGTCCCAGTGTGCAAGTGAAGAAAGAGGCATTACGGAAACCCTCTAAGAGTAAACTGGTAAAGCCCAAGCACGGCCCAACGTGGCGGTCGTCTCCCGCCGTGGGTCAGGCGTACTCCGTGGAGGATTGCCTATGGCCAGACGCCCTCCCTGGTCGCATCTCAGGACACACAGGGACGTAGTGTTGAATAAGGTGCCTCTGATTGGCTGAAAGATGTCCCTGGTCACTGTTGAGCTGAGAGTTCTGACATACGTTCTGTGATGGGATATTCGTATTTAGTGTATTTTTGTACCTCTAAATCACAGGTGAATCAGCAGCTTCTGCTGGGAGTTGTTATGCCAGAAGTTGTCAGTTCTCACACTTTCTATCAGTTTTTTCTCTTTTTAAGCAACTTAGAAACCTTATGTGAGTGAAAAGTATCTAATAGCTATTTGATTATTTGGGAAGATTTATTTGAAGCATGATGTGGAGGAAATGAAAATCTTATTTACATTCCACACAGATCTTGCTGGTGTGGGATTGCAGACTACTGTAGGGGGCTTAATGGGCCATTTAAAAATGACAAATAGCTAGCTTTTTAGGGTTTTGAACACTGAGGGAGGTTTGAGTCATCTATGTAATTCACCTAGGAAATCACATCTTTAGCTTAAGATAGAAATCTTAGGCTAGTCCGGCTGGGCACGGTGGCTCAAACGCCTATAATCCCAGCACTTTGGGAGGCCGAGGTGGGCAGATCACGAGGTCAGGAGATCGAGACCATCCTGGCTAACATGGTGAAACCCCGTCACTACTAAAAATACAAAAAATTAGCCGGGCATGGTGGCGGGTGCCTGTAGTCCCAGCTACTCAGGAGGCTGAGGCAGGAGAATGGTGTGAACCCAGGAGGCGGAGCTTGCAGTGAGCCGAGATGGCGCCACTGCACTCTAGCCTGACAGAGCGAGACTCCCTCTCAATTTAAAAAAAAGAAATCTTAGGCTAGTCCATCATGGAAACAATGATATTTTTTCCTCTTCTTGCACCAAATGGAGCAGAACCCCCCCTCAAGTATCATGAAGTCCTCAGCGTAGTCACCCGATGCTTTCAGGGTATAACACTGAGTGTTTCAGTTCTCTAAACTTGCTTTTAGGTTTGGAGGTCTCAGGAAGTTACTTGGTTTTAAGTAGTAAATAGTATTTCATTTTGTCAAATCGACTCCTGCTGTGGTGGCCTTGGGCGTGCTGAGTGGCAGGAGACAGGGAGCTGGCACATGAAGGCTGTTCTACCTGTCAGTGTGCGCCTGCTGTCTCCGGTACGGTCGGGGGAAGGTAGCTCTAAAGGAAGGATGGTGCCGAGCATGAGGGCCAGAGGGCGAGAGCCAACACAGAGCCGGAGGAGAAACGGCAGTGAGTAGAGGCTCCTCAGCTTGTGTGACATTTTGTAAACTGGCCTCCCAGAATTGATTTGCCTGTGTTTGATCAGCACCGACTGGTCAGTCAGCGATTGGCCTGTTCAGTCATGCTCTTGATGTAGATCATCAGTGCGTAGAGGAGACAGGCAGTGGCGCCCACTGTGCTGGTGCTGGCCGTGTGGCCTGGGACCCCAGAGGGAGGCAGTGGTCAAGTGGCGCTGGATGGGGTCTGGGGCTCTGGGAGACCTGGGCGGTGTGCGTCTCAGATGGGACAGGCGCGATCGGCCTGTGGAGTATGCTGAGCGGGTCAGTGGGGGCAGGTGATGCCTCTGGTTGTGGTTCATGGGGTCCAGGCTTGAGCCTTGGGCCAAAGAGAATATGAAGATGAGAAGTCCTCTCTGTATGCATTCGTCTCTTTCACCGTTGCCTTGCTCTTGGGCCTGCCTTATTGAGGCTGAATGGCGATATCACCCAGCAGCGACAGGAGGCAGAGGGTCTGAGCCTGGGAGAGGCCAGGAGCCGGTAACCATGGCAACGTGGGCTAGGGCGGGAGAGCCAGAGCTTGGTGGAGGTTGATTGCTTGAGGCTTGCTTCAGTCATTTCATTTGACGTCCCTGGTGGTTCCACTGCGGGAACAGAAACACTCCACCTCCACAGAGGTGTCTGAGCCACTGCATTGTTATCCAAGCGTGTAGGCCCTGGGTTCTTACCTATCTCACTGCAGCCTCTTGGCTGCTCTCGGCCGTGCTGTGGTGGGGCAGTTATCTCACAGCGTTGTGGGGTTTGTGTGTTTTCTGCTTTTAAAAAGCAGGTTGCGGAGCGGGATCCTCTCGGAGGCCCCCAGGTTTAAACCTGTGGTGATTCGAATTCAAGTTTCACCTCATCGTCTTCCTGGTCTTCAAGGGTATATGGGGGATCCAGAAGCGAGGCTGGGACCTCGGGCAGCACATGATCAGGAAGTGCCTCCTGCACAGAGTCCTTGACGGCAGCGTGGACCATTCACATGCTCTTTGGCTCTTTGCACAGAGTTGGATTCTCTCCTGGCCGTGACCAGTATCAGATTCCAAATGGGCTAGAGACAAACAGAAGCGGCTGTGGGTGACTCAGCGTGGGTGTTGTTAAAAGATGCACTAAGAGGCTGGCGCGGTGGCTCAGGCCTGTAATCCCAGCACTTTGGGAGGCTGAGGCAGGTGGATCACGAGGTCAGGAGATCGAGACCATCCTGGCTAACACAGTGAAACCCCGTCTCTACTAAAAATACAAAAAATTAGCCGGCGTGGTGGCGGGCGCCTGTAGTCCCAGCTACTCAGGAGTCTGAGGGAGGAGAATGGCGTGAACCTGGGGGGCGGAGCTTGCAGTGAGCCGAGATTGTGCCACTGCACCCCAGGCTGGGCGACAGAGCGAGACACTGGCTCAGAAAAAAAAAAGATGCACTAAGGCACAGTGCAGCTTTTAAAGGGTTTCCTTGAGCAGCGATTCATGAACCAGGCAGCTCCAAACCAGAAGCACGTTGGGAGCTGCACTGAGGAAACACGAGGGGAAGGATTTTTAGGGCGAACATGGGAGTAAAGCCAGGAAAACACCCAACTGGTTCATGACGCAGTTTCCTCGTTTGTTCTGTCCCTGCTGGAAAGTCCCTAGTTCTAGAGATTGGTTGGCTACTTCTGAATGGTAGAGCTTAAGTTCTATTTTTCTTTACTATAGGCATTTGCCAGAAGTAGCCCAAGATATCCTTTGTTTTCAGATCAAGCAAGGTCAGGATGGCCTCCTTGGCTCAACTGGCTTTGTCTGTTCAAGGATTCTTTAGTCTTGGTCTCCATTTTAATTTACTTTAACACTATATTTTTAGATGTGGAAACAAGGGTTAATTTTTTTTTTTTTTTTTTTTGAGACAGAGTCTCACTCTGTTGCCAGACTGGAGTGCAGTGGCACGATCTCGGCTCACTACAACCTCCGACTCCCTGGTTCAAGTGATTCTCCTGCCTCAGCCTCCTGAGTAGCAGGGATTACAGGCACGTGCCCCATGCCCAGCTAATTTTTGTATTTTTTTTTAATAGAGACAGGGTTTCACCATGTTGTCCAGGAGGGTCTCGATCTCCTGACTTCGTGATCCGCCCGCCTTGGCCTCCCAAAGTGCTGGGATTACAGGCATGAGCCACCGCGCCCAGCCAAGAGTTAATTATTTTTAATTAAGAGAGGTAATAGTGAGTATTTGAGACAATGATTCACCTTCTATTTCTGCTTTGACTGTTTAACAAGAAAGAAAACGTGAAATGCGATCTGGCTTCCTTTGGGAGCGGCACCCACTGTAGCCACTTGCCAAGCTCGAGGGTCTTCCTGGCAGCTGCCCTCCACCCCTGCCCCTGCCGCTCAACAGCCTTGGCCTTGCCCGTCTCTCCCACCCCGGGCTGGGGGCAGGGCGTGGGGGCACCAGCCCTGGCTGTGCTGAGACGGGCCCAAGGCCTCCTGCCTGACCACGGCTCTGCTGCAGCCTTCCCTGTGGACGGTGCCGTCATTGTCAGCGTATGTTGAGCTCTATTTCTGCTCTAGTTTATCTTTCCTTGTTTTCCCTGGTGCTTCCCTCTTTCAGCCTAATAAATGGGCTCTTTGGACTATTGTAGTAGGTGAGTGGGATTCTAGATAATAGACGAACCGTTATTAAAACCTTCCAAACTGATTTTTTTTTTTGTGGCTGCCATTCTAAAACCAAGTAGGAAAACAAGGTCTTAAAGGGCAGTGAATGCTCTTTTGTTTGAAAAGCAAAAGATTTAGGAGCTACTGCCAGAGGTACTAGCCTCTGGCTTTGGAATTTGTGTCCTGGGTCCTGAGAACCTCAGAACACAGGTGAATAGGTGCCTCTTGAGACCCTGGCAGGGGATTTGTTAGCTGGGGAGGCACAGGCCACACCTTCATGTTGCCCAGGTGGTGGCCATCCCCGCCCCGCGCAGGGCTGTTTGTGCTGGGTAATCAACCGCATTGCTTTCGTTTGCTGGCGTGTGAGATCACTGTTGAGACTATAATCGGTCACTTTCTAGACGTTCTTTTGAGGTCAGGATTGCATGAGCTGACATGTGTCTGTGTGACGTTAGGGTTGGCCAACGGTCCAGATGTGCTGGAGACAGACGGCCTCCAGGAAGTGCCTCTCTGCAGCTGCCGGATGGAAACACCGAAGAGCCGAGAGATCACCACTCTGGCCAACAACCAGTGCATGGCTACGGAGAGCGTGGACCATGAAGTAAGCACTTTGTTTTCATTTAAAGCAGCCACGAGGAGCGAGTGAGAAAGCCCAGCCCAGCAGTGGCCCCGACAGCCCCTCGAGTGAGTTGCGCTGCATGACCAGGGAGGGAGCCTGAGTGGATTCTGCGCAAAACCAGTCGAGCAGATCCCAACAGTGAAATCACAGCAGATGATGAAACACAGGTCTAGAGCTTGTTAAAACGGAGGATTGTGTAGACAAATTCTTTGAATGAAAATGGTCTGTTGTATTTCTCTTTTATGATCATGGTTTTGTCAAGGTTTTTCCTACCTTGCTGTAAACAAAGTGAGTAGATTGAGGCAGGATAGTCACACCAAGGTGGGTCCGGAACTGCCCAGAACTGTGGTCCCCTGCAGGGCAGGCCCCGCAAGGGCCAAGCCTCAGCCACCTCCCTCCTTTCACCAGGGACCACAGACTCAGAGGGTTCAGCACGTCCCGTCTCTGCTGCCTCTGGGACAGGAGGGGGGGATCAGGCAGAGCACAGATGGAATTAATGTTTTCTGAGAATTTCTCCAGTTCTTTTTAACAAGATTTCTTTCAGCCCTTAGAGCCTCGTGACCATGGCTGGCCATGGGGAGGGTCCGAGCAGGAGTCTTGTTGGCACCAGGCCAAGAGGCACCACATGCAGTCACACAGCTTGGGTGTCTGGCTGCCCCGGGCTTGCATTTGTTGTGGCGGAAGTCAGCACGTGGCCATTAGTGTCGTCTGCTTCCTGAGGGGTGTGTCAGGCTGTTGCTTCAGTGAGTTTCCTGGTCTTACTGGCCAGCGGATCCATCTTCAACTCGATTACTGAGTCTTAGCTGCACATTGTAGAAATAAGTGAACTATGAACAGGACAACCATTCATGTAGCAATGCTAGGCATTATTCCAAGCCTTTTGCGTAGGGCGCTCCTCCAGGTCTCACGGCAGCCTGTGCAGGGTCGGCCGTCGCCCAGGCGGTACAGGTGAGGCCTGTGAGAGGGGCCAAGTGGCACCTCCAGACTCACCAGCCTGCTGTGAGGAAGGCAGGAATGGGAGCCTCCTTCCAAAGGTCGGGCCCTACCGCTGTGTCGGGGAGCATGGGCAGCACCTGGGAGGAGCGGGCAGAGCCCTGGAACAGGCCAGTCAGTTTTGCCCACGGCCCTCACCCTGGTGCCAGTTGGCGTGGCCGGGGTTTCTGATTCAGCAGGTCCGGCCTGGCTGGGATTTTGCTGTTCTAGAGTGTTTCCCATCTCTCCTGGCGCTTCTGGTCCAGGGACCACACTTTGAGAACCACTGGTTTTCCTCTTCTCCTTCTCCGTAGGTGTTAAACAGGATCCAGTGGAGTCAGGTCCCCGTGTGACATGTGCTTCCCTGTGACTTTACTCTCTGTACCTCCACGTTTCCAGGGCACGTGCCTTTACTCAGACTCCGACACTGGCGTTGCTTTTGTCTCATCCCAGCCTGGCTAGGCGACATCTGCTTCAGCGCCTCTCATCTGCGGCACGTGCCCCGCGGGATCCCCATGTGACGGCTTTTCCCACCTCTGAGTGTTCATGTCCCTCGCTGCATGTTCCACCGCACTCGGCCCCTCCGCAGAGCCCCTCACTTGTTTTAAGAGAACTTTCCATAGTGAAAAGTGAGGGCGCAGTTGCCTTCGGAATCCTCGACTCGTCCTCCTCCATCACCAGCGTTCTCTCCCCACCCTCCTTTCTTGGTTTTGAACTACTTACTGTTTTAAAGCAAACCCCATTTTACTGCTGAATAGCACGGGATGTTTCTATTAAGATCAAAAGGGACCGTTGTCTCACATAACAGCAGCGCTTTTCACGTGTAACAAAAATAACAATTTCCTGTTATTATTTAGTGTCTAGTCCATGGTCAAAGGTCTGTTGAGAAAATGCCTTTTACTTTTTTTTCTCTCTTTCTAACTGGATCCAAACTGGTTCCACTCATTAAATCAATCTGCTGCAGTGTCTCTTAAGTCTTTTGTGTTTCTTTCACCCAGAACATTCTCTCTGTCCTCCACTTCTTCCCACTTGCCACGCTGTTGGCTGAAAGAATCTGGATTCCAGATTCTGGACTTAGCTCATAACTTTCTTGTGTTGTTTAAGTCATTTGCGTTAGTTCCTATAGCCTGAAAGTTAGATTCAAAGACTTGGTTTACATTCAAGTACTTAAGATTTTTATTTTATGATTTAATTCTGGCGAGAATGCTGTGGAGGTTTGTGCGCTGGGAGTGGTGCTGAGAAGGCTCTGGGTTTCTGAGGCGGCCGCCCGTTCGTCCGAAGGCCGTACTGCCCTTGGTGACCACTGCCTGCATCCATTGTTTCATTCAAAGTTTCAAAATGGTGATTTTGCCATTCTGTCATTCCTTCTGCAAGTACAGGCTGGAATTCTTCGGTACAGAAGAACTTCCCCACATCTGCTAGGGCTGTTTCGTACCTCGGAAACAAGCTTCAGCCGGGATTGGCAGAATAAATAGCTACTTGTCTTTGCAGAGTAATGAATGGGTGCTCTAACAGCCTCTAGTGGCATCCAGAGGGCTTGATTTTGCTTCTCTCTGTCCCCTCTCCACCTCCCTTTCTCCCGTAGCATTCTTAAGAACTCATGGTCTTCTCTGTATTCAATGTGCGGTAAGCTTTTTTTGTTTAAAATTAAACACAGATCCTTTGGGCTCTGACTTATTTTTGGATAGAAAACGCAAAATAATAATAAATTAAATTAAACGCAGGTCCCGAAGACCATACGAAACAAACATTGGGCTGAACAACCCACTTCAGCCGAGCTCTGGCCAACACCGCCAAGGTGGAGAAGCAGAGCCTGACCCCGCCCCCCACCGCCCACTCCCCCGCCCCCCGCCTGTCCCCGCAGCCCCATCCGGCAGCCTCTGTCCCGACTCCCACAACGCCCCCTTCCAGGGTCAGCTTCGCCGTTTAGGTTTGTAGCTTCACCTGCGGCACTGCTGCCTGTCTGCCCAATTTCTATATTGTTCTCGGTCCCTTCTTTTTCTTTCAATGTATCTGTTGAACAACCCAGGCTGTTGGAAGCTTCGAGGCTCCCATAATCTGGGTTCTGTGAATCCCGCACTTAGGTGGCAATTCAGCAGGTTCCTCTGTGTTTCTTGCAAAACCTGTCAAGGCCGGGTGCAGTGGCTCATGTCTGTAAAATGGGAGGTCGAGGCAGAAGGATTGCTTGAGCCCAGGAGTTCAAGACCAGCCTGCGCAACATGATGAAACCCCATCTCTTAAAAAAATTAAACAACCTTACAAGTTTGGCCCCTTTGTAGGACTCTTGAGTGTGGGGAGGGTTTAGCCCAAAATGAAGAGCCATGTTGTCTGGCTGTCTCACTTCCTCTGATATTGGCAGCTGCTGATGCTTAACACCTACATTCGTTGTTTATTCGTTGGAGGTTTCAAAATGATGCTGATTTTATCATTTATTATTTATTGTTCACTGGAGTGGTTTTATAGAGAGACATGTCTCAGGCCAGGCACAGTGGCTCATGTCTGTAATCCCAGCACTTGGGGAGGCCGAAGCAGGAAGATCACTTGAGCTCAGGAGTTTGAGACCATCGTGGCCAACATGGGGAAACACCATCTCTACTGAAAATACAAAAAGTAGCCACTTGTGGTGGCGCCAGCCTGTAGTCCCAGCTATTTGGGAGGCTGAGGCAGGAGAATTGCTTGAGCCTGGGAGGCGACAGTTGCAGTGAGCCTCAGTCGTGCTGCTGTTCTTCAGCCTGGGCAACAGAGCGAGACTCTGCCACTAAAACAAAAACAAAAACAAAAAACAGAAACTACCTGTTTTGTTTCAAAGGCTGTGTTGTCTGGTATTGACATAGCTACTCCGCTTTCTTTTGATTAATGTTTGCACAGTACATCATTTTCTACACTTTAACTTTTAGTCTGTCTCTGTCTTTAAATTCAAAGTGGCTTTCTTGTAGACAGCATGTAGCTGGATTTGCTCTTTTAATAAAGAAAAATTTTACTTTATTTTACGAGACAGGTTCTCACTTGGACACCCAGGCTGGAATGCAGTGGCTCTCATTGCAGCCTCCATCTTTGGGGCTCAGGTGATTGTCCCAGCTGAGCCTCCCGAGTGGCTGGGACTACAGGCATGCAACACCACGCCCAGCTAAGTTTCAATATTTTTATTTTGTAGAGATGGTATCTCACTATGTTCCCCAGGCTGGTCTCGAACTTCTGGGCTCAAGCTATCCACCTGCCTTGGCCTCCCACAATGCTGGGATTGTAAGTGTGAGCCACCGTGCCCAGCCTACTTTTATTTATTAGAGACAGTGTCCCACTCTGTTGCCCAGGCTGGTGTGCAGTGGTGCAGTCAGAGCTCAGTGCAGATTCAAACTCCTGCACTCAAGCGATCCTCCTGCCTCAGCCTCTTGAGTAGCTGGGATTGGAGATGCCACCATGCCTGGTGGTTTTGCCCTTTTATCTAGTATAGTCATGTACTGCATAACAGTGTTCAGCCAACGATGAACTGTATCTGTGAAGGTGGTCTGATAAGGTTGTAATACAGGTTGATGGACCGTATCTATGAAGGTGGTCTGATAAGGTTACAATACAGGTTGAGTATCACTTACTCAAAATACTTGGGACCAGAAGTGTTTTGGATTTCATTTTGGATTTTGGACTATTTGCATTATACTTACCAGTTGTGCATCCCAAATTCAAAAATCTGAGAGCAGGGTGAGGTGGCTCACGTCTATAATCCCAGCACTTTGGGAGGCTGAGGTGGGTGGATCGCTTGAGGTCAGGAGTTCAAAACCAGCCTGGCCAACGTGGGGAAATCCCGTCTCTCCCAAAAATACAAAAATTAGCTGGGCGTGGTGGCGGGAGCTTGTAATCCCAGCTACTTGGGAGGCTGTGACAGGAGAATCACTTGAACCCAGGAGGTGGAGATTGCAGTGTGCCAAGATCTCGCTACTGCACTCCATCCTGGGCGACAGAGCAAGACTCCATCTCAAAAAAAAAAAAAAAATTCAAAATGCCTCAATGAACATTTTTGTTGAACGTCATATTGGCCCTCAGAAAATTTTGGATTTTGGAACATTTTGCATTTCAGATTTTTGGATTTGGGATGTTCAACCTGTTTTTTTAGTGCACATTTTTTATGATCAGATATGTTTAGATGTACATATGCTTCCTGTTGTATTACAGCTGCCTACAGCATTCAGTACAGTTGTGTTTGTACAACTTTGTAGCCCAGGAGCAACACTGGGTACCATAACCTGAGTGTGGAGTGGGCGGACACCATTTAGGCTCATGCAAGTACAGCCTGTGATGTTCAGACCAGCAAAATCACCCAGTGACACGACTCCCAGGACACACCATGTTGTTACATGGGACGTGACTGCATCATGGTCCCTTTGTTGAGTTGATATATTTAGATTATCTCCATTTAATATAAGTATTAATATAGCTGGATTGCAGGCTAACATCTTAATAGTTTTTCCACTTATACCATCTGTTGTCCTTTTTTCTTCATTTTCTGTGTGTGTGTTTTTTTTTGTTTTTTTTTTTTTTGAGACAGTTTCGCTCTTGTTGCCCAGGTTGGAGTGCAGTGGTGGGATCTCGGCTCACTGCACTCTCTGCCGCCCAGGTTCAAGCAATTCTCTTGCCTCAGCCTCCCAAGTAGCTGGGATTACAGGTGCCTGCCACCACGCCCGGCTAATTTTTTGTATTTTTAGTAGAGACGGGGTTTCCCTATGTTGGCCAGGCTGGTCTCGAACTCCTGAGCTCAGGTGATCTGTCCGCCTCAGCCTCTCAAACTGCTGAGATTACAGGCGTGAGCTACCACACCCAGCCTTTTCTGCATTCTTTTGAATTTGAATTTTTTATGATTCCAATTTATTTCAATATTGGCTTTATTATTTGCACTTTTTTCTAATGTTTTGAGTGGTTCCCCTGGAGCGTACAATACACGTCTTTAATTTATCACAGTCTGCCTCCAACAGATCATTATACCACATAACATACAGTGTAAGAATCTTAGAATAGTGTGGTCCAATCCTGTCTTGTATCTTGTTTCTGCATTTTAATTTTATATATGCTAAAACTCTACAGTATATCGGCCATTATTTTTGCTTTAAGTATTTTTTTTTAGTTTGATTAAACATAAGAATAGTTTAACCTTCATCTTAAACATATCCAGAGATCTTTATTCCTTTGTATCCAAATTTCTGTCTTTGTGGTATTATTATATTGTATCTAAAGACTCTCCGATAACTTTTTTTTGGTAGCACAAGGCCGCTGATAATGAATTCTCTCAGCTTTTGTTTGTTTGAAAAAGTTCTTTTGTCTTAATTTTTCAAAGATACTTACTTCCAGGGATATAGAATTCTGGGTTGGCAGTTCCCTACCCCCAGCCCTTAAAGAGGTTACTCCAGTGTGGCCTGCATGGTTTCTTTTTTTTTTTTTTTTTTTTTTTTGAGACGAAGTCTTGCTTTGTCGCCCAGGCTGGAGTGCAGTGGCGCAATCTCGGCTCACTGCAAGCTCCGCCTCCCGGGTTCACGCCATTCTCCTGCCTCAGCCTCTCCGAGTAGCTGGGACTACAGGCGCCCGCCACCACGCCCGGCTAATTTTTTTTTGTATTTTTAGTAGAGACGGGGTTTCACCGTGGTCTCGATCTCCTGACCTCGTGATCCGCCCGCCTCGGCCTCCCAAGCCTGCATGGTTTCTAGTGAGACATTGGCTGAACTTCTTGCCTCTGTTCCTTTGCATACTATATGTCATTTTTCTCTGTCTGCCACCAATATTTGCTTTGGTTTTCAGCAGTTTGAAAATGATGTGCCTGAGTGTGGTGGGTTTTATTGTTTGGTTTTGCTTTTTTGGTATTTATTTTGTTTAGGTTTCGCTGAGCTTCTTGGATCTTCGGTTTGATCTCTATTTATGTTTAAGAAATTCTTAGCCAGCTATCACTTTTTTTCTTTCCTTTTCCTTTTTCTTTTTCTTTTTTTGAGATAGGGTCTTACTTTGTCACCCAGGCTGGAGTTCAGTGGCATGAACACGACACAGTGCAGCCTCAACCTCCTGGGCTCAAGCATTCTCCTGCCTCGGCCCCACAAATAGCTGGGACTATACACTCATGCCACCACACCTGGCTAATTTTTGTATTTTTAGTAGAGACAGGGTTTTGTCATCTTGCCCAGGCTGGTGTTGAACTCCTGAGCTCAGGCGATCCGCCCGCCTCGGCCTCCCAAAGTGCTGGGATTACAGGTGTGAGTCACTGTGCCCAGCCCACTTCATTTCTTCAGTATTGTGTTTTTTTCTTTCTTTCTGGGATTCCTTGTACACACGTTAGATTGTTTGACATTGTCCCACAGCTCTTCAATGCCCTCCTCTTTTTTTCTGTTTCATTTTAGTTTTAGATAATTTATATTGGCCTTTAAAATTATTCACCAGTTCTTCCTTGTTGAGTATACTTGTGAGCCAGTCAAAGGCATTCATCTCTGGTACTGTTTGTTTCTAGCGTTTTTGCTGGTCTGTAGTACAACGTTTCAGTCATCTCTGAGTGTGCTTCTGTTGATGTTTCTCTCTCTTGACAGTGGGTTCAGATTTCTGTAGTGCAAGACTTTTCAACCTCAATATTTTTTATGTGTTGGGCCAAGTAATTCTTTGGGGGAAGAAGGGGCTGCCCTGCTCGTTGTTTGGTGCTGAGCAGTATCCCATTGGACACTAGGTAGCTCCCTTAAAGTTGTGACAGCCATAATCTTTCACCTGTGCCTCAGGCCATAGGGTTCGCTTCCTATGGATCCTTCTACAGAAGGATCCATGTAGGCCTCACACCAAGGAGGCTTCTGGTCTCCACCTTCCCAGCCTCCTGTGAGCACCCAGGAGCGAACCAAGGAGAAGAGCGAGCAATGGGACTGGTTCCCTGGGGCTGCAGCTTCCAGGCTGTGTCCTGATGGGAGAGGCACTCATAGCTGCCTGGATTGCCTTTCCTTTCTTGAGTGACTTTGTTTTGTTTTCCTTAGAGCTAATCATTGCCTCCCCATTCATTTTTTTGTTTTCTGTGTACTTGTTATAAACCCATTCCCAAATTGATAGAATTGCACGTTTGTATTCTCAGACACATAAGTTGCTGGATCACGTATCTTCACTTTACTCTTGTCTTGGTGGTGCATAACCTTTAGTTCTTAAGACACGTTGCTCAGAAGATAACTATTTTGAGCGTTTGAATTCTGAAATGTTCTCTCTCATGTCATGGACACTGTGGCCCTCCAGTTCTCCCCTCAGAGCTGCCTCCATCTTCCATGTCTTTTTTTTTTTTTTTTTTTTTTTTTTTTGAGGTGGAGTCTTGCCCTGTCGCCCAGGCTGGAGTGCAGTGGTGTAATCTCTGCTCACTGCAGCCTCCTCCTCCTGGGTTCAAGTAGTTCTTGTGCCTCAGCCTCCCGAGTCGCTGGGATTACAGGCGCTCGCCACCATGCCCGGCTAACTTTCTTGCATTTTAATAGAGACGGAGTTTCCCTATGTTGGCCAGGCTGGTCTCAAACTCCTGACCTCAGGTGATGCTCCCACCTCGGGTTTACAGCCATGAGCCATTGCGCCCTGCTATCTCCCATGTCTTTGGGCATAATTGTGCTAGTGTCTCCCATGAACTCTTCTCTGTCTGCACATCTCTGTGCTCCTTGGAGTCCTGGTCTTGGCTGGTTGGCTTCAGTTTCTTTCGCCTTAGCGCACCACAGGCAAGCACCTTTGCTGGACGACATGGTCTTACCGAGGAGACGGGGGTGCCGAGGTCTTACCAAGAAGACGGGGGTGCCGGGGTCTTACCGAGGAGACGGGGGTGCCGGGGTCTTACCGAGGAGACGGGGGTGCCGGGGTCTTACCGAGGAGGCGGGGGTGCCGGGGTCTTACCGAGGAGGCGGGGGTGCCGGGGCATTTTGGCTGCAGCAGTGCTGTTCCCACCTTTGGACTTTGTCTGTTCATGCTTGCTTGGGCAGCATCGGGCAGAGAGGGTGCCGCTGGGCAGGAAGGGAGGGGCCCCATCGGTAGACCTGAGCTGCAGAACAGCTGGGATGCGTCACAGGGGACCCCAACATGGAGGCTTTTGTATCTCGCCCAGGAGCGGGGCCACAGTGGAGCCCAGATCTGGTTTAAACCAGATCCAAGGAAGAGGAAGGAAGGGAGGGCATTCCCACAGCTGATGAAAGTCCAGCCCAGGACAGCTGCACACCCCGCTGTGTCCTAATAAGCCCACCCTGCAGAGCCTGTGGGCCCCGTAGAGCCTGTGGGCGCTGGGTATTAAATGGCGCTGAGAAAGTGCTACCTGTGTTTGCGTGATAATGGTTCTAAGGTTATATGAAATATGATTTGTTAGCAATGCATATGGAGTTATTTATGGCTAAAATGGCATCATTTTACCCCTAGGTACTTTGTTAAATATTCCAGCACACCTCTCCAAGCACAAAAGATTATAGGGGGTGGCTTGAATGAGAAGGGAAAATACTGGTAATTTTTGAAATCAGGCACGGGCACGTGGGGATACATTTTACTTTTGTCTCTATTTTTGAAAGTTTTCTTAATAGAATATTTAATGAAACAGACACTAAAAAAATAGGAAACCATTTTGTAGCCGTGGGCTTGTGTGGAGAGTGGATAGTGAGCTCTGTGGCCACCTCTGCAGAGGGTGACCCCTCACCTGTGCCAGGTGGGGTGCCTGGCTGCATGGACCTCATCTGAGGCTCCACCTCGCCAGCTCTCTATTTACACCAGCTCAGCCCCTGCCACTGGAGCTGGCCCCAATTCTTTAGCCTTTCCAGGGTTCTGCTGGTGCCGACCCACCTTCAGGCAAGCAGATTTGGGTTATCTCTACTTTGCCAAGTCAGTGCCTATTTCAGCTGCTTTCTGTCCTGAAAGTACAGCCCCTCCCTGTGGTGGGCTCCTTTCTTGTTCTGGTCCCTCCTTCAGGGTCCGGTCAGCAGTCGGTGAATCCGTGCTCTGCTGTGGTGGACCCGGGGCGCCCCTCCCACCCATGGTGACCTCAGTGGGACCACCCCTAATGCATCTGTGTTTTTCCCACCTTGTTAAAGGATTCTTTGTTTTATCTCTTTTTTCCCAACCCTAACTGGATCCCATTGTCATTTATTTGGTACATCCTTCCCAGAACATCTCCTTCCTTACATTCTCCTGCCATTCTACCTGGACCCCCGACCCCGGGGCTCCCTTCTCTGTTTCCTTGTTACACAGCACAGAGCCAGAATCATACAGCGTTATCGCTTTTATGATTATAAAAATAATGCATGCTGATTGTAAAATAATCCAGACACTACATACATGCATGAAGAAGAAAGTAAAATCACTTCTTATTCCAAAACGGAGAGAATCATTCTTAGTATTTTTGTATGTCCTCCCAGACTTCTATGTGTATAACCACATTGAATTTTTGAAAATAACTTGTTTTTCCTTTAATGTAAACATTTTTCAAAGTCAGCAGCTACATGTGCCCTGCAGCCGCTGGTCCTGAACCAGGGAGTCACTGCAGAAGCATTGGGTGGTGGTGTGGAGGCGGCACTTTTTCAGGATGTACGTGCCCTGGTTCTACGCCTTTCAGGTCCTGTTCCGTAGGTATGGGGTGGGGCCCAGACTGTCTTTTAAAAAAATTGCCTGGATGATTCTAACACAGCCTCACTGGAGCATCGGGAAGTCTCTTGCTGGCTTCAGGGTAGATCATTTATGCCACTGGGTGTGCCCTGCAGCCACTCTTCTGCAGGTAGACAGGTTGTTTGTTCCTACTTTTCTGTTATTGCAAAAGCTGGGTCCTTCTAGATACATGTTTGTGCACTTAATTATATCTTCAAGTGGAGTCTTAAAAAAAGAATATGTATTTGTAAGCTTTTTGATTCGTGTCTCCAAGTTGCTTGCCGTGAAGTTTGGACAGAACTCACAGTGATGGTATGTCATCTCTGCAGACCCCACAGACACCAGCTTTGCAGTGTGCCAGACCGAATGGGAAGAATGTGAGAGGCTTTTTATGTTGAATTTGTTTGTGTAATTTCCTTTGGGGGGCATTTGTAGTTCTTCTTTTGTGAATTGCCACTCAATTATTTGCTTATTTTTGGGGGGGGCTGCTTCTTGTTTTCTTATTGGCTATCTGAGAACTTTCCATAGCAAACCAGTAAGGCATTGTCTGGTGTGCTGCAGATCACCTGGCATCCTGGGTGCCCTCAGTGCTTCCATCTCCACAGGCGCCTTCAAGTCCTGGTCCTCTCAGAACCCTCTAGTGACCATGTCCCCCAGTCAGGCCCCAGACTCTGTGTCCTGCTCCTTGCCCTGTGTGCAGGTTCCTCTGGCTGCCCTGGAATCCTTGGGGCTCCCACAGATTCATTGTACCGTTGCCCACTGCTGGCCTGTGATGGCCTGGACTGTCCTGCCAGGTATACATTCATGTTTCCTGTATACCCAGCCCAGAACCCCTCTCACCCCAGAACCTTCCTTGACTTCTGCCAAAGTTGAGCAGCCGGCCCTCTGGTAGGCACATGTGAGTGGATGTGGGCACACCTGGCCCCCTGGATCTGGTGGATGGAGGCACACCTGGCCCACTTGATCTGGTGGGTGTGGTCACGCCTGGCCCCCTGGATCTGGTGGGTGTGGGCACGCCTGGCCCCCTGGATCTGGTGGGTGTGGTCGTGCCTGGCCCCCTGGATCTGGTGGGTGTGGTCGTGCCTGGCCCCCTGGACCTGCTCAGGTGCCACTGTCTCCTGCAGGCTGTGCAGATGATGGGCGTTTCCTTCTCTGGGCTCCCTGTTTGTCCCCGGTGCTGAGGCGAGTAGCAGGTGCTCGTTAAGTGCTCACAAAGCCAAGCTGGCCTTGCAGGGCTCAGCTCAGTCAGCCCACACCTGCTGAGCAGCTCTTGTGTGCCTGCACTGCCCAGTGCCTGGAGGGAGGGAATGCCGGCCTCTCGTGACTCTGACACTGACCACCAGTCTTGTCTGATTGCAGTTGGGCCGGTGCACAAACAGCGTGGTCAAGTATGAGCTGATGCGCCCCTCCAACAAGGCCCCGCTCCTCGTGCTGTGTGAAGACCACCGGGGCCGCATGGTGAAGCACCAGTGCTGTCCTGGCTGTGGCTACTTCTGCACAGCGGTAAGAGCCCAGTCCGGCAGCCTCTGAGTCCTCCGCAGGCTTTACTGTCTGCTTACTGGTGCTGGTTCCTGTCCTGTGTCCACCTGCTGTCGGGTGGTCCAGCAGCTGGCCCAGGTCTGGTGTCTGTCTGGAGGTCTCCAATGTTCACAAGCCCCTTACTACCGCTGTTGAGCCCCAGTGCCTTAGACATCTTCACCCCCAACCCCCATTTCCCTCCTTCCGCCTGGAAGCCACTTTTGGAGATGACTAGGACGGTGTGACCTGGACTTCCAGGCCAGAGGAGGGAAGTGGGGTTGCGGGTGAAGGTGTCTAAGGCACTGGGGCTCGAGAGCAGCGATGAGGGGCTTGTGACGCACTGGAGACTCCAGGTGGAGGCTGTTCTGAGGACGTTCACCCCCCATGATGAGGGTGTACAGAGCACACAGCTCCTGGGAGAGGCGGCACCACCTTGATGTGCCCTGGGCAGTTTCTGCTGGGATCTTGGGTCATCAGTCACTTCAGTGTCAGACATCTGTGCTCAGCCGTGCCCAGGGCCCCCCGAGAATGGGCTGCTTCCCTTTGGAGCTCCCCTGTGTGGGCATCCTTGTGCATGTAGGGTGTGAGTGAGTGTGTGTGCACGCGTGCGCACATCTGTGTGAGCCTCTGCCTGTAAGCGTCTGTCTGTGTGCACCTGTGTGTGTGAGTGTTTGAGTGTGAGCTTCAGGCACCCACAGATGCCCGCTGCCCCTTTATGAACCTGGGCCAAGAGCTTCCACTTTTGGGGGCTTTTCTTTGGACTTCACACCTTGCATGTCCTCCCCATCTTCAAACATCCTTTTTTTGCTTCTGCTACATCTGTTTATCTCTGGCTTTCTGCAAGCAAATGCTGTTCTTATGGCTGTGCGCCTCTCCTCGAGGCTCACCTAGGTCGCCAAACCACATCTGCTGCGCACTGCTGGGCATTGGGGCAGCTCCACCTGCCTGATGCCGTGCCCTGAGGTGCTGTCGTCTGGCCCTGTCCCTATCCGCCCTGCAGAGTAGGGGCCTTCTGGGTCCTTCTTTAGGCCTTCTCTTTGCGGGCAGCCTCAGCTTTCCTGGGCCTGGATGGGTCAGAGGCAGCCAAGTGACCTCTGTCTGGCTTCAGCTTCCTCTCTGTGGGGCGAGAGCACCGTGGGAAGCATTGTTCCTCCTTCTTAATGATGCCTGGGGCCAAGACTGGACCCCACCCCGACCTACGGCTCACTCTGCAGACCGCCCAATGTGGGATGCGGTGCCAGTTTAGTAGTACTTTATTTTTCTAAATATTAACCCCAATTAAAACAAAAATTTTTTTTGTCCTCCCATTTTTAGGGTAATTTTATGGAGTGTCAGCCCGAGAGCAGCATCTCTCACCGTTTCCACAAAGACTGTGCCTCTCGAGTCAATAACGCCAGCTATTGTCCCCACTGTGGGGAGGAGAGCTCCAAGGCCAAAGAGGTGACGATAGCTAAAGCAGACACCACCTCGACCGTGACACCAGTCCCCGGGCAGGAGAAGGGCTCAGCCCTGGAGGGCAGGGCCGACACCACAACGGGCAGGTACCTGGCACAGGCTCTGGCTGGGCTCTCCCGACACCACAACGGGGCAGGTACCTGGCACAGGCTCTGGCTGGGCTCTCCAGTCGTCCATCTGAAAAAGTTTCAGTTGTTAATGTTATTGCCTCCTGCTGTTTTTTCCAGAAGTCTCTGAGCTGAAGCTGATGCTCATGGTGATTTCTGACATTTAAGACTCTGAAATTCATTTATTGCCATTTGTGCATACGTTGCTCTCTTTCAGTTTGGTTATGTAGATCCATTTGCCTGTTTTGAACCGGTTTTCACAGCACCCCCATTGATGTAGCTCTGTGGGGTTTCTGTTGCCGGCATAGTCCCGTCAGTACACAAGCGATAGACGAGTGGTAGCTGCTGCAGTCTGTGACTGAGTTCTGTGGCATTAAGGTTTGAAGGCCTTAGCTGAAGACAAAAAAAGTCTAAAAGAATTAGAAGTATTCATATTAGACAGATACAATTGTCTTCCTGAAAGAGTCCAGTAGAAACAGCTGAAAAACTTTTAGAGCTCAAAAGAGTCAGTAAGAGGATCTGATAAAGAAGAGATAGAAGCCGTTTGCCTTCTTCCTTAGCAGCAGTTCCCTACCTGAGAATAAAATAACGAAAGAGATCCTTTCAAAACTGCAACAAAACTTGTAACTACCCAGCAGAACAAAGAACTTAAATGTGACACTAATATAAAGAAAACGAAAACTTCCTTGAAGATTATTTAAAAGAGACTCAAATTGTGGACACGTTAAGGTGATTCCTTCCTATTAACCTGTAAATTTAATGCACTTTGAATCAAAATTCCAGTGGGATTTCCTTTTGTTGGGGTGGGCAGTGGACTTGATAGATTCCGCTTGAAGCTCATTCATGAGAGTGTATTTGAACTCGCTGCCCAGAAGTCTAGGAAAAGTTGCCCTAGTTTTCTCAGGAAATTTGGTTCTGAATCCTGAACCGGTAAATCCGGGGACTAAGCGGACAATAAGCAAATCCGCAGCTCTCACTTAGAAAACAGTGCACTTGGGCAGTCAGAGTCGGAACAGGCCATGTTTCATGTTTTCATAAACCTTTCCCCGATTTCCTCCCCTCAAGTGCTGCCGGGCCACCACTCTCGGAGGACGACAAGCTGCACGGTACAGCCTCCCACGTACCGGAGGGCTTTGATCCAACGGGACCTGCTGGGCTTGGGAGGCCAACCCCCGGCCTTTCCCAGGGACCAGGGAAGGAAACCTTGGAGAGTGCTCTCATCGCCCTCGACTCGGAGAAGTAAGACCCGACGTGATTTCAGAGATGTCTCAGAGCCTGTTTTAATCTGCACCCCGCGTTTTTCCCCATGGCGTCACTCTAGCACTTTTCAGCTTTTTGATTAATGCTGTTCATTAGAATAATTCGTATATTTTCACACTATTTTGGGAAATTACTGTCCTCTGCATTATATTAAGAGCAACATGTGACACCTTTGAAGTCCTAAGTGAGGAGGTAGGTCTTGGTGAGCTTTGACAAACATTTCCTGGTTGCTGTTGGCCCTGAACTGCCCTTAGGTCATGAGAGCAGACACTGCTTCTGCTGCCTTGACTCCGTTTCCCTCCCAGGCCACACCCCATCTGTGCAATGTGAGGGTTGGGCCAAGGGGCCCTGCAGGCTTTCCCGACAGCTGGCAAAAACCCACCCCTCCCTCCTCGTCCTCCTCTCAGCATTGCCCCACCAGGGAGGCAGACCAGACTGTGGCACTGAGGCTTGCGGTGGCCTCCTCCCTGGATCTCCCCTCTGTCTGCCTCCAGCCTCGCCTCTGAGCCTGTTCTTGAAGCGACGGTACCATCTACCCATGCCCACAGGCCCTGCTCGCTGACCAGACCCCAGACTGTTCCTGACCCCACTCTCTCCCCCATCCCTTGGTGATTGTGTTAGTCTGCTTTTGTGTCAATATAAAGAAATGCCCAGGGCTGGATAATTTATAAAGAAAAGAGGCTTAATTGGCTCACGGTTCTCCAGACTGTACAGGAAGCATGGTGCTGGCATCTGCTCCTTGCGAGGCCTCAGGAAGCTACAGTCATGGTGGAAGGCAAAGCAGGAGCAGTAGCAAGAGACAGAGAAGGGGGAGGCTCCCAGACTCTTAAGCGACCAGATCTTGTGGGAACTGACTGAAACTCATCACCAGGGGGAGGGATGACGCTAAGCCATTCATGAGGGATCTGCCTCCAGGATCCAGTCACCTTCTACCAGGTCTCACCTCCAACACTGGAGGTCACATTTCAACGTGAGTCTTGGGAGGGACACAGGTCCAAACCGTATCAGTTACCAGCTTAGTCATAGAGTTAAGGTTTCAAAGCAAAAGTGCCAGTGTTCCCAGCTCACACCGCGCAAGGCATCTTCTGTAGTGTGAGCTGTGCCCTCACTCATGACCACGCTGTGCGGGCTTATCCTGGCTGGGGCTGGTCCCGGCTGTGCTGAGCGTAGATGAGGTTCCTCTGCATCCTGCGCTGGTTCTGTTGTCGTGCTGTGTAAAAGCCTCACAGTGCGTAGTGTTCTCCTGCAGTGACTGGGAACGCAGTTTCTTGTGCTGCAGTTTTTACCGTGAGGTATCTTAACTGGTGGGTTTGTACTTGAGCTTATGGGGCTGGTGGGCAGACGTCCGCCGGGCCTTCCAGCCTTCTGCTTCACGTGTGGGACGCGGAGCCCCATGCTGACTGTTGTCCTGTGCTTCCCACAGACCCAAGAAGCTTCGCTTCCACCCAAAGCAGCTGTACTTCTCCGCCAGGCAAGGGGAGCTTCAGAAGGTGCTCCTCATGCTGGGTAAGTGCCTGCCTGCGGCCCGGGCACACGCAGCCGGCCCTGTGGCACTGAAAGAAGCTGAGAGCAGTTGTTACCCCTTCCTCAGAAGGCTGGTCTCGTTTTGGTTTTCTGTTTTTGTATCTCTGAGTTCTCTGATGAGTGAGAATAGGTTGCCCACTGGTGTTGAGGCTTTTTATGGTGTTCATATCCAGTTACGCAGGATATTAGAACTATTCTCTACGAAGTTCTAATTTTAAAAAAGGAATTAGATATGCGGTTATTAAATCAAGCAGAAATAGAGATTAAGGAAAAGCAAAACTAGTGAGTTGGGGCCCTGAGATGTGATGACGGCAGCCGATGTCTCACCTGTGCTGATCGAAGCAGCTGTGGTGTGGACAAAGTAGGCTTCAGCTATAGGTATTTTATAGCAGGCAAACCGATTGCATTAGATTTCTAATACCCAAAAGCATACTTGTTAGAGAGCCTTCCCCGTGATAATTTGGTCTCTGAGCTCATAGCTCTAGGCTTGATTTCTGTGACGTTCATCGTCTCTGGGTTGAAAAGGATGATTAAGTAGCCCTTTACTGGACAGTACATCAAGTAAAAAGAAGTGAAACCATTTGCTGTTAAAAAAAAGGTTTATTTATGTTGACCAGCAGTTTTAATCATTTTTGTCATAGACTTCACGTGACACTAAGGTCACCTCACTGCTCTGTTGCTCACCATCCCCTCAGACCTCCTGGGAATTGACCGACGCTCAGGCCTCTGTCCCCGGCCTTGCTTGCTCCCCTAGGGTGCGTCTGCCCTGGTCAGCCGCCTCACAGGGCCTGGGGCGGCCATGGCCAGGACACACGGAAACACAGAAGGAACCTCAGAGTTAGAGCAGGGCGGTAAAGGGAAGAGCGTGCCTTGCCGAGTTAGTTCAATTCTGCAGGAGACTAGCACACTCAAGTCTCAAGTCCAGAGGATGGTGCTGTGGGTGGGTTCCGGCGTGGCTCGAGGTGGCTGTTTGTGTGGAAGATGGTCATTTGTGAGTGCTTGCCAGCCATCGTGATAGTCCTGAGCTGGAGTCTGTGGCTACATCTGAAATCATTAATAAAACTGTGTTTGTTCACAGTGGACGGAATTGACCCCAACTTCAAAATGGAGCACCAGAATAAGCGCTCTCCACTGCACGCCGCGGCGGAGGCTGGACACGTGGACATCTGCCACATGCTGGTTCAGGTTCGGTGGCACGGCGCCCTCCTGGGGCTCTTCACCTGCTCTCTTTTATTTTTATCAAAGTAAAATAATACCACGTTCATGGTTCTTCCAGTGTAAGAGTTCCATAGTGCTGTGAAGCAGACACAGAATCAGCTTTTCCGCCCCCGAGTCCCGCAGGTGGATCAGTGCTTCCCGCTTTTCTTCCGGCATTTACCACTGCCTTTGAGAAGACCATGCCGCCATTTGGCTGTTTCTTGATTTGCTTTCTTTGGTTTTGGTTTTGGTTCTTCACACTCATGACTTCCCCCTGCGGGAGCCAAGCACTTGCAGAGGCACGGACGCCCCTTCCCCAGCCCCATTGACTGGCTCCCATTTTGTTTAGATCAGATGGTGTGAGCATTTTCAAGCCGAACCACGTCGTCTGCAGGGTATGTTATGTCTGTCGCTAATCACTGGCTTGTGTTTCTGTTGGTTGAGGTGACTCTGCTTCCTGCTAATTTATTCTGAACCATCCGAACACTGCCCGCTGTCTCTGGGTTCAGACACGCGACGCTGTTTGTCCCCGTGACGTCCCTTCCCTGATCCTGGTGTTGGATCCCCTGTTTCTCAAATGCCAGGTTTGAGTCTGATGCGGTCTGACTTCTGATCCTTTGTGTGTGACCTATTATTTCTGGAGACTTTAGGAACTTTCCTTGAACCCCGCTGGTCTGAAGTCGCGCCTCATTGTAACGTGGGTCCTTTTAGATCCACCGGGGCATCTGGTGCAGGTGCTGTGCCCTTTCAGTGCCGAAATCCACACCTGTCAGTTCTAGGAGGGTTTCCTGTGTGACTTCTGTGCCCAGGTCCTCTACCTGTCTCAGCTCTGTCCTGGGACTCTCGTAACTCTGGTGTGGAACCTTCCGGACCAATTTCCTGCCGTGGTCTGTTTCTTGTCTTTTGGTTCTGCCTTCCAGGCAGCATTCTCACCTTCAGCTTCCAGACCCTGGGGGATTTTTAACATGTGTGGTCACATTTTCAAATCCCAGTGCTTCCTTTTTGCTCTTGGATAGTTCCTCTTTCAGTAGCCTCTTGTTCGTCCCTTATTTCTCTGATGATGTTATGGTTATTTTCAAGTTTTATGCTGCTCTGTTTTAGTTTTTCTTATCTAAAGGTTTTCTTCAAATGCCCAGTGATTCTTGTTTGTATTTAAAGTAAACTACTAAAAAGCCGGTGGTAGCTCTTGCTTGCCGGGGGCTTGTCAGCTGCAGGGTGATCTGCAGGCCTGGCTGTTTTGTTGGGGCCCCCAGGCCCCACTGTCTGGGAAGGACCTGTGCTCTCGGACTGCACCTGTCTCTGCCTTTCTTAGGGCCAAGAAGGAGAGAGCGACGGGGCGCACCGTCTGCTGTGCTCACTGCTGTCCAGCTGCCTCAGTCTGTCCCCCGTTTCCGGAGTCATAACTGATGGTGTTTTGTTACTATTTGCCTGGAATGATTTTTCACTTCTTTTATTCTGACCTTTTCCCTCATTTTTGGATATATGTATTTTAAACATAGAGCTTGATTTTTATAAATTTAGTCTAACAATCTTGGTATTTTAATAGGAACTTTTAGTCCTTTATTTATACCTAATGTCTTATATTGTAGTTTTAATTTCTAGCTGTCTTAGTCCATTTTCTCTTGCTGTAAGAGAATACTTGAGACCGGGTCATTTATAAAGCAAAGAAATTTATTTCTCACAGTTCTGCAGGCTGGGAAGCCCAAGGTCGAGGGGCTGCCTCTGCTGACTTATGGTGAGGACCTCATGCTGTGCCCGAACACAGCCAGGAACCGCACCAAGAGGGACACGCTCCAGCACAGCCTTGCTGTGGACCAGGCTGCCCACACGGGAGCAGTTCCATTCCTGGGTGCTGACTCTGCCTTTCAGAAAGGCGTGGCTCCATCTTCGCAGCCTCGTCACCTCTTAAAGGCCCAGCCTCAAAACCTTATTGGGGCCCCCAGCCCCAGTAAATAAATTGCATTCAGACCATAGTGCCAGCCTTTTGAAGCCAACGCTTTTTTGGTCATTCTTGCCGTCTTTTGAATTGATTTTTATTTTGATTTTGCCATTTCTCTTCTCTCTGTTACAAACTTTCCACTTCTTGCCCCAGTGGTTCCTCTCAGTCTCACATGCAGACTTGACTTACGAAGGTCAAGACTGAATGAGATGATGATGGGGGAGCCAAGCCCTGGCAGGGGGTGAGGGAAGGAGCAGCTGAGTGAACTGGGGTCCAGTAAGCCAGGGGTTTGTGGGGGCTCCTGGAGGCTGAGAGGAAAGTGTGTCATGAGAAGCGCTGAGCCAAGGTAGGCACTGGGGGCCAGCTCCATGCAGGAGGAGCCGCGGAGGCCACTGGGTATGTCAGGGAGAAGCAGAAAAGGATTCGGAGACAGTGGGGTGGCCTCAAGACGAGTCATGTGGGCTGTGGTTCGTGGTGAGTCCATGAGGGAAGTGGCTTGACTTGGTGGGAACAGGCTTGTGGGAGGGGGTGAGGTCAGGGGCAGCCGGGGGTCAGGGAGTGGGGGGTGGTCGTCCAGACACAGGCAGAGCTGGAGCGAGGGGTGGGCTGTTCAGGGCCGGAGTGATGCCAGGACATTCATAGGTGGGGCTCTGAGGAAGAGGAAGAGAGCGTGGTCTGGAAGAGGCAGGAGCTGGTGTTGTGGGGCTCGAGAGCAGATGCCGGTGGAGGTCCAGGCATTGGGCTGGGAGGCCCTCTTCTCTCCTGGGAGGCCTAGTGAAGGGTGTGGCGTGATTCTGTTCTGTTGCGGATGGACCTGGATGGGGACGAGTGTGCAGAGCCACGTGGGGGAACGGACCAGACAGGAACAAGGGCTGTATGAGTGCTGCCCCGATGGCCCCAGGAGCTGGGTGAGGCCATGAATGTGGATGTGTGAGCCCGTGAGGGTGGGGTGTGCTGAGCCTGTGAGGGTGGGGTGTGTGAGCCCATGAGGGTGGGGTGTGTGAGCCCGTGAGGGTGGGGTGTGTGAGCCCGTGAGGGTGGGGTGTGTGAGCCCGTGAGGGTGGGGTGTGTGAGCCTGTGAGGGTGGGGTGTGTGAGCCCGTGAGGGTGGGGTGTGTGAGCCCGTGAGGGTGGGGTGTGTGAGCCCGTGAGGGTGGGGTGTGTGAGCCCATTCTCCATGCCCACTGCTGTCTGTGGAGGCTTCTTGAAGACATTCCTCCTGTGCCTGGAATTCCAGGTTGCTGGTGGTTTTCCTCAGGTCATGTAAGGAATGATGTCACTGTCTTCCGACTTCCATTCTTCCTTTTGAGAAGTTACCTTCCACTCCTTTGAAAGACACTGTGTTCTCTTTGGCTTTCTTTTTCTTTTTTTTTTTTGAGTCGGAGTCTCACTGTCGCCCAGGCTGGAGTGCAGTGGCGCAATCTCGGCTCACTGCAAGCTCCGCCTCCCGGGTTCACGCCATTCTCCTGCCTCAGCCTCTCCGAGTAGCTGGGACTACAGGCGCCTGCCACCACGCCCGGCTAATTTTTTTGTATTTTTAGTAGAGACGGGGTTTCACCGTGGTCTCGATCTCCTGACCTCGTGATCCGCCCACCTCGGCCTCCCAAAGTGCTGGGATTACAAGCGTGAGCCACCGCGCCCGGCCTGGCTTTCTTTTTTAAACATTAAAATTAAAAAAAAAAAAAACAAAAAACATATGGTTGCATCATGCACACAGAAAAGTCCTTTAAATTTCAACATCTGGTTAACAAATCATTCTACTCTGGCCCTGACATTCCCACCCCCGTGAGACACAGCGTCGCTGGCTCCCTGGACACCTGGTAGACCCCTGGGTGCCCTCCCTGGGAACAGCAGCCGTTTTGGTCTCACCGTCCTGCAAGTGCCTCGCGTAGCAGGGTTCCATGTGTTTGCTTTTAACCTTTATGCTAACTGAGTTGTCCAGCGTAAGTTCCTTTGTGTCTGCTTCTGTCAGTCAGGAAAACAAGGGAGTGTAGAAATGGGACATGGCCGTGGGGCTGAGTGGCCCAGCCCTGCCAGGGCTCCCTCCTGACTGCCCGTGCTCTGTGCTTGCCTGAAACGTCGTCGTTGAGGAGGCTGAGTGAGGGGAGTACAGAGCTCTTCGTTCTGTTTTACAGCCTCTTGTGAGTTCAGTGCCGTGAAATAACACGATGTATGGGGAGGAAATCGTTGTGTCCCTTGGTGCTGCTGTCCGTGCAGTGCGCGGGGTCTGACCAGCCTGGAACTTCAGGTTGAACCCCTAGCCTGGTGTTTAGTTTGGTGACCTGCCCTGCAGAACTTACTGTTGCTGGTCGTAGAGGGATTTCTATTTTTTTTCTTCCCCTTAGAATCTAAGCGGTTTTCCTGAGATTCTCCAGGAAGAGAGAGAGATTGCCTTTGTCTCTAGTTTGCCCTGAATCCAGGGGTGCTGTTTCTCAGGGTTTCAGCATCTGCAGGGGTGTCTCACATCTCACACACACTCTTTGGGCAGGCTCTGGCCACGCCAGGGAGGGCCTGTGGTGTCATCTCCCCCGGGCTCCCGTCTTGGTCTCATGTGGAGTCATCTCCCCTGTGCACAGACAGAGAAATCCATCGTGCAAAAAGCGCTTCCCTGGCAGCCGACCTGGGGTCCACCCCAGCCTTTTGCCAGTGCTGGGGACATCAGTGTTCTGGCTCCCAGGCTGGGGAGGGGCTCTGAGGGTCGGTCACGGAGCCTCCCGGGTGTCCGAGCTGCCTCAAGCACCCCGAGGTCTTTTCTGACTTGATCTGTGTTTTCATACCTGTGGAGTCGGGAGCTGTGCCTCCATCTGCTGCAGCTCTAGGGTGCTGCTGTCCTCTCTCACCTGCTGCCCTTCGGTGTCCAGGTCCCTCGTGTTGCAAGATTTCATGCCATGTCTGCAGTTTCTAGAGAGCACCGAGCGAGGTGCCACACGCTCCCATCCGAACTCACCACAGACACTCATGTTTTCATCGATCTGCTCTTCTGTCATCTCTCATTAAAAAAAATGTTGTAAACTCCTTTACTGTTGTCTCCCCCACGCCCCTACCAAGACCATGTAGGGTCCAGTCTCGATTCTCTAACCCCTTTTCCTGAAAAGGTGCTACCTCCTTCCCAGGCTGCATCTGCCATTCGGTGACGGCTGGTGACGGATGGATGGGTGGTGGGCTGAGAAGAGGGGACTAGGAAGGGCTATTCCAGGCTCAGCCCTGCCTCCCACAGCCTTGCCTCTGGGTGTAGGGGAAACAGAGGCATGACTGACCAGGGCCAGGATGGTGCCAGCTGGGCCACGGCCACACGTGGGGTAGTCAGCAAACACCGTGGACTCCCAGCAAGGCTGCTGCCTGGTGTTTGGAGGCTGCTGTGGTCGCAGACAACCGCCTCACCTCGGCTCCCTGGCAACAAGCTGGGGGTGGGAGCGGGAGGGAGGAGGGGCCCCTGTCTTAGGAGCCTCACAGGCTGCACCGGGAGAGCAGCCAGCCTGGGCCAGGGGCCGCCAGGTCCCGAGGGTGCCACCCAAACGTCGTGGATGCTTTTGTTGGGTGGCACACCCTGGAAGAGGGCATCTGGATCCCAGCCCTGGGGGCCCTCAGGTTTCAGGGGCCACCCCCCAGTAGGCAGAGCTGGTTGACGGTGGACACTGGGGATAGGAGGTGGGTGGGGTGCCAAGGGCATTACCACTTTGGGAGTGTAGATAGGCAAGTAGGAGGTGGGCAGCTGCCCCCAGAGGGAGGCCCTGTGTCCCCCACTGGACAGCCCCCCAGGAACTGAGGTGCCCTGCAGTTAAGTGGAGAGGCCAGGCCCTAGGCTCTGGGAAGAGGGTTGAGGGCCTGATGGCTCCCGCCGGCAAAGTCTCCCCCTCCACTCGTGGGGCCAGGAAGGGGGCAGAGGGGCCACAGAGGCCTCTCAGAGGAGGGCAGGGGTGGGGTGGTCACTGCCTTCTCCCCACTGCACCCCGTACCTGCCTGCAGAAGCTGGGCTGCTCTGTGGCACCAGCCCTGGCCAGGATGCTCCTCCCTGGAGTCCCCTAGCAGGGACTGCATGCTGAAGCCATTGCTGGGCGGTGGCAGATGACTGAGCGGCTGGTAGGACCGGCCATGCAGCACTCAGGGGGCCCAGGACGTTGGCGAAGGCTCCACCCGCACCCCCTTCTGCCAGCGCCTCAACCAGGGTGAGGCCCACGCAGGTGTAGGGAGGTTGCAGGTTTAGGGATCTTGTAGATGAAAGGTGGCAGGTGTAGGGAGATTGCAGGTGTAGGAAGATTGCAGGTGTAGGGGGTCTTGCAGGCTTAGGGGGCCTTGCAGGTGCAGGGAGCCTTGCAGGTGTAGGGGATTGCCGCGCTGCAGGTGTGTCTTGTCCCCTCGGGGACTGGGGACTGGGAGAGCGACTGTGCCGCCGGGGCTGCAGGCGGGAGTCGCTGTGGGCCCAATGCCTGGGAGGCGGACCGCGATGGGTAGCCGTTGGCGGGGAGTGCGCGCGAGCCTGGGAAGGGCGCCCTCAGTCAGAGCCTCGCGGAGGGTGAGCGGCCAGCGGCTTCGGCCTTGGAGTCCCAGGCGGTGTGGGACTTGGTCACTGCCAGCCGCTCCGCTTGCGGTGAGGATTTGGGGAGCGCGTGGGAGGCGGGTCCTGCTCCACGCCTGCGTGGGGTCCAGGATGGAGCTGGATCGGGGGCGGGACCTGTTTCTTGGCGCTGGCAGGTCTGTTTGGAAATGCAGTTGGCCGCCGCGCGGGTCTCGCTTTGACTCTTCCTTTGGCTCCGCTGCTTCCCTCCACTCTTAGAGCTTTCTTGGACTTTGTCTCAGTGCCCTGTGTTTTCATGGGCGGGGTCATTTCCTTCTGCTTACCCGGGTCCTGGGTGCGGTGTGGGTCTGTGAGGGCTCTGCGCTGGGGAGCTGGCGGGCTCCCGTTTCCTATGGGCCGCCGAGAGCTGCCCAAGCCCTCCTTCCTGGGGAAGGACCCCCATCCTCCCCTGTGCTCCGCCCGAAGCCATCAGCTCCTCCTGCCCTTGCAGACTCGGGTCTGTCTGCACTTCCGCCCGCGCTGCCGGCCTGGTGCTGGCGCAGGGGCTTTCGGTGCCAGCCTCTCCATTGTGGGCGCACCCTCTCTCCTTTCACCAGGATTTGTGGGGTCTGGGGGAGCAGCCTCTGTGTGCTGAGGGTGCAGGCAGAACCACAGCTCCTCTGCACAGCACGGGCCTCGCTCTTTACCTTGTTTTGTGTTTTTTAAGCTTACTATTTGTTAAAAATTAGCTGTTGTAGACTTCCGACGCTACTTTACCTTCAGGTTTGGCAGCCGGACCTTGGCTTTGAGCTTTGGTGTTTGAGGTCAGCCTTGGGTCACTGCCCCCGCTGTGCGCCTCCAGGCCTCAGCCTTTTGACCTCTGACCCTTGCTCTGTGGACCCTGCGTTCTCTTTGGGGAAGCCCAGCTCCTTCTGGTCAAAGTCCCCTGAGCCTCTCACTGCCCCTCTGTTTTGTGGTACTTTTTTTTTTTTTTTTTTTTGAAACAGAGTTCACTCGTGTTGCCCAGGCTGGAGTGCAGTGGTGCAATCTGGGCTCACTGCAACCGCTGCCTCCCAGGTTCAAGCAACTCTCCTGCCTCAGCCTCCTGCGTAGCTGGGATTACAGGCGCCTGCCACCACGCCCGGCTAATTTTTGTATTTTTAGTAGAGATGGGGTTTCACCATGTTGGCCAGGCTGGTCTCGAACGCCTGACCTCAGGTGATCCACCTGCCTTGGCCTCCCAAAGTGCTGGATGAGAGGCGTGAGCCGCCACGCCTGGCCTCTCCACCTGCCTTGACCTCCCAAAGTGCTCGGATGACAGGCTGAGCCGCCGCACCCGGCCTCTCCACCCCTCTTAGCCATTATGAGCTAGCCTCATTTTCCATATAGACCATTCTAGGGCTGTTTAAACATTCCTTATTTAATTGTGTTACTTTTGGTTTTTAATTACTAATAGTAAAAACAATACTATTTTCAACGTTTTTTCATAATGTTTATTTTATAAATGAAATACTAGGTCTTTGTCATCTAAGAAGTTTTTCCTCATGGAGAAAAGGTTTCAACAGCCAAACAGCTGATTTGCTTTTAGCACACAACCAATTTTAAAGTTGAGGGCTTCTTAAGTTTCAGACCAAGAAAAATTTACCTGCCAGTTAATTGGTCTTTCAAGTTTCTCCGTTTATTCGGAAAAATGGAAACTGTTCTGGAATGCATGCTACTGGAAATCAGGATTTTCCATTTATTTTGGCGAGTACTAAATCAGCGAGAGGATGCTGTGTGGCCTGGCTGGGTGAACCGGCACCTCCCTCCTGCCTCCTCTCTGCTGAGGGGCCCTTCCCTCCCCTTCTTTGTCTGCTTTAGAAGGTTGTCACCGTCCTCCTCATTTCTAAAGGTGTTGTCACACTCCTGAGCTATAAACATTTTCTATCAAATTACCTTAGAAGTGGAATGAAATCTAGCAGAAATATTCTGCTTAGCCTAAAGGTTTGATAGTAATAGAATAATTATGTCTTTGAATACATGTTTAGAAAACTCAGACGTTGTTGGTCACTGAAACAATGCAGCTCTGTTTTTTTTGAGTGTGGAAGCTTGTAAGTCACTTCTCCCCAGGCGATGGCTACCGTCACAGCCCTCCCATACACCTGAACTGTTGTTTCACTAGGCGGGCGCTAATATTGACACCTGCTCAGAAGACCAGAGGACCCCGTTGATGGAAGCAGCCGAAAACAACCATCTGGAAGCAGTGAAGTACCTCATCAAGGCCGGGGCCCTGGTGGATCCCAAGGTATGTTCCCCTGTCAGAATCACCATCCTAGTGTGTGTGTAGACGTTTCTCAGAAAGCTGAGCAAGGGACATCCTTACTGACATCTCCAGGACTTGGGGCCTTCACACACTGACCCAGTTGTCCAGAAATAGTTCCTTCATCTCACTTTGGTTACCTGGTTTATTATTAAAAACCACGAGTGAGTGCTCACTCTCTACAGAGCCTCACAACAGACAGGTGAGCTAATGACGGGTTTGCCGTGCAGAAGGTGTTTGCCTTACAGTACATCGTCTCACTCTGTCTTCAGTCCAGAGCAATTGGGCAAGAAAAAGAAATCAAAGGCATTCACATTGGAAAGGAAGAAGTAAAATTGCCTCTGTTCACAGATGACATGTTTTTATATGTAGAAAACCCTAAAGAATATACAAAAATATTGTTAGCTAACAAAACCAATTCAGCAAAACAGGATAAAAAATTAACACAGAAAAATCAGTTGCATTTCTATATACTTCGAATGAAGTATTCAAAAAAGAAATTAAGAAAACAATTTCATTTACAGTAGCATCAAAAAGAATAAAATACTTAGGAGTAAGTTTAACCAAGAAGACAAAAGACTTGTATTTGTTAGTTGAAAACTAACAAGCATTGCTGAAACAAATTAAAGAAGACCTGAATAAATAGAGACATCCCATGTTCACAGATGAGAAGACTGAATGTGGTTAAAATGGCAGGTGCCACCCAACAGCCTATAGAGTCCATGGAGTCCTTACTAAAATCCTAACAGCTTTTTTGTTTTTTTTGAGACAGTCTTGCTCTGTCACCCAGGTTGGAGTGCAGTGGCACAATCTCGGCTCACTGCAACCTCCAACTCCCAGGTTCAAGCAATTCTCCTGCCTCAGCCTCCCTAGTAGCTGAGATTACAGGCATGCACCACCATGCCTGGCTAATTTTTGGTATTTTTAGTAGAGATGGGGTTTCACCATGTTGGCCAGGCTGGTCTCAAACTCCTGACCTCAGGTGATCCACCCACCTCAGCCTCCCATGGTGCTGGGATTATGAGCATGAGCCACCACGCCCGGTGCTAACAGCTTTTTTTTTTACAGATACAGAAAACCTCTAAAGTTTATACGGAGTCTCAAGAGACCCAGAGAAGCCAAACAATTTTGTAAAAGAACAGAGTTGGAGAACTCACACTTGCTGATTTCAAAACTTACTGTATACGGCCACAGTAGTGAAAACAGTGTGGGACTGGCATAAAGACAGAAATAGAGACCAATGGAATAAAATAAAAAGCCCAGAAATAAACGATTGCATATATGGTCACTGATTTTTGGCAAAGGTTACAAAGACCATTCAATGGGGAAAAGACTGTCTTTTCAACAGATGGTTCTGAGACAGCTGGATGTCCACATCCAGAAGCGTGAGGTTGGATCCTCACCTAACACTGTATTCAAAAATTAATGGAAAATGCAGCTGGGCGTGGTGGCAAATGCCTGTAATCCCAGCACGTTGGGAGGCCGAGGCAGGTGGATCACCTGAGGTCAGGAATTCAAGACCAGTCTGTCCAACATGGTGAAACCCAGTCTCTACTAAAAATATAAAAATTAGCTGGGCGTGGTGATGGGTGCCTGTAATCCCAGCTACCTGGGAGGCTGAGGCAGGAGAATCGATTGAACCCGGGAGGCGGAAGTTGCAGTGAGCTGAGATCACGCCACTGCACTCCAGCCTGGGTGACAAGAGCAAAACTCTGTTTCAAAAAAAAAAGAAAAACGGAAAATGTATGTGGATGAAAGGCCCATACTTAAGAGCTAAAACCAGAACACTCTTTGAAGAAGACATGGGGGGAAACCTTTATGACACTGGATTTGACAACGATTTCTTGGATATAATACAAAAGCATAATCAAAGAAATAGACAAACTTGATTAAAACTAAAAACGTTTGGCCCTGGGAAATGATGTGCAGCTGGAAAGACAGCCACCCCCTTGCCTGTCACGCAATGCACGTTTGTAGGGAACCTGGCACTAAACCATCTGTAGATGACCTGCTTCTGGGTTGGGGTTTCATGCATGGCAGAGCAGCTCCCTCACTATGATCTGTTGAAAGTCAGCCCCCAACCCAAGGGTTTGTAAAGATAATAAAAGGTTTTAAAATGGGGAAAAATAAATAAACTTTTGTACATCAAAGATTACGACCAACAGCATGAAAAGACCACCTACAGAATGAGGAAGTGTATCTGCAAATTCTCCGATAAGAGGTTTTTATGCAGAATATATAAAGAGGTTGTATCTTTCAACAGCAACAGAAAATTAAACAACCCAATTCAGAAATGGGCAAAGAAAGGGCTTGAATAGCCATCTGTCTAAGGAAGGCCCACAAGGGCCAATTCCCACATGAAAAGGTGTCCAGCATCACCAGCCACCAGGAAAGCCAAATCAGAGCCACGGTGAGACGCGCCTCAGAGGATGTGGCAATATCGGAACTCTCACGCATTGCTAGTGGGGATGTAAACACTGCAGCCACTGTGGAAACCAGTCTGGTGTTTCCTCAGATCGCTAAGCATAGGATTACCCTGTGATCTCTAGCAACTCCACTCCTAAGTGTATGCCACAGGCATGCAAACCAGAAACAAACAGATCTTCATACAACAGTGTTTGCTGCAGCATTGTTCACAGTAGCTGAAGGACAGAAACAACCCAGGTGTCTCAGCAGATGCCTGCGTCAGCACATTCAGTCCATCCATACGATGGGATGTTACTCAGCCATAAAAAGTAATGAAATTCTGACCTATGAACAGCATGGATGGACCTTGAGGACATTCTGCTGAGGGAAAGAAGCCAGACACAAGGACAAATCCTGCACGATGTGACCGATAGAAGCCATCGAGAGTAGTGAGATTCATGGAGACAGAAAGTAGACTGGAGATTCCCTGGGGCCGGGGGATGGTATTTTGCCTCATGATTGTAGAGCTTTGTTTCGGGGTAATGAGAAAGTTTTGGAAATAGTGGTGATTGTGAATGTGTGTAATGCCACAAAACTGTACAAAATGTTTTAAATGGCAGGTTTTGTTATATATTACCATAACAGCATTTAAATTCTTAGTCTTTCCTATTAATACACATTTTTCCAACAACAAAGTGATCACACTCCTCATAGTAATTCAACTCCTGCCTCATGTCACATTAAACTTTCACTATTTTCTCATTAAGTATTATTCTGTGAAACACCTAAATGGCTGTATCAATTTATGACATAATTTTATCATTTTTAGTCAAATTTGAATATTTAATATTTATCTTAATTTTTATTATAAACAGTGCTTCAGTAAATATTTTTATAGTTAAATATTTGCACATTAGGCTACTTTAGGACAGATTTCTGGCTGTAGAATTGCTAGATCAAAATAGGCAAACAGTTGGCCAGGTTCAGTGGCTTGCTTCTGTAATGCTAGTGCTTTGAGAGGCTGAGGCAGAAGGATGGCTTGAGGTGAGGAGTTTGAGATCAGCCTGGACAACATAGTGAGACCCCATCTCTGTAAGAAATGAAAAATTAGCTGGGCGTGGTGGCACGTGCCTGTAGTCATAGCCCCTTCGAGGCTGAGGCAGGAGCATTGCTTGAGCACAGGAGTTTGAGGCTACAGTGAGCTGGATTAGCACCACTGCACTTTAGCCCAGGCGACAGAGTGAGACCCCATCTCTAAGAAAAAAAAAGAAAAAAAGCTAGAGAAAAACAGCACATTACATCTAGACAGACAACGTTATGAAATATTACTGGCTTCTCATCTGAAACCATGGAGGCAGTTTTTATTGTGCTGAAAGAAGCAAAGCCAAAAAAATGTGAACCCAGAATCCTACATCCAGTAAAAGTATCCTTCAGCGAATGATGGTGAAATCAAACATGTTTGGGTAAAAAAACAAAGGGCAGATAAGCTTGCCTGGAATCCTGAAGCTTCCAGGAGGAAAACTTAGTGCTTTGGGAACGAATGAGGAGCATCAGATGGTGGATATGAAGACATTTTTCTATTTAAATTTCCTAAAATGTGAGAGGTCATTTAAACTCAAATAATGTCATAAGGTGGAGTTTAGACACGTTTGGAAGCACAGTAAGTCTTCACTTAACCCTGCTGACAGGTCCTTAGAGCATGCGACTTCTTCAAGCGTTGAAGCCAGTTTACCACAGACTGATTGACCTAAACAAGAGTGAAGTTCTTTTGCCATATTCCTGGTCACAAAAACATCGGCAAGCTTCCAAATCAAGACCAAAGTATTTTTAATATTAAACACTGAAATACATGTGAGCTGTACAGACATTTAAGAAAGATTAATACAAACGATAAATATTTACCCAGTTATTCCAGGTCAGGGTTGCGAGTGAACAGAGCCTATCCTGGCACCTCAGGTCACCTGGCGGGAAGCAGTCTGGGCCAGGACACCGTCCTATCGCAGGGTGCACACACACACACACACACACACACACTCACATACAGACACATACATACACACACAACAGACACACCCACACACAGACACACTCACATACACACACACACACACACATACATTCACTCAGACCAGGACAGCGTAGACATGCCAGTTCATCTAACACGCGAGTCTTTGGGGTATGAGTGAAATTGAGGTACCCGGAGAAAACCCACACAGACACGGGAGGACCTGCAGACTCCACAGACAGTGGCCCCGGCTGGGAGTGGTTTTTGTTTGTTTTTAACCTCATCAATGTTATAACAAAACAACACTGAATGAAACGATACTATTGAAGACCTGCTGTGAAATATAGGATAATAACTACCCAAAGGAGGGCAGTGTGAGAGTGGAATCACACTGTGGTAAAGGTATTTTATTGTGGGAGGTGGTACAACATTAATCTGAGAAGACCAATAAAGACAAATATTGTAATCCCTGGAGAAAGCACCAAGAAAATAAAACAAAGACAGCTTTTCTGGAAAAAAAAAAAAAACTAGTAGAGGAAATAAAATGTAATACTGAAAAATTGTGCAAGTAGAATGCAGGAATAAAACCAGATGGGACAAATAGAAAACAAATAGAGTGACAGACTCCAGCCTCACCCTGTCAGTAATTACGCTGCAGACTCGCTCTCATCCTACAAGGCAGAGGTTTGTCTGGCAGCATCAAAAGCGAGAACCTGCCATGTCTTCCTGCAGCACTCCTGCCTCCAACACGAAGATGCCAGCCAGGCTGGAGAAGCACGCTTGCACGTGGCGAGCAGGTGAGTCCGAGGAAAGGCAAATGACGAATCCTGGAAGACCACAGAGGCCGCCTTTGTGATTCCAGCACAGGGAAGCGTCTTTTAAGACACAAAAAAGCGCAAAAATGATTGACAAAGTTAAGTGCATTAAAATTTAAGAATTTCTCTTCAAAAAGATGTCACAAAGGACACAAACAGGCAGTCTAAAAACTGGGGGAAGATTTTGCAATGCATTGGCCAAAGATTAATATCCAAAAATATAAAGAACTACAAATGAGGCCAAGTGTGGTGGCTCACGCCTGTAATCCCAGCACTTTGGGAGGCTGAGGCGGGTGGATCATGAGGTCAGGAGATTGAGACCATCCTGGCTAACAGTGAAACCCCGTCTCTACTAAAAATACAGAAAATTAGCTGGGCGTGGTGGCGGGCGCCTGTAGTCCCAGCTACTCAGGAAGCTGAGGCAGGAGAATGACGTGAACCCGGGAGGCGGCGCTGGCAGTGAGCCGAGATTGCACCACTGCACTCCAGCCTGGACGACAGAGTGAGACTCCATCTCAAAAAAAAAAAAAAGAAACCACACAGAAAAATAGGCAAAGAACATAAACGTGCACTTCCCAGACGAGGAAATACATGCGTATGACCAACAAACAGGTAAAAACACAGGACTGAGGGACCATCTTACAGTTACTGAATTCCATACAGCATAACAGGTGGAAAAGACTGGCAGGGGCGGGACATGGAGCAACAGGCAGGGTCCTTACTGGTGGGGCACGGGGACTGCAGGCTGCCCAGCAAGCAGGGCCTCACACCAGTAGGGTCTGTGATGTGTCTACAGATGGTATACACTGTGATCTAGAGAATTTAAAAGGGTGTAAAAACATCATTTATGGATATATACAGTAAAGGTATCGAGATCCATGGGAATGATAGTAATGAATTCAGGATAGTGATTACTTCTCGGGAGGAGGCAGGAAAAGAAAGCAGACAGGTGCTGTGTGGGGTGTCCCTTGGGTGGGGGTGGGCTCCAGTGTCTTGAGCTTCTGTTTGTGTGCCTGCAGACCTCACAGCTAGCCGCTGTCACTGAACCCGACAGAAGCCTTTCCTTACCTGCAGCCCCACTCTTTGCCACCTTCACGTCTATTCCCACGGGGTTCCCTTGACTGACTCTCAATCCCCTCACCCCCCACTCTGCCGCTCCCAGCCCTGCCCTCTTCCTGCCTGGTGTCTTGCTCTTGTGACAGCTGGCCTCCTTCGCTAAGCTTCCTTTGCTGGCGTCTGTCTCTTACCTGCTTGATTCAGAAGTGCTTGCCCAAGGTCTCTGCCAGGTGCACCTGCTTCTGTCCTGAATGCTGTGACAGTCTGCCAGCAGTTAGGGGATTGTCAGCTGCACTATTCCAGCGATTAAAGACACTTGAAAATTAAGGCAGACCTTTAACAACCATGCATCATTTTGTATTCATAATAAAATTACAATTCTGAACACTAGCCGTGTGGGAATCAGGTGTGCTGGCTTTCCTTGAGGAAGGTGAGCACACTGATTTAGCACCAGCTGGGGGAGCAGTATGTGCAGTGATGCCTGTGAAACTCTACGACTGCTGCATTGACTCCACTGAGATAAGGGGAGAAAGGTAATGAAGGAACATGGTTAAACGGAGACAGGAACAGGGGAGAAAGCAAAGCAAACACCTGAAGGGAGAAAGTGGTGGAGTGCGTCCGTGGGCCTATGCGAGGAGCATGGGCAGGAAGAACCCTGTGTAAGGCGCGTGGATGGCACAGCGGTGCGGGCGGCACCGGCTCCCCTGCCTCTTCTGGAGCTTCCTGGGTCTGACCTCCAACCTTGCATGTCTTTGTTTTCCTTTGAGATGGTTTGATCAGTGTGATCTATTTGGTCTCCTCAGGGAAACAGAGCTGAAAGGAAATGAGAAGGTGTTCCCAAGCTGGGCGTGGTGGCTCACGCCTGTAATCCCAGCACTGTAATCCCAGTTATGTTGCCTACGACTCCCTGACCAAAGTGGGAGGATTGCCTGGGGCCAGGAGTTCAAAAATAGCCTAGGCAGTATAGCAAGACCCTGTCTCTAGGAAAGAAAAAAATACATTAGCCAGGCGTGGTGGTGCACACCTGTAGTCCCAGCTACGTGGGAGGCTGAGGCAGGAGGGTCACTTGAGCATGGGAATCAGAGGCTGTGGTGAGCTGTGATCGCACCACTGCACTCCAGCCTGGGCGATACAGCAAGACCCGTCTCAAAAAGGAGAGAAAGAAAAAAAAAAGCGATGCGCCCAGCAGCAAAGGAAGCAAGAGGAGGGCAGAGCCTGTGGCATTTCCGAGGCCGTGGGGTGGGCCTGGCGCTCTTTGTGTTCCCGCTTTTGCCATCTATTATTTTGAGTTCTGTGGTACGTGGAGAACTATTACTGAATCATTCACACCGTCCTCACGGTGCCAGGCGACCAACCACTCATGGGGCCACAGGGGGCTGCACACAGGGCTTGGACCTCGGCTGTTCTCTTAGGAAACGACCCCACGGCCTCAGCCTGGGTTTCCTTGTCATTTGAGTAGGACAGTACCCCACCCGCATGGTGGACACTGGGTTCTCCTGGATCCCGCACTCAGGGCTGGCACACCAGGATCACAGGTATGGATTCTTTGACTAAGTGGCATTTCTGTTGCAGGACGCAGAGGGCTCTACGTGTTTGCATCTGGCTGCCAAGAAAGGCCACTACGAAGTGGTCCAGTACCTGCTTTCAAATGGGCAGATGGACGTCAACTGTCAGGTACAGCCACCCCCTCCCCTTAGCAGCACACCATGCGGACTGGCTATGGAAAGTCACTGTTCTGCAGCTCCTGGTCCCACCCCCATTCTCCATGGTGTCCCCTCCCATGCACAGAGCCAGCTCGGGCCCTCCACGGCGTCCCATCCCACGCACGGGGCCAGCTTGGGCCCTCCACGGCGTCCCCTTCCACGCACAGAGCTAGCTCAAGCCCTTGGGCCCTGGATGCCTTGTCTCCTCCCTGTCCCCTTCTCCCCTGGCCTGCTGTGAACGCTCACAGCAGGGCAGGCTCTGCACTGTGTCTGGCTGGAGGCTCCTCCCTTGCTCTCCATCAGCTGCGTCTAGATATCACCATTTGAGGGAGGTGTCACTGGCCTCCCTCCATGGCACCCGTCTTCCTTCCTGCTCATTGTCCATCTCTACCCCACAGCCAGCGCCACGGGGCAGGGTTTGCCATGCATGTGTGCTGATCTGCGGTGCCTCACACACAGGGGCCACCTGCCTCACGAGTGAATGACTGGGGAGATCAAAGAAGGGCAGGCTTTGAGGCTGCTCAGCTCAGCATGCACTGGGGGTCCCTCCTGCATGGATCGAGGCTGCTCACCACGCACTGGGGGTCCCTCCTGCATGGACCCACAGCTCTGGGATAAGTGCCATCCTCACGCTTTCTCTCACTCCTTCCTTCAGGGGGCTTGGTCCAAGTCTTTTTAGCCCAGTGGTTGCCCACCCAGTTGTTGACGCCCAGCTTCTGTGCCCTCTTGGCCGTGGCAGTATCCCCATGGGCTGGAAGCAGCAGTGCCTGTGATGTGCTCAAAAGCCCATACTCTTGCCTTTGCCCTGAGCGTCCAGAGGCCGGAGCCCCTGCCTGGTCACTGCGTCTGAAGCATCCCCTGACCTCTTCTCTCTGACGTTGTACCCTCATCCATTGAGCAGGGGGCCTGGGCTCTGGGAGGCTGCGCTCTGCTGTCCCTGCTGTGTTCCCAGTGCCTGTGGTGGTGCTGACGTCGACCGCAGGGGAGAGGTAGCTTTAATCGTGGAGGCTGCTGTGTCTGTGACAGTGAGATGTGCAGGTCCTTTGAGGGGTGCTGGGGAAGAGGCTGAGTCTTTTGCCATCAGAGTAGGAATTGGCCATATGACCCTCATTTTCAGAAAAGTTGCCTTTTTCTGGCTTAAAGAAAATCACCCAGGCCCACTGACTGGTCTCAGGAGTGGCAGGAGCCGCAGAGCTGATCAGCCCAGGAGGAAGCAGGGGCATCCGTCTCTGTCCACCTGTCCGTCTCCCATCCACAGTTCCCAGCTGCTGCTCTGATAGGGTCCCTGGCTCTCCTGCGTGGAGCCACCATTGGAGGCTGAAGGAGGAGCAGAGCCTGCTACAGCCCAGGCTTCCCGCCAGCCAAGGCTGCTGGTGCTCTCCGGGTCTGGCCTGGGCTTACGAAGTTTCAGCTCCCCTGTGTGTGCCATTAGACTTGGTGCATGCAGCTGTGTTGGTGCGTCCCCAGTGAGTGGTGCCCAACTGGGAGCGGGCAAGGCCAACAGCACAGGGCATGTTGGGCAGGGTGGTTGGGCCTGGCCCAGTCCTGGTTCTGCCTTCACCCTGCACTTGTGGAGCTACCTGGGCCGTGCTCTGAGGAAGAACTGTGGCCTCTGAGGGTTGTGTTCAGGTCCTGAGTGAGACGCATGCACGAGGGGCGTGGTACCTGGGAGGTGCAGAGACCTCAGCGTGGGAGTCCTCATTGCTCTGGCGGTTGCTGGTCTCTGGAGCGATGACAGCTTTGTTCTCTTCCCTGGCAGGATGACGGAGGCTGGACACCCATGATCTGGGCCACGGAGTACAAGCACGTGGACCTCGTGAAGCTGCTGCTGTCCAAGGGCTCTGACATCAACATCCGGGACAACGTAAGTTTGTCACACCCTCCCCGGGAGCAGTGTCCTGGAGGGGTGGGGACCTCCTTCCCTAGAAGGTTCTTTTCTCAAAGGCAGAACTCTGGCACCTGGTGGCGGCTTTGACCTCTTCCTGTGACAACATCGGCCCGGTGCTGTGCTGTGGCTGCCCTGTGCCAGATGCAGATGGGGGGTGTGTGGCTGCCCTGTGCCGGATGCAGATGGGGGTGTGAGGTCCCAGCAGAGGCCACCCTCTAGAGATCTGCGGGTTCAGAGGGCGCTGCACTGCCCTGCTCTCCCTCCTGCTGCCTCATGGGGCTGTGCCTGGGCCTGAGGCTACTGACCCTCGTGCGGGTGCCATAGCACCTCTGGCTCTCCCTTTGTTTTTGTTTTTGTTTTTTTTTTTATGGATGGAGTCTCGGTCTGTCGCCCAGGCTAGAGTGCAGTGGCGCAATCTTGGTTCACTGCAACCTCTGCCTCCTGGGTTCAAGTGATTCTCATGCCTCCGCCTCCCTAGTAGCTGGGATTACAGGTGTGTGCCACCATGCCTGGCTAATTTTGGTATTTTTTATTTGTTTGTTTTTGAGACGGAGTCTCGCTCTGTCACCCAGGCTGGAGTGCAGTGGTGTGATCTCAGCTCACTGCAACCTCCGCCTCCCGGGTTCAAGTGATTCTCCTGCCTCAGCCTCCGGAGTAGTTGGGATTACAGGCGCCCACTGCCACGCCTGGCTAATTTTTGTATTTTTAGTAGAGACGGGGTTTTACCGTGTTGGCCAGACTGGTCTTGGACTCCTGACCTCAGATGATCCGCCTGCTTCAGCCTCCCATGGTGCTGGGATTACAGGTGTGAGCCACCACGCCCGGCCAATTTTTGTAGTTTTAGTAGAGACAGGGTTTAGCCATGTTGGCAAGGCTGGTCTTGAACTCTTGACCTCAGGTGATCTGCCCACCTCATCCTCCCAAAGGATTACAGGCATGAGCCACCACGCCTGGCCCCTGGCTCTCTCTTTGAAACAAAGGAAAGAAAAGTGAATCATTTGTCATACCACGGTTTTCTAGGATGTGATTTAAGATGCTTCAGTGACAATTAGTTTTGTAAGACCCATTTGTTTGCTCAGAAAATAGAGTTTGGAGCTGAGGTAAGAGGACTCCCTAGTCCTGGGGTGGCTCCTTCAGCCTGAGAGTGGCAGCAGGTGACTGATTAACTCAAAAGGGTGTTCACTAGAAGATCTTCAGGGACCCAGAGAACCAGTGGGGCTGCCAGGGGGCTCGGCTGGCACTGGGCATGACAGCAAGGGGCGAGGGGGTCCTCTGGTCACCTCCCAAGACGGGCATACACATGCTGCAGCCCGCAGAGCTGTGTCCACCTTCACAGAGGGCTCTAGAGGCCAGAAATGGGAGGTACTGCAGCCCGCACAGCTGTGTCCACCTTCACAGAGGGCTCAGAGGCCAGAAATGGGCGGTGCTGCAGCCCGCAGAGCTGTGTCCACCTTCACAGAGGGCTCAGAGGCCAGAAATGGGAGGTACTGCAGCCGGCACAGCTGTGTCCACCTTCACAGAGGGCTCAGAGGCCAGAAATGGGAGGTACTGCAGCCCGCACAGCTGTGTCCACCTTCACAGAGGGCTCAGAGGCCAGAAATGGGAGGTACTGCAGCCCGCACAGCTGTGTCCACCTTCACAGAGGGCTCAGAGGCCAGAAGTGGGAGGTGCTGCAGCCCGCAGAGCTGTGTCCACCTTCACAGAGGGCTCAGAGGCCAGAAATGGGAAGTCCAGCCACAAATAAACCCATTAAATTGATAATAAGAAAGAAGATTTGACATAGAAAAAGAAGATTTCTAAAAGCACACTATTAAATCTCCAGTGTGCTGAAGCCTGGCGTCTGAGGAGGGAGGGTTGACACTTCCTCTCAGAGCCTGAGAACAGTGTGGGCACGGGCACTTGCCATTCATTGTTGGCACGGGGGAGTCTGCATTTGGAACCCCTCCCTGCATGTAAGCAGACCCCACCTCCCACCTAGAAACAGGGACCACTGGCTGTGGGCACCCGCCGCCTCCCTGCGGGCAGGCAGGCCTCTCTGGAGTGACTGGTCCTGAGCTGCGGTGCCTCCTCCGTGGGCTGCAGGGCTTCCATGGCTGTATCCAGGGGGTTTCTACCTCATTCCACCGGAGTTCATTCCCGCTGGGGGTTAGGATGATGGCACCATGGAGAGAGGAGCCCTGAGCCGGCAGAAGGAAGAGAAGAGGGAAGCAGAGGCAGAGGAGCCCTGAGCTGGCGGAAGGCTATGGCGGGTACCTTGGAGGAAGAGAGGAGGGAAGCAAAGGCAGAGAACAAGTCAGAGGCCACCCCCAGGTGGGGCTGCCTCAGCCACTGCCTCCGGAGACCACGTGGCAGGGAAGGCAGCCCTAGTGTGGCTGGTTGGCCTGCGTGCCTGGGCAGCTTGCAGCCTGTCCGGGTGTCAGAGCTGTTAGCTCTCTGATGCTGGTGGCTGTTCCCCCGGAATGGAAGCATTGATTAAATTTCAAGTTTGTTATTTATACAATGAAACACTTCATTAATTTAACCACCTTATTGCTGTATAATAGATAGGCTGCATATATTCAAAGTACACACTTGGGTGAATTTTCACCCAGAAGCCATCGTTGCTGTCAGAAGAGTGAGCCCGGTCCTCCCTCATGCCCTGATGATCTTCAGGTGATCCTCCGCGCTTCACAGCCATGCCCAGCCCACCCCTGCCACCCATTGCTGGGCTTTCTGTTGTCTGCATGTCTCGGTTTTATAGAAAAGGGCTCTCACCATGGGCGGCTTTCCCTCGAGTCTTTAAGCCGAGATCCCCATTTTCGCTGCCTGAAGTGCCCATTGTGTGAATGTGTCCATTTACCCTTCAGCTGTCAGTGGACATTTAGGTTGTTTCTGATTTTTGGTGGTTACTAAGAGAGATGCTGTGAATATTCATGCCTTCATTTTTCTTGATTAAACCCCTGGGAGTAGAATGGTTAGAACATATGACAGGTGTCTAGGTTTAACATTTTCAGAGACTGCCAGTAGCCGGGCATGGTGACACACACCTGTGGTCCCAGGTACTCGGGAGGCTAAGGTGGGAGGATTGCTTGAGCCCAGGAGGTCAAGGCTGCAGTAAGCTGAGATCGCACCACTGCACCCCAGCTTGTCTCAAAAATTAAAAAAAAAAAAAAACAAAACTGCCAAACTGCTTTCCAAGTGATTGTACCATCTCTAGTGTATGAGAGTGCATTCATCCGTTCTCACACTGCTATCAGGGTTCTACCTAAGACTGTGTAATTTATAAACAAAAGAGGTTTAATTGACTCACAGTTCAGCATGGCTGGGGGGTCCTCGGGAAACAACAATCATGGCAGAAGGTGAAGGAGAAGCAAAGCACATCTTACATGGTGGCAGGAGAGATTGAGGAGCGTTGTACCACACTTCAAAACCAGCTCTTGTGAGAACTCACTCACATGAGAACAGCATGGGGGACCCACCCCCATAATCCAATCAGGTCCCTCCCTTGACAAATGGGGATTACAATTCAAGACAAGATTTGGGTGGGGACACGGAGCCAATCCGTATCAGACAGTCCTGGTTCCTCTGCATCCTTCCCAACACTTAGCATGGTCAGTCTTTAAATTTTATCCATTTTAGTAGGTGTGTAGTGATATCTTGTTGTGGTTTTAGTTTTCAGTTCATTTCATTTTCATTTCTCTAATGACAGTTGATGTTAAGCATCTTTTTATGGGCTTATTTATGATCCATATATCTTTTTTAATGAAGGGTCTGTTCAAATATTTTTCTTGCTTATTATTGGGTATTTTGGAGTTTTGAGAGTTTATGTTCTGGATATAAGTCCTTTATCAGATATATGGTTTACAGATCTGTCTTTGGAAGTGCTGAATTTTAAAAGTTTTTATAAAGTTTGGTTTATCAACGTTTTTCTTTTTTTTTAACTGGATCCTGTTTTTGGCGTTCTGTTTAAGGCATCACTGCCTAATCTGAGAACCCAGAGATATTCTCCCACATTTTCTTATACGAGTTTTATGGTTTGGGGGTTTACATTTAGGTCTGTGTTTTATTATAGTTGACTTTTGTATATGGTGTGAGGTATGGATTGAATTTTTTGCTTGTGGATGCCTAGTTCAGTGCCATTTGTTGAGAAAACCATTCTTTCTACATAGAATTGACTCTGTACCATTGCCAAAAGCCAGTTGTCTGTATGTGTGGGTCAGTTACCCATGTGTCAGTCCACATGTGTCAGTCATTTGCATGTCTGTCAGTCATCCATGTATGAGTCAGTCGTCCATGTATGAGTCAGTCATCTGCATGTGTGAGTCCACATGTGTCAGTTGTCCATGTGTGAGTCAGTCACCTGCATGTCTGTCAGTCGTCCACATGTGTCAGTCCACATGTCAGTCATCCACATGTGAGAGTCAGTCTGCATGTGTGAGTTGGTCATCTGCATGCGTGTGAGTCTGTCATCTGCATGTGTGAGTCCATCATCTGCATGTGTCATTTGTCCACATGTGAGTCGTCCACGTGTGAGTCAGTCATCTGCATGTCTGTCAGTCATCCAGTGTGTCAGTCCACATGTGTGTCAGTTGTCTACACATGAGGGTCAGTCATCTGCATGTATGAGTCAGTCATCTGCATGTGTGTGAGTCTGTCATCCACATGTATGAGTTGGTCATCCATGTCAGTTGTCCCCATATGTATCAGTCATCCACATGTGTGAGCCAGTTGTCCACATATCAGCGTCAGTTGTCCACATGTGTGTAAAGTCAGTCGTCCACATGTGTGTGTCAGCTCCAGGGCCCTCTCTTTTGATGCATTGATCTACGTATCTGCCTTTAGGCAAGTACTGTCCTTGTTTGACTGATGTAGCTTTACAGTAGGTCTTGCAAAATCACTTTTCTTCTCCCAAACTTGATAACTGCTATTCTCTTATATTTTACATATATGTATGTTCTGAACACCATAATAGCCATATGGTTATCCTGTTTAAACAGTCAGTGGTCTTTTTTTTTTTTTTTTTTTTTTTTTTAAGATGGAGTCTTGCTCCATCGCCCAGGCTGGAATGCAGTGGCACGATCTTGGCTTACTGTAACCTCCACTTCCCAGGTTCGAGCTATTCTCATGCCTCAGCCTCCTGAGTAGCTGGGATTGCAGGCACGAGCCACCATGCCTGGCTAATTTTTGTATTTTTAGTAGAGACGGGGTTTCACCATGTTGGCCAGGCTGGTCTCAAACTCCTGACCTCGTGATCCACCTGCCTCGGACTCCCAAAGTGCTGGGATTTCAGGCGTAAGCCACTGTGCCCGGCCCTCTTGCAGCTCTTTAATGCCTGGAAAGTCCTTATTTTGCTTTCATTTTTGAAAGATATTCTTAGAATTTTGGATGCATAGTTATTTCTTCCAATGCTTTAAATGGTGGTTTCCCTGGGTTCTCACCTGCAGTGTTTGCAGTGAGAAATCCAGCGCCACTGCAGTTATTTCTCTGTGTATAATGTGTCTTTTTTATATGGCTGCTTTTAAAATGTTTTTTCTGTATCTCTTGGTTTTAGCAATTGGATTTTCCTCTAAGCCTTAGTTTGTCTGTAAAGCAATTTGATTACTGATGTGCCTTTGGTGTTATTTTGTGTGTGTGCACTTAGGGTTCATTGAGCTTCTTGGATCTGTGGATTTAGGGTTTTTAACAAATTTGGAAATTTTTCAGTCGTTATTTCTTCAAATAATGTTTTCTGCCCACCATGCTTTCCAGTATTCCAGCTGTGTATGTAGGAGTTCTCAGAGTGGTTCCACAGCTCACTGGTGCTCTTTTCAATTTTTAGATTATTATTCTTTCCGTCCATGCTTCAGTTGAGCAGGTTTTTGTTGGTTTGTCTTCCAGTCCACTCGTCTTGTCTTCTGCACGTGATGCTGTTGAGCTCATCCGGTCTGTGTGTGCCTACATTCTAGGCATTGTTGTTTTCAGCTCTAAAAGTTCTGTTGGAGTCTTTCAAACATTTCCTAACATGTTTCTACTTAACTTTCAAACCTATAGAATACAGGCTATACCAATAGCTTTATTTACTTATTTATTTATTTATTTATTTTAAGACGGAGTTTCACTCTTTTGCCCAGGCTGGAGTGCAGTGCCACAATCTCGGCCACCGTAACCTCTGCCTCCTGGGTTCAAGCGATTCGCCTGCCTCAGCCTCGCGAGTAGCTGGGATTACAGGCGCGCACCACCACGCCTGGCTAAGTTTTGTATTTTTAGTAGAGGCGGGGTTTCGCCACGTTGCCCAGGCTAGTCTCGAACTCCTGACCTTAAGTGATCCGCCCGCCAAGGCCTCCCAGAGTGCTGGGATCACAAGTGTGAGCCACCGCGCCCGGCCCACCAATGGCTTTCATGGCCTCGTTTGCTAATCCAGCATCTGTGTCAAAGCCGGGCTTTTTGATGACTGGGTTTTTCTCCCCATTGGGGGTCATGTTTCCTGCCCCTTTGCACGTCTGGTAACCTGTAGCCGATGCCAGGATGTGGGTGGGTTTTACAAAACTTGTATGATGCTAGGGACTCCTCTTCCTGTGAATGTTCTTGAACTGTGTTCTGGAACTCAGCTAAGTCACTTGAAACCAGTCAGATCACGTTGGATTTTGCTTTTCAGGTTTGTTAGGTGGGTCTGGAGCCACTGAGGCAGGTCCGTCCATTGTCCTCCAGCCCACAGCCTGTGGATGGAGAGTGTGGCCTGCCTGGCTGTGGGGAAAGGTCCCGGCTTTGAGTGCACGTTCTCAACAGGCTCGTGGCCACTAGCGTCCTGCCGGATGACTCAGGTGGAAGTGCACAGATCTCTGGAACCTCTCTTGGAGCTCTGTTTTCTGTCTGAGCATCTGGGGGCCCTGCCTGGCTACCCCCTGCACCGTGGTTGGAGCTCTGGTGGCAGTGAGCTGGGCAGCCGCGGGCTCCCTCACAGACTCCGCCTCTCAGGGGCACGGTCCTTCCCTGCCTGGTGTCTGGTGTCTTGACAGCCATGGTCATAGGTTTTGACTGTTTTGTTTTACTCTTCTGGTTCTTTTAGGTGGGAAGGTAAACCTGTTCTGGTCTGTATCACCCCATCGTTTCAGGAGTGCGGTTGCTCACCAGGTGTAGGCCAGGCTTGTTGTAACTCAGCCAACTTCAGAAAGGCTGGGCGTTTGAACAGTCCCAGAGTGGAAGTATCTTAGGTGAACTGGAAGCTCTCAAAAATGTAATTCTGGGGCGGGGCGTGGTGGCAGATCACTTGAGGTCAGGAGTTTGAGACCAGCCTGGGCAATATGGTGAAACCCCGACTCTACTAAAAATACAAAATGATTAGCTGGGCCTGGTAGCATGCGCCTGTTATCCCAGCTACTGGGGAGGCTAAGGCACGAGAATCGCTTGAACCCCAGAGGCAGAGGTTGCAGTGAACCGAGATCGTGCCAATTGCATTCCAGCCTGGGTGACGGAGTGAGACTCCGCCTCCAAAAAAAAAATAAAAATGTAATTCTGGTTATAAAATCATAAATCACTCTGATAAAAGAAAAAGAAAAGAGGCCCCTAAGCAAGCAGCCTTTTGTTCAAGGAGCTCTCGATGTATGGAGGAGGGAAGCCAGAAACAGAGCAGGGGGCGGAAGAGCCGCAGAGCAGCAGAGGCTCTTCAGGAAATGCACTGAGGCGGACACACGGAGTTCGCTTTTAGTTTTCTCTTTTAGAAGTCAAGGGAACAGTGAAGCCCATGCCTGGGGCTGGCCGTTTGTGGATGAAGATACCGGAGACCATGCCACTCGGTTTCTGTTCTGCTTTTTTCTTCGCCTTCACTGAGCTGGAAAGGTTGACGGTGCCGCACGATGTGGAGTCGGGAGGGGGACTGCGTGAAAGCACAAGGGTGTCTCAGAAGAGCCCGCGTCCTTCTCTCTTGGGGGTGACCCTGCCGACCTGCAGAGCCAGTCCCTGGGATGTGGCAGCGGCCCTGCGCCCTTGTAGGGAGGCGGTGTAGAGCTCAAATGGAAGCAGAGCCTGCGGGTTGGAGACCGCACCCCTGCAGGGGTCTGCCTTGGGCCCCGAGCCTCCTCAGCCCCCGCAGCAAAGCGGACAGTCAGGCAGGGCTTGGTTTATGGCTTCTGGGAAGATCGCTGACGATTCCCGAGGGGAAGGGGGCTGCAGCCGGCGCTCCCAGACGCCAGCAGAGCAGGACACACTTCAGGAATGTGAAACACTCACGTGCTTTAATCCAACAATTCTGCCTCTGAGGATGCATCCTTGAGAAATAATGTAGGAAATGAAAAGCACTAAAATATTTGTTGGCATTGGTATTCCAGAAATATACCAACAAAAATAAACAAGTGTTCAGTAAAGGAAAGGTCCAGAAGCTGAGTGACTGTGGGTAATCAGTCCGGAGGTGGTTCCGATGCTGCCCCGCGTGGACCGTGGGTGATGGGTCCGGAGGTGGTTCCGATGCCGCCCTGCGTGAAAGGAGGAGGCCTCAGCACCTGGGAGCCTCTGGTGATGACGGAGGGTCAGGGACAGATGGGCATCAGGTGTAGGAAACAGCGCCGGCATGTTCCTCATTCCATTTATCGCTGTTTTATCCCTGGGGTGATAGAGTTAGGGATAATTCATTGTTCTGATTTATATTCTTGGCTGCCTGGCAGAGTTGAAGACTTTCTTATGTTTACCGTTCATCTTTTTCTTACCTACGTTTTTTATTTTCTTCTCCTTTGCACATATTTTTTCAGAATTACAGTGTTCTGGCCGGGCGCGGTGGCTCACGCTTGTAATCCCAGCACTTTGGGAGGCCAAGGCGGGCGAATCACGAGGTCAGGAGATCGAGACCACGGTGAAACCCCGTCACTACTAAATACAAAAAATTAGCTGGGCGTGGTGGCGGGCGCCTGTAGTCCCAGCTACTCGGAGAGGCTGAGGCAGGAGAATGGCGTGACCCCGGGAGGCGGAGCTTGCAGTGAGCCGAGATTGCGCCACTGCACTCCAGCCTGGGCGACAGAGCGAGACTCCGTCTCAAAAACAAAAACAAAACAGAATTACAGTGTTCTAATTTACTGCGTGATTATAAATTATCTATATTTTACATGTGGCACAAGTATTTCTCCAAATTTTATTTGTTTTATTTAAAAGAGGCCTTTTTAAAAGTAAAAGTTTTTGGGTTTTTTTTGGGACAGAGTTTCGCTCTTGTTGCCCAGGCTGGAGTGTAGTGGCGCAATCTCGGCTCACTGCAACCTCTGCCTCCCGGGTTCAAGCAACTCTCCTGCCTCAGCCTCGCGAGTAGCTGGGATTACAGGTACCCGCCACCACACCCAGCTAGTTTTTGTATTTTTAGTAGAAACGGGGTTTCACCATGTTGGCCAGGCTGGTCTCGAACTCCTGACCTCAGGTGATCTACCTGCCTCTGCCTCCCATAATGCTGGGATTACAGGTGTGAGCCACCATGCCCAGCCCAAAATTTTAATTTAATCAAATTTACACGTCTTTTTTCAAATCTTTCAAAAGCATTATCTTTTCCTATGACTATACCCCTGTTTGGAAATGAATATAATTTTTAAAAATACATGAAAGAAAAGTGCCTCCAAGTGTTAATGTTTTGAGTGTAGGTTAATGTAATTCCGGATGACCTTTTCCCTATTTTAATTCTTTACTGTGATTATGCTACTTTTATAATTATGTTATTTTTACAATGAAACAAACAAAACACGAAAGGAAGTGCCTTCCAGAGTTGAGATGGGTGCTAGGTTCCTATCTGGTGACCTTTGGCACCCTTTCCACCTGGCCCTGCTGGGGACGGCCACGCCTGCTCCAGAGCCTCTTCCTGGGCACGTGGCCTGGCCCCAGCACTGTGAGCCAGCAGGAAGCCTGCACTGAGCTCTGGTTTGTGTCTGTTCAGGAGGAGAACATTTGCCTGCACTGGGCGGCATTCTCCGGCTGCGTGGACATAGCCGAGATCCTGCTGGCTGCCAAGTGCGACCTCCACGCCGTGAACATCCACGGAGACTCACCGCTGCACATTGCCGCCCGGGAGAACCGCTACGACTGTGTCGTGTGAGTGCAGTGCTTCCCCCGGCTCGGGCTGGCGCTGACCTGACCTGGGCGCCCGGAGAGACCGCTCGACGGTCTTGTGTTCACACTTGGGGCTTGAGTGGACACAGGCCCTCTGTTCCTTCGTGTGGAAGTCCATCCTTGGTGTTCCATGCGCAGAGAAGTGTCTTTCCCAGTCCACGTTTGAGATCAGCTGTGGTTTATTTCTGGGTTAGGGGGGATTGTCATGAAAAAATTCCCAAGTTGTAGTCTCAGACCTGAAACTCCTGACATGGCTGAGGGGCAGCATGGGAACAGCCCTGCTCCCAGCAGGGACCTGCCAGCTCAGAGTCCCTGAGAGGCTCAGGATGCCTTCTGGGAGCAGTGCCACCCACAGCCAGGGCTAGAGATGCTGGGGGCTGTGGCGCTCACCGCTCAGGGCCCTTTTAAAACTTGAGACCTTCAGCTGGGTGGTGGTGGCTCACGCCTGTAATCCCAGCACTTTGGGAGGCTGAGGCAGGCAGATTACCTGAGGCCAGGAGTTTCAGACTAGCCTGGCCAACATGGTGAAACCCCATCTCTACTAAAATACAAAAATTAGCTGGCCATGGTGGCACGTGCCTGTAACCCCAGCTACGCCAGAGGCTGAGGCAGGCGAATCGCTTGAACCCAGGAGGCAAGAGATTGCAGTGAGCGGAGATTGCGACACTACACTGCAGCCTGGGTGACAGAGCGAGATTCTGTCTCAAAAAAAAAAAAAAAAAAAAAAACCCAAAAACAAAAAAGCTTGAGACCTTGATCCCATAAAGTCATCCACACTCAGGTTGTTGTTGGTGGCCAGGGATGGAGTGTGTGTTTGGCTGCTGGGGAAGGACAGGGAGCTGTAGGTGCTCCACGCACCGGCCTCCAGTGACTCCCCGGCCCCTACACGTGGGGCTATGCCCTCCCACATTTGGATCTCACGGTGGCTCAGCCAGGTTGGGCATCTGGTTGTGTGAAGCGCAGCTCCACGTAGGGTGACTGCAGCCTGGACGCAGTGAGCAGGAGTGGAACTGAGGACCGCTCAACGCTGGACGTGGCCCAAGCTTGGCCTCTCTCCCTCCTTGCTTCCCTTCTTATCCTTGAGGGTAAATTTGAATGAAAAATCCAAGAAAAATCAAATGCCGCCCTGGTTTTTTACATACGCTTCCTGCTAAGAAAACAGCCTGCTGACTTTGACAGTGAATGTGGGAGAGGAGGAAGGGAGTCTTGTTCCTGGGTGAGCTAAAGCCCGTCTTTGCAGAGTCATTGGTGAGCAGACTTGTTCAAGTTATCTCACAGTGAATAGTGTTCCCTTTATTGTTAGTGACGGTCATTTTATAAATCTCATCTGTGTCATCTTTTCAAGTCAGCTTTAAATGTTTTGTGGCCTTACATTTTCCCTTTTAGCCTCTTTCTTTCTCGGGATTCAGATGTCACCTTAAAGAACAAGGAAGGAGAGACGCCCCTGCAGTGTGCGAGCCTCAACTCTCAGGTGTGGAGCGCTCTGCAGATGAGCAAGGCTCTGCAGGAATCGGCCCCCGACAGGCCCAGCCCCGTGGAGAGGATAGTAGCAGGTGAGCCCAGCCCCAGGACGGCTTTGTGACACATCAGCAGTCAGCAGGGCTTTGGGAGCTTGCGGTGAAAGCTGCTCCTGAAGCTGAAACTTCCGCAGGCAGGAGTCCAAATTGTCAGGGCCAGGTGTTCGCCAGCCGCCCCACTACACGCTGTGCCACCCCCTGGACAGAGCACATCAGCCTCCAGGTGACACCTGTCCTTTCCGTGGCAGGGACATCGCTCGAGGCTACGAGCGCATCCCCATCCCCTGTGTCAATGCCGTGGATAGCGAGCCATGTCCCAGCAACTACAAGTACGTCTCTCAGAACTGCGTGACGTCCCCCATGAACATCGACAGAAACATCACTCATCTGCAGGTGAGTGATGGCAGATGAAGGGCTGACTCAGTCCAGGACATGGGACAGGCAGAAGCTTCTTGAGCCTGGGGTCCTGGGTTCTTCTCACCACTCAGAGCAGGAGGGCTCATGGGGGGCTTCCCAGGAAGACCTCATTCCCTTTGCAGTTGCCTCCCCTGAAAGAGCTGGAAGGCAGATAAAGGCTCTGTCAAGCCCAGCCCTGGGTCCTCTCATTGCTCTTCTGAGGCTTCTTACCGACCCAAAGCAGCGGCAAGCATCTTTGTGCCTTTTTTGTAACCTCACACTCAGGGGCCCCAGTGCGGCCTCTTGCTGGGGGCACAGGCGAGAGGAGCCCTTGCGAGGCCTGCAGGACGACCTGGATCCCTGCACCTCCCAGCCCCTGGAGAGATGGGTCCAGCACATGCCAGCTTTCCCAGCTTCCGAGTGCACACAGCCTGGTGCCCTCACCGCCTGCGCCTTCTCGAGCACTTTCCTTGTGGCTCTGCTTGTAGGCAGCTCCCTCCTCTTCCCAGGCCGGGCACTGCCCAGGCCCCCCCCCCGCCCAGGGTGTGCCAGGCTCTGTGTTCTTGCCTTTCCCATCAAGCATCTGGCCACAAATGCAGCTGCCGCCCAGCCCTTCACCCACCCCACGTCACCCGCTGCCGTGTCGCTGCCCTGCCTGCCCCCTGTCCCTCTGTCAGGGTCCTCAGCCAGAGCCCCCTCCCGCAGGCACTCGGCATGTTTCTGCCTGCACACCCTTCTCCCTAAGAGGCCACACACTCACATGGTGCCTTTGAGAAGCACTTACCAGAATCAGGGGTAACTGAGAATTGGAAAACGTAGCTGTGAGTGGGAGGGGAAACAGAAGGCCTGTGCCTGCCCGTCTGACCCTCCGGCGCCTCTCTTCTCAGTATTGTGTGTGCATCGACGACTGCTCCTCCAGCAACTGCATGTGCGGCCAGCTCAGCATGCGCTGCTGGTACGACAAGGTGAGGGTGGCCTCGTGTGCGTGGGCTCAGGTGGTAAGTGCCGCTGGTCCGGGTCTGCAAAAACAGTGCAGGCGTCTGTGACCCCAGCGCTGTCGTGGCAGCGTTGGGAAGGAGTTGGAGGTGAGCTGGGTGTGACAGGCAGGGGAGGCACAGCGGGCGCCAGCACCCAAGTCAGGGTCGTGAGCCGAGGACATGGCTGCAGAGTCCCTGGGGCTGGGGTCTGCATCCTTTGTGGCTGCCTGAATGGTGGCGGGGGTGGGCAGCCAGTCAGCCTGGCTTGGCCCCAGGAGGAGGTGCTGCTTGTGTTGTGTGTATCTGGTGAGCTGTGCCTTGTGCTTGCTGAGTATGAGGGGTGTGAAGAGGGAGGGTGCTGCTGGGCTGGGTACAGGGAGCATCGGTGTGGGCGCTGGGCTTGAGGAGACACAGGATTGGAAGTTTCTGGTGGGTGCTGGTCCTCGGAGGAGCCCGGGATGGAGGCTGCTGAGGAGATGGGAGTGGGGAGTGGCCCTGGCTGGCAGGGGTGCAATTCAGGGGAGGGATGTCTAAGCAGAGGCGGAGAGTTCCTGGTCTCCCAAGTTCAGAGGTCACGGTGGGGGTGGAAGCCAGCATGGCCTGGGTGAAGAGACTCGAGCAGGGAGAGGCAGCAGGCATCCCCTCCGGAAGCAGACTTTGAAGGAGAGTGGCCATGGAGGGTCGAGTGTTTACCCATCTGAATTAGAGGCCCCAATGGGAGAAGGATTCGTGCCAGTGAGGGCTATGGAGATGGCAGGCTCAGAAAGCCTCCAGGCTCATATCTGAGTGGTGTCTTTTCAGGTGGACAGTCCTCCTGAGGGGGCACAGGAAGGAATGTTCTGAGGAGTGCCCCAATTGTTCAGAGCAGCCCCTGAAGCCGTCAAGCCAGTGTGCCTGGGCAGCCCTGGGCCCCGCGCCTCAGTTCACACAGCCCTGGGGGAGCATCTGCACCCAGTGCTGCTGCACCTGGCCTGGCTTCGGGGGGTAGAAAGGGGAGCAGAGGGCTGAGTCCCTCCACAGTTGAGGATTTGCAAGGCAAGGAGGCCAGGAGTGCAGGAGGGTGCAGGAGGCCCCAACCAGCCGAAGGAAGCAGAGCAACCCAGGAGCTGGCAGCCTCAGCGAGGCTGGAGAAGCCCAGGCAGGGAAGGCCCCAGGTGGACAGAAACTGGCCCCAGGCTGGGCCCGGGCGAGCGCTCCAGGGGGTCTCCACAACCTGTGTGGGCATCTGGGTGGAGGCTTCCCATCCAAACCGTACACATGGAGTTTTTCCCTAGGTGGGTGTTCAAGTTTGGCCAGAAACCGTCGTTTTTATGTCAGTTTAAGCCACACTGGGCGCTTAGTAGAAATGGGTTGATATCAGTTCAGTTAAAGAGTGAGTGACCTCTGCCGGGCCCTTGCTGCTCATCTGTCCACAGGACGGCCGGCTTCTGCCAGAGTTCAACATGGCGGAGCCTCCCTTGATCTTCGAATGCAACCACGCGTGCTCCTGCTGGAGGAACTGCCGAAATCGCGTCGTACAGAATGGTCTCAGGTGAGAGGCAGCTTCCTGCCAGAGCCCCACATTCTGCTCATATTAGCACGTATTAGCACGGAGGTCACCCCGCCAGACAAGAACTTAACGTGTTTGGATGCACGCGCGTGTGTGTTTGTAGATAGAGCTGACAAGTTACCTCTGAGCCCCTTATCCTCTAGAAATGTCACTTGTGCCGTAAATCACGAGTCACGCTTCCCCCAGCACAGACTTCGGCATGAGAGAAGGAGCAGGTTGTTGGGTCAGTCGAGCTAAAAGCAGAGGAACGGACTTGGCCTAAGAATTACCTTTGTTACCGAGTTCATGCGAAAATTCTTCAACAGATTAGGGCTGTCATAGTTCTATTTTAATACTCCAGTCATTTTCTAAATATTCTCTGTTCTCTGGGCTTCTCTAACAGTGAGGTGATGTCCTAATGCTTCTCAGGCTGCACGGACTCCTTGTTCCTGGGTTGCTCAGGACGCTTGTGGAGTAAGGCTTGCCCAGCACCCTTCCCCAGCTGGGCTTGGTCCCCTGACCGCCCAGCAGCTGCCTCTCCTTTCCCTGGGTTCTGGTCTTGAGCATTTTCTCCACAAATGTGCCTGAGATTGGAGAACTCAAAGCCCCTCTGAGTCATAAGGGAAAGTTATGCACACTTAAATTTAGCTGAACACTAATTTTTATAGTATTGACTTTTTTGTGACCTCGATAAACTTGGTTCATGCTGGAAGGCAGTCTCTGTCCTTGGTGTGGTAGAAAGGCCTGGGGGTGAGGACCCACGCCAGACAGACACAGGGCAGACACGGGACACATGCCAGACAGGCAGACGTGAGGCACGTGGTTCTGAGGGCTCCTCAGAGGCCCACATGCCAGGCCTGCCCAGCCGCCCTCCCCCAGATCTACCCGGCCACCCTCCCCCAGGCCCGCCCAACCACCTTCCCGCAGCCCTGAGAAACCCCTGACCGTCACCTCCCCCCACCACCCTCCCCCAGCCCTGAGGGGCCTGTGGGCTCCTTGTCGGGAGCAGGCTGGGCTGCAGGTGTCACCACAGCCTGGTCCAGCTATAGGCTTCTTTAGTATTAGCACCTCTGCCCCTCACAGTGCCTAGTGGCCCAGGCCCAGCTCTGTCCCCATGTTACAGATGGGGACACCGAGCCACAGCCCGGACCAGTGACTTGCCGAGGTTGTGGGCTGGGGTGGTCCTGGCTGATTCCCGGGTTCTTGGCTCCCTGAGAGTGCGAGATGCTGTATCTGTGAGGTGTCTGCAGCATCGAATGCTTCGGATACAGAACCAGTTTTCTTCCTCATT